>NW_022198772.1:333909-365461 GCF_009176525.2 Contarinia nasturtii
TGTTATACGTATCTCACTGGTCAACAGATCTATGTAGCCATGTTACTGTTGTTGTTTTTTTTTCTCTTTTTCGATTCAATTTATTGTAACTAAATTGAGTTCAACTATGGAATACAAGATGGCACAGATGAGGGGAATTCGCATTTTGTCTCTTCATAGGCTTAGCCGGTTGGGTAATTATAATTGAATGAATTGGCATTGAAAAATTCGAAACACTGGTTCGCATTCATTTCACTTTGACGCAACCGAGTTCTCATCATTAGAATGTGTCAGTTTAAATTATATTTCGTTCAATTTTCAATTATGGCATTTTTATCTCAAGCTACATTGTATTTTAATGTTGACTGATATATCAGTGTCAGTGTTTTTCCACTATAATTGGTCTAAAAGCGAGTGAAAGCAATTTGCAACCGCCAATTCCTTTTCAGTAAAATTAATTTTTTAGTTAGATAGGCATGATTAAATTTTTTGTAAATTTCATTTCAAAATTAAATGGTTTTTATTCAGTTGAAGCACAATAAAACGATGAAAATGAATGAAAATTGAATTTAATTACCTGTTGCTGCGGTGGATGTTTTTGCAACGACAACATCATTTTCGGCACTATTTTCGGTTGGCTTACGCTTATATTGTCGCTTTGGAGTTTTAAATTTGGGCTTTTGAACTGATTTTAAGTCGACTTTTGCTTGTTTGCTCTTTGGTGCGAGAACTGAGCTCCTTTCTGCTCTATTGCGTTTACGCGTAAGTGGGGACGCGATCGGATTTTTCGGTTTTAGTGGCGTTTCATTTAATGCTAAAAGAAACAAAAAAGAAATTTTACATACATATTTTGCCAATTGATTTATTGAAAAATGACAAAAATCTCAGTTGCAGAACGGTGTAAATGAATAAATAGAATTACTTTTGGTGAAGATCTTCTTCAATAGAGCATCAGATTGATGGCCCTTGAAAGAGACGTTGAACTCATTGATGTACGTCTTTTCCAATGCTGGTTCATTGCTTTTCTTGAGTTCCAATATTGCATCAATCTGTTTAGCTATTTCTGGGTCAGACATCTCGTTTAATGCATCGTACAACTTAGATATGGTAGCCGATACAATCAATCATTTCCGGACATGCAACAATCGGTTGTAACAATTTATTTTAAGGGGCAAAATGTTGATACTATAAGACGCATGGAAGCCTATACATTAACCAATTTTATGGCCATTTGTGGCGGTTTGCTTCGTTTACTTTTGGGCATATCAGCATTGAGAATTGTTGAATTTTACAATTCGGTTGTTTTTAATTATTCGCAATTCACGAAATCAAGTGGTACCTTTTAAAAGAAAAATGAATTCACAAAATTTAAATTGAATAGTTTTCGTTTTAATCAACACCGTACATCACACGTATGATGTGTTTCCGAACGCAGTTCACCGTGTATTTTGTGACCAATTTTCCACTTAAAAGAATTCAAATCTCAATTTAAAGTAAATTAGAAAAAAATGTGAAAATTGTAATGTGGATTTCACATTGTAGAATTAATCTATAAATACGATAATGATAATACAGACAATTTTGTTGAAACAATTTTGCTAGCATCGACGTATTGTCGTTGTTTATACGTATACGATTGCTTTTATTATCAAATATGCCAACTCAGCTATATTTGTTGTGTATTTTTCGTTGTGCCTTTCGTTTTTGCATACGTTCATCAACAGCAACGTTCATTTGTATCAACAGCAACAACGATAATTATCCGAAGTGGATGATATCGGTGCATTTCAATGTAACGATTTTCAACCGGCTAAATGGTCTAGTGGTATGATTTCCGCTTAGGGAAGATCCAAAAAAAATGCGGAAGGTCCCGAGTTCAATTCTCGGTTTAGCCCGTCGTTTTTTTATTATATTATGTGTTCAATTCTCGGTTTAGCCCGGCTGTATAGTTTTTTAGTAAATAGAAGAAGAAAAATCTAAATAAAAAAAATTATTTATGTCCATCTCTTCTCTTACCATTACTAATAGAAGAAACATACACGGAAAGAAACTTCCGATTTCTCCAATTATGATTCAATTATTCCATTTGAATATATTTATCATCAAAATCGACCGATTTTTTAAACTCCTCACATTTTTCTTCATCATGAATTAGTTTAAGCATTTCTATTTGTTCCAAATCAAATTTGATTTTTCGCTTGAATTAATTGCTATTTTAATCAAGATTAACTCCGTTCCGATTGAAACTGAAATCAAAGCATTTAAAATGTGAGCATTAGATTGCATGTCATCGAAAGAGAATTCTCTCAAAATTACAGGAAAGAAATGTGTTTTCTTGAAATTTAAATTTAAAATGAAGTCGGAAATCAAAATGTGAATTTTTTCACAGCTACTTTTCAAAGAAATTTATCAAACAGTACTCTGTCGACGAATGAAAGTCAACAAAAATATACAAGTCGAAATCAAATATCTTCACAAATGAACGGTATACATTCGTCAACGACCATATCATGTAAAAAGCACCAGTTCTCGTCCGATCACTGAAGTTAAGCTGCATTGAGCATGGTTAGTACTTGAATGGGTGACCGTCTGGGAACACCATGTGTCGTTGGCACCATATCTTTTTTTTCTTCTTTTTTTTCTCGTCTTTCTTCATTCTCTTTTGAAAGAGAAACAATTGTTTTTATTTTTAAAGATAAAAATCTTATGATTTTGCATATATTTTCCCTAAATTTTCATTTAAATAATAACGAAACACATTTCTCCCAGTAAACAGTGTTTATTTTAACCATTTTCAATGTTAAACACATAGTTTCACAAAATTTTACAGAACGCTAGAAATTTCAAAGTAAAAAACGCATTTAAACACCGAAAAATTCGGCAAAAAATCATTTCATTGGACCATTTGATGCTGAAAAAATAAAAACATGATAAAAATTGAAAGAAAGAAAAAAGAAAAAAAAAATCCTCCCCGGCGGGGAATCGAACCCCGGTCGCCCGCGTGACAGGCGGGAATACTGACCACTATACTACCGAGGACTTGTGAATAATATTCGCCAAATAAATTACAGATCATGTCATTTTTGTTCAGACATTCATTCATTTGTTCATTAGATCGTCGAATGACATACTCTTTTTAATTGGAATAATCTCGAGTTTTTAATATCGAACGTATTTAATTCTTCATATAGTATTTATGAAATGGCCTTTAATGATTGAAATTGTATATGTTTTCCATGTCGTGTAAATAGAGTTTTTTCAGTAAACAGATAACACATTTCCTTCTTTTTGAATTGATATCGCATTTTTTGTCATTCAACATCAGCTACCTCATCACAAATCTATTTTTGGAACTTGAAAAATTCAGAAACGTCACCTTTTGGTAGCACTTGATTTGTTTGACGAATGTTTGAGTTATTATGATTATGTGGAATGAAATTTATTTTTGAATATTCGTAATAGTCAAGTCGAGTTAAGTTTACATGAAATGCTATCTTTTACTACGGTATTACATCAATTCCAGAATGAAAAAAGTATGATTTCGGCCTGTATATTTTTGTTGATTTTCATTCGGTGACAAATCAGTATACCCAAACCGACTGAGTACTAAACGAAAGCGAAGAATAATTTGTTTAAACAGCAGCTCGGTGATTATTGCGTTTAATAAAGAAAACATTTCTGAAAAAAAATCTTGAATCATCACGAGAGTCTTGATCAATTTTTTTTATGAATAAAAATTTAATGCAATACTGCAATGTAAAAAAAAGTATTCATCCGGGCTCAACTGGGAATTGAACCCAGGGCCTCTCGCACCCAAAGCGAGAATCATACCACTAGACCATTGAGCCGGTTATCAATCAATCCACTCATATGCACCGAAATCAGCCAAATTTTTGAATTATTTTGCATAATAAACAAAGACAGTGTACATCTGCATAAGTGAAAGGTGTGTTAAAAAAATAAACAACAACTGAATGACGGTCGACATGACACAAAAACATTCAAATATCGATGAACAGCTCTTACTTTTACAGCTGCTTATTGTAAAATACTGGTTTCATGACTCATCTAATAGATTCCAATATTATTTCTTTAATAAATCATTAAATCGTGTCTAAAAAAACAATTACTCGTGTTTTTGTTGTTGGATTGATTGTTTTATGTGATACATTGTTAATTAGCAAGTAGCAAGTCCTGTTAGTAGATAATGACAATACCGAACTGTTTGAAATTGCCTTTATTATACCGAGACGCATACATGATTAATCAAAATGAATTTCAAGACATAAAATCTTTCCCAATAGAAGTATTTCTGGTTGCTTTTCTCATTAAACGAATTGTCACTTTGGTCAAGCTCCGAATCCAATCGCACTTTGAATGAGAAACTCATGCAATCAGTTTTGGTTGAAAGGGAATAAAGCTAGAACTTTTTTGAAATTATCGGAAAATAGTTAAAAATGTATCACCTACCGCTTTTCGATCGCAAAAAGAACGATTTCATCATTCGGCGATGAATGACAAGCGAAATAAAAATGGAGTTGAAAAATCGGACGTAGGTTCAGTACCAACGAATAAAAATGCCTACAAAATTCTCATTCTAAATTTTTTATTCCAAGTGCTATGGTATCCTATCGGAGTTTTGTAGCAAAAGCAGTATTCATGGCATCGCATATTTCACGGATCGAAATCGAAATTGGATCGAAAAGTGAAGACATCATAAGTTTACCACATGAAATGTGGGCTGTTGCTTCATTATATGTCGATTTTCTTCCAGAGTGATGTGGATTTTTGCATTCTTGGTCTCAGTGCTCTTGTGTGCAGGTTCAATCTATGCTGCTTGGTGCAAATGGCAAGAGGACCCAATAATTGTGGCTTACGCCAACAAACCGTGGTCAGTTGAAGATATCCCATGTAAATAGCAATAACCATTCGTTTCTGTAACCATTTTCAAGCAATAACCATTTGTCCCATTTCAGTTCCAGCAATATCCATTTGTCCAATGATCAAAACATCGGCGAAGAAATTCAATTTTACCAGAGTATATCGTTCAATATTTAAATTAGATGGAAGCAATTCAAGGAATGTCACTGAAAAAGAGTACGAAAAGCTTTTTTTTTCTTATTTTGAGATTCCCTTTATCTGACTTTCCGATTACATGCCTTTTCAGATTAAATTATATGCAAATTGTGAGCCAGGTGTGCGATGAACGAATTATGCAAGATTTGTTTGAATTCTTTTCGAAAAGTAAAAGCAATTTTTCGGATAGTTCAACTGTGTCTATATTAAGTGAATTGGCGCCATCCTTTGAAGGGACATTTGTTTTTTGCAAATTATTTGATAAATGGTCAAAATGTCATGATATCTTTTATCCGACAATAACTGAAGATGGTCTTTGCTATGCATTTAATGTACTTAATATGAAGGAAATTGCCAGTGAAGAGTAATTATTATAATATGCGCACTTTTAGTGTGGGAAAGGAATTGAAGTGTGTAAAAATGTCATATATCGATCAAAATATTCCTTCCAGAAGAATGGACAGTTGGGATAAAAGCCAGAAAAGACAACCTCCAAAATCGGATTGGCTACGGGAAAGTGGCTATATACGCTCCCTAACGAGAGAACCCTATCCGTACCGAGTTTATGGTACAGGAAAACAAGCCAGCTTCCAGGTATTGCTGCGGATATTCAACGATGACGTAGATCATTTGTGTGATGGGGCCATCAGTGGTTTCACGGTTGCATTTCATCCACCGTAATTCATTCATATAAATTTGTTAACATGTATCGTTTGACAAATAAGTAAAAAAAACTGGTGATTTTTTGATTTTCAATAGAAATGAAGGGCCACAAATAACCAAAAAGTACTTTCATGTGTCGCCAAGGAAGTTATCACTATTTTCAATTGATCCACACCTCATCATTGCCAACCCAAATATTAAAAAGTACAATCCAGATGTTCGTCAATGCTATTTTATCGATGAAAGGAAATTACGATTCTTCAACGAATATACACAGCACAATTGTGAATTGGAATGTATATCGAATTTCACACTGGCCTCATGTGGATGCGTTAAATTTTCGATGCCAAGTAAAGAACTAAAGAATGGTTGTCTCTGTCACTCCCATGAAAATTCACATTTGAGTTTGATAGCAGCTGGCTATCTTTTCAACATTGTTCTTTCATTTTTTGGATTAATTTTAATAACTAAACCCTTTTAGGACCGAAAAATGCAAAAATCTGTGGTTCAGCCAAGTTTGAGTGCTGTGCCCGTGCGGACATAAATGTTTTTCAATCAGGAGCTTTTAGCCAGTGTAATTGTTTACCGGTAATTTCTTACAACGAACTGTTACTACGTAATATGTAGGAATTAATCATTTTATTCTAAATTGAATCGTTATAGAATTGTATATCGGTGTCATATGATGCAGAAACATCTCAAACTGATTATGATCTTGTCAGCTTTTATTCACAGGTAATTTAAATTTTCAATCAATAAAAAAAGATCAAATAAACATTTGATTTTAAAATTTAAAGTCGCGAAATCAACCGGAATTCAATTTTGAAAAGTAAGAAACGTTAAAATGAAAAATTGAACTTGAAAATGCCTAAATTTTACTTCCACCGTTTTTATTTCGTATTTTTCAGTTCAACATTTAGTAGTTTGGTGGTGTCGTTTAAAGAAGAAGTATTCATTCCATCAATAAGATCCGAATATAACAATGCCATTGACTTTTTGGCAAATGCCGGTGGATTGTTTTCTATTTTCTGTGGTGCATCGTTGCTAAGCTTAGTTGAATTGGTCTACTATTTTACAATTCGCATTTTCTTCACAAAACATGCACACCATAAAATAAATCGGCATAATAATACTTCATTGCCACAGAATAAACGAATCAGCCGTGAGGAAGCTAACGATAAACATCATGTTTACCATTTTTCGCCATAAATTGCACAATTATTTATTTTTCGAATTCGAAGATACTTTAAAATAAAAAAAAAAATAATTTTTAATTCTCTTGAATAAAGTCACAATATATGAAGTCACTGAATTTATGTCTTTTGAATAAAGTGTTTTATGTGATTTGGACTAGATTTCAAAGGAAAACTAACTAAAAAAAATGGAAATCGGAATATAGACCACTGATAAAAGACATTGTATGGGCATTAAAATGAAATTTTATGGCATTGGCGCTGATTAATTCCCACCTTCACTAATTTATTTTATATAGCCTTGTTTCCTCTCTCAAAATATGCTTGAGAATTGGGGTCATTTGGTGAAAGACACACCTAATTGCTGGTGAAAAAGATTGATAGAGTTAATTGACAGGTATTTTGTTTTTGAGCCTAGTAACCGTTTTTTTATCAATTTAATGGATCGGAAAGCGCTTTCGTTGACAAATCTTTAATGGGCAGCTTTGTTCGGTATATCTTTCTGAGGAAATAAGGCGTAATTGAAATTCATTTGAAGAAATCCAATAATCATTATTACAAATCTATATTATTACAGATCATATGTGAATTGAAAAAAAAAACGGTTTCGAGTTTGAAAAATGTACCAAATGAGCAAAAAAATTCTTATTCCAAACGTTGTGCTTATAAGTAAAAACTTAAATTGGAAGAAATTCGAGAAATCGACCGTAAGTTCAAGAATCCATGTCTTTTCTCATTGCATGCTTTCAACACATTCTTCACTCATTGCAAGTGTTATGGTGTCCTAACGGAATTTTGTGATAGGAGCAGTTTTCATGGTGTGTCATACTTTACGGATGGAAAGAGACATTGGATCGAAAGGTACGTCTTCACTATATTTCAATGCCCTGTTTCTCGGTTTCTCCTGGAGAAATTTCCATTTAAATTATCTTCCAGGGTTTTTTGGATGATTGCTTTCTCAGTGTCCGTACTTCTGTGTGTCACTTCAATCTCAAGTACTTGGTCAACATGGCAAGCGAATCCCGTAGTTGTGACCAACGACAATCGGCCAACGTCGGTCGGTGAAATTCCCTGTGGGTCTATATAATTCTGCTTCATATTACTGTCACTTCAATTCCATCGATAACCATTCGTCCAATTTCAGTTCCAGCAATATCCATTTGTCCAATGATCAAAACATCGGCGAAGAAATTCAATTTCACTGACGTGTATCGCAATATATTAAAAATAGATGGCAGTCGTTCCAGAAATGTCACTGAAAAAGAGTACGAAAAGCTTTTTGTTCTTATTTCTTTGCGAAATATTCTTTTCTTGGTGAAAATTAATATTTAAATTATTCCAGATTAAAGCTTATGCAAGTCGTGAGCCAAGTGTGTGATGATCAAGTCATGTTCGATATGTTCGATTTCTTTTCCGATAGCAATAGTAATCATTCGGATAGTTCTACAATGTCTGTGCTGAATGAATTGGCGCCTAAGTTTGAGGAGACATTTGTCTTTTGTAAATTGTTCGAGAAATGGTCGAAATGCCATGACATATTCTATCCGGTTATGACTGATGAAGGCAATTGCTATGTGTTTAATGCATTTAACATAAAAGAAATTGTTACCAGCGATGAGTAAGTACTTTTTTCTTGATGAGATATAATCACGTGCTTATTTGAAATTGTGTTCGATTGCAGCACAGCTACAGATTATTTGGATGGGGCGTCAATGGGTCAACCACCATCTGGTCAGTTGAGCTGATAGTACGGTAGCCAGCTAAGTGGACTAAAACAATAGAAGTGATTGTTATAATTTATAACAATAGCTTCTATTGTGTTAACCCATTTAGCTGGCTAACGTACTGTCAGCTCAGCTGACCATTAAGTTCAATATATTGCAGACTGGCTGATGGAAGGTGGCTACAATCGATCCCTAACGAGGGAGGCATATCCTTACCGGGTTTTCAGTTCAGGGAAACATGCAAGTTTCCAAGTGTTGCTGTGGATGTTTAACGAAGATATCGATCCATTGTGTAGCGCTGCAATTCATGGATTTAAAGTTACCTTTCATCCACCGTAATAAAGTCATTTTTTCCATAAAATAAGTCCATATATGAATTAGAACAAAGATAACAAATGACTTTTTTAAATTTCAGAAATGAGACACCACAAATAACCAAAAAATACTTTCATGTGTCACCGGGAAAGCTAGCATTGTTTACAATTAATCCCCAACTCATAATGGGCATACCGAATTCTCGCAAATACAGTCCAAATGTTCGACAATGTTATTTCAACACCGAAAAGAAATTGCGATTTTTCATAGAATACACTCAACACAATTGTGAATTGGAATGTACAGCCAATTTTACGCTGGCCTCGTGTGGATGCGTTAAATTTTCGATGCCAAGTAAGTTAAGTTGATGACACTCATGCACCTCCAAGTATTTCGGGGGTAGGGGATTGGTTGGTACACGAGAACCCTGCTTGCCTAGGTTAATGAGTTCTCATCCTTTCCAGGGTCCAAAGGCACAAAAATATGTGGCGTAGGAAAGTTTTTGTGTAGTTCTCAAGCTGATGACAGTGTGTATCGATCGGGAGCGTTCGATAAGTGCAGGTGTCTTCCCGATTGCACGTCCGTTTCATATTCTGCTCAATCTTCTGAAGCTGATTACGATCTTGTCAGCTTTTATTCGCAGTCACGATTGCAACCGGAATTCAATTTTGAAAAGTAAGACATTTTCGATTCAAAAATTGAATTTTAAGGTGCTTTTGATGTCAGTGATGAGACTTTACCCGGTGCAACTTTTATTTTCAGCTCAACATTCAGTAGTTTGGTGGTGTCGTTCAAAGAAGATGTATTCATCCCATCAAAACGTGCCGAATATCGCAGTGTCATTGATTTTTTGGCAAATGCCGGTGGTTTGCTTGGATTGTTTTTGGGAGTATCGTTGCTAAGCATAGTGGAAATGATTTACTATTTTAAAATTCGCATTTTTTTTACGAAACGTGCACAAGAAGAAAATAAACAGCGTGATAACACCGCTGTGCCAGTGACTATGGTACCAAACCCTAATACTCCGTATCAAGTCATTGGACATCAGTTGGTTCACAATCAAACACGAATCTACAATTTTCTACCATAAATGACATTGTTGAATGCATAGTAGTAATAACCGAACTTACACTCAGATTCAACATTCAAAGCATAAAAATGGATTTGAGTCGTTGACAACACGCTATTCTTCAATTCTTGTGAAAAATTACTTACTGACTAGTCAGTTAACTATAGACAAAAACGTCCCCAAATTAGTCATCTGTTTAAAATGACATACATAGACGACTAAAGTCGACTGGGTAGACGACTTCAGTTAACAAAATTCAATTTCAGTCTATTTCAGCTAACCAGTCAGTCAGTCACTTTTTTTCCACACAGGATAGTCCTCCAATCAAATGGAAATATTATCTGAAGATCTTCGTCTCAATTCAGTTTTGATCATTCAAGAAATAGACAAATGTAACTTAATATTTTAAGAGAAATCTGTTTATGATTAGTAGTGCAAAAAAGTTCGTAAGATCATTTAGTTTTTGTGAAATATATGTTTTGGAATGTAGTTCTGTGCACAAAAGGTTTATGTTTTTCAAAAACTAATCAAAATGGATTTATAAAATAAATGTGTGGTATTATTTTTTATGATCAAAGATTTGCATATTTGATCGAATTCCAGGCTTGTGTAATTCAATTTTACTTCCATTTCATTTTAAGAAAATACAGCTTTGATGAACGAACTCTTTACGTTCTTGATTTATTTCGGTTTGAAACTCGGTGCTTAAATGAACAATGTTAAAATGTCAGATGCGCGCCAAAATTAGAATCCAAATGCTACTCTCAAATCTTTTGAAAATATCGAGAGGAGAATATGTTTTTATTCAGACATTACTCAGCCATAAGCGCTGAATAACATACTCTCTTCTCGATATATTCAATAGAAATACAGTTACAGTGTGTATTTTTTATGTGAATACATTTCGCTAGACGTTCCGTTTTGTAGTATACTTATGGATACTTGTCTTCTTCGAAAGAAGTAGAGTTGTTAAATTTTTCTACCGAATCGTTCTGAATTAAGAATTTCGTCGAAAAATGTGAAAATCAAGAAAGATCCGACTATTAAAAAGGAATTCAAAATTATTGATGATTTTGATTATTCTAGATCCTATTCTTTGATAATGACAAAATCCATTCATGTACTATAATTTGATGTATTTTCTATAGTCGACCATATATGGCTTCAGGATTTATGTTTTGAAAACATGACAATAGATATTTGGGCTTGTCAAAGTAAAGTGAATGTTGACAGCTTAACAATCTGTGTGTGATTAAATTGTTGTCCATTATCATTGGATGATTGACATTAGTATTGTGAGCCTATCGAAGATTCAGTACATTCGGTGGATTCAATGCATCAACATTTTTTTGTTGTTCAACAATGTAATAAGAGAACATCGATATTTTTCTTTGATAGTGAAATTGTTTTTAAAGATTACGGAGACACACGAACGTTAGAGAGTTCACGAAAAACTCTTTTTAGATGAATTGCAAATTAATTATTTCATAAAAACAAATCAATTGTTAAATTTCTCTTGCTCTTTCTTCTTCATGTGTGTGTGTGTGAATTGGTAACATTGGCTTGTGCTTGCTTAACCTTTTATTCCGTTACTTTGAACAAGACAGTACAACATTTATTTTACCAAAGGAGGTACTTTGAGTAAGATCGTGGCCATTTTCTGAAAAGGGACTTGTTAAAACATTTTTCCATCACACAAAAACATTTTTTGAAAGGATGTATCATCAAAAAACTGATGTTCCGCTGTTCTACAAGAGAAAGAGTCATTTTCATATGCCCAATATCAGTCGTCAAATCATTTTGAATCAAGATTCTGTAATAATTGGCTCCAAGTCAAATGCAGGAATGAATACCTTTCTCACACAAGGTGTGCGGAAGAGAAAAACTCCAACGACTCCATACGTAAGTTAGCTTTCATAAATAATTTGAGGCGGTATCTTTCCATCATTGAAAAATTCATTACATCCAAATAAACAAATGCAATTTATTATTTTCTTCCAAGACTGACGGTGTTTTGGTTCAATTCTGTGAAAAATCGAGTATTCATGGCGTTTCCTATTTCTTTGCTCGCGACCGCCACTGGATTGAACGGTAATTACCATTTTTTTCCTTTCTCTTCTTCTCCATTAAATCGTTGCAATAGCTGTCATTCTAATCAGTGAAGTGAACCGGTTTGACATTTCTCATACAAACCGATTTCGGAGCGGTATCTCGGAATTGGTTTCGTTTTGTGTGAACGAAACGGAGCAGGCGGAACGTTCCGAGAATGGTTTGTATGGCGACGTATGTGTACGTGAATAGCAATGCACACTAATACATACAGCCGTTGTATGGTCGTGTGTATACTGCACAGTATAAACCATTGTCGGAACGTTCCGCTTGCTCCGGTTCGTTCGGTAAGTGAAACCAATGAAATGGTTTGGTTTTGGTTCACTTCTCTGCATTCTATTGAAGAAAGAAAAAATAATCGAATGAAATGTCTCACTTCATCCTCTTTTAGACTTTGGTGGATTTTGGTGTTTTTGGTGTCGGTGTACTTTTGCATAAGTTCAATACACTGTTTATGGCAAAAACACGTTGAAAATCCGGTGATTTTGAGTAGTAGTAATAAACTCTGGCCAATTAGTAAGGTGCCGTTTCCAGCGGTGACCATTTGTCCATTGTCCAGAATTTCATCAAAAAAGCTCAACTACACCAATGTCTATCGCAAGATGTTCAAATTAGATGGCAATGAATCACACACAGTTACGGAAGATGAGTAAGAAATTAATTAAAAGAACATGCGGAAAAGTAAAAAACAACTTTTTTATATATTTATAGATTGAAGCTCATGAAAGTAGCGGCATTAGTATGTGATGACTTATTTTCAAGAGATGTTTTAAAACAATTTTCCGATAACTATTCCGATAGTTCCATACTGAAAACGATGTTAGAAATGGCACCAGAATTTGAAGAGACAATTGTCTTTTGTATGATATTCAATAAAATGGACGGTTGTGACAAACATTTTTTTCCAATGGTGACAGACGATGGACCTTGCTATGCATTTAACACATTCAACATGAAAGACATTGTGACCGATGAGTAAGTTTACCTCGATTCTATTTTGCAAAATTTAAACGTAACATTTCAAATGTTCAGGTTATCTGACGATTTTGATGATTCACATTATAATCCACCACGATCCGATTGGTTACTGGACGGAGGTTATATCAACAACACAAAACACCCTGTATATCCCCATCGGGTGTTTGGTGCCGGCAAACAATTCAGTTTACAGGTTATACTACGCATTAACGACAACGACATTGATCCATTATGTGGTATATTACTATTAATAATATTATTGAATAAACATCAAAAAAAAATTATTTTTTTTAAATATTATTTTGTTTTAGGCGGTTCTACTCAAGGATTCAAAGTCCTATTTCATTCACCGTAAAAACTCGCACATAAACATTAAAGAATTGAATTGATTGGTTTTTTTTTGTGTAATTTTTTTGAGATAGAAATGAAGATCCGCAAATGTCGAAACGGACGTTCCACGTGTCACCATCAAAGCAGGCATCATTCTCAGTTCGACCAGCGTTAACAGTCACAGGGTTTGATAGAGCTAAATATAGTTCTTCAGTTCGACAATGTTTCTTCAATTCCGAACGAAAACTGCGATTTTTCAGCCAGTACACGCAACGTAATTGGTAAAAAAAATTGCAAATTATGCCCAAAGTGTCACACAGCTAGCGCAACGACGGAATTCAATGTAATCTATAATAAGTTGCCGCCAACTAGTGAAAATACTTTTGCTCAGTTACAAATAACTGACCAGAACTCCATAGTTGTCTGTAGTAGCGCTAGCTGTGCCACAGTTTTTCATTTTATACAGTCTCTTATGAAACATAATTGCAGCGAGTCGGAATGCTTGGCCAATTTCACGATAGCTTCTTGCGGATGTGCGAGATTTGCGCAAACGAGTATGTCGTTCACCATTGTCATATTTTCAGTATACAATGAAACGGTTCCTTTCATTACTTTTCCGCACACCCACGGTGTGCAGTATCCAAGGATCGTTCCTTGACATTCACCAATGCATTTTGAATGTATATGATTGTTTTTTTAGGATCAAAGTACACGATGATTTGTGGCCCTGCGAAAATGGATTGTTGCAACAAAGCCTCGAATAACATTTATAGCAATGGAATATTCCAAAAATGTAAATGCTTGCCGTATGTATACATGTCAGAAATGATATATGAAATTTGTACATTGAAAGTTACTATTTATTCAACAGAAGCTGTACAAGCCTGTCTTATGACGTCGACACTAATCAAGCTGATTTCGATCCAGTGACACCATTTTCAAAGTCTTTGTTCAAACTCGACTTAAAAAAGTAAGAATTTTGTGGACACAAACACCGAAGATCAACATGTTTAAATTTGACTTAAATTTACAGCGCTACATTCACTCAACTGGTCATATCATTCAAGGAAGAAGTATTTGTTCCATCGAAACGAACCGAATTCAATACAATCACCAATTTTATAGCAAGTTCGGGTGGACTGTGTGGCTTATTCCTTGGTGCGTCCGTGTTGAGTTTCGTTGAACTATTCTATTACTTGACAATGCGCGCCTATTTCACTTATCGACAAAAACTCAAAATTCAAACCGTTGAGCCGAAACAACAGTCAAAAATTTTTACATTTCACCATGAATGACAGAATGATTTATTGAGGTTTAGATAAGTAAAATAAGACAACCAAATCAAAATCTTACAATCAATGTTTTAAAGGTTCAGGCGTGATTTGCCTGATTTTTTTAGGGTCAGAGGGAGTAGACGAGGCGAGACGATGATTTGATTTTATTTCACGATAGCTTAACCGTTTCATCCAAATTGTTTGTTAAATTCATTCAAATTATATGTATTTGTAACCTATTTAATGTTGTTAAGTGAATTCTTTGTTATATTTTCACCATATTGATATTATCAATAGGATGATAGAAATAAACATTTATCCATTGTCGACCAATGTGGCACGTTTAAATAGAGGGGTTTATTTTATATGAAAAATACTGTAATTACCAATGAACCTCCATTAATAAATTGTTTGCATTTCAAAATGCGTGATAATATTGAATGGAAAAATTACTATTATAGGTGGCTTGTTTCACAGTTCACACGCAATGAGTAATTAATTATTTGATTGATTATTGATCATTTTTAATAACAGGCGACTGTCTTACATTCACAGAGGTAATTCTATAAAATTGATAATATCAATCTCCCACTCCATTCAATTATTTCTTTTATTCCCTTTTGTTTTTACACTTTGGTGTTTCAAATCGATTTCATCAAATTCATACGCATATTTCGAGTGAAAATGACCGTATCGCCTTAAATAAAGGTGCCTTACTCCAGCGTGGATTAAAAATAGACGTCTCAGTTAAAATTTGGACTCGAGTGTGGTAATTATCACAGTCTCGTCTTTCAAGAATGCAGCGAATCAAAAGAGATTCTTCATTGTTCAAACAAAAAATGAAGAAAAAGAACAAGGTACATTCGAATGCGATACTAGTGGACACCAAATTTTCGAACCGACGCAACACTCCAAAGGAACAAGTAAGTGTTGAATCTCAACCAGTTAAATTGCACAAAATCTGATTGAAATTCTATTGCAAGACGGACGGCATTTTAGTTCAATTCTGTCAAAAATCGACGATTCATGGTGTTAACTATTTTTTCTCTCGCGACCGCCACTGGATTGAACGGTAACTATCAGATCTTTCTTCCGTATTTCTCGTCTTCTCCATCGTTGCAAAAGAAGTCATTTTATTGGAAAAAAGAAACGAATGAAATGTCTCACTTTATACTCTTTTGAATGTCTCCAGGCTTTGGTGGATTGTTGCATTTTTGGTTTCAGTATACCTATGCATAAGTTTCATTTATTTACAATATTTGAAACACATTGACGATACATTTATGTTGACCGTTAGTCATGCAGCGAAATCCATTGGTGAAATACCATTTCCAGGTTTTTTTTTCTGCTTCATATTTCCTGCCTGAAATTTTTATACTTTTCTAAAAAGTCATTTTAATCCATTTTCTTGTAATTAGCGGTAACCATTTGTCCAATGACAAAATTTTCGACGAAAAAGCTAAACTACACCGATATCTATAGACATATGTTCAAAATGGATGGTAATGAATCACGCACACTTACGGAAGATGAGTAAGACGATCTTTTTGTTTAAAAAAAAAGAAGATAAAAATATCTTTACGTTTCAGATTAAAAATGATGAAAGTGGCCGGTTTATTATGTTCAACAAAATTTTCGACAGATGTTTTAAATTACTTTCCCAATGATAGCTACTCAGATGATTCCATAATCAAAATGATCTATGATTCGGCACCGACACTCCCAGAAACATTAGTCGTTTGCCACGTATTCAACAATTCAAGTGGATGCAATGAAACTTTCTCTCCATTTATTACTGAAAATGGTCTTTGTTTCACGTTCAATGGATTTAATCTGGAAGATCTTCTAACGGATGAGTTAAATGGCGCTTAAAAGTTGAAATTTTGCGCATATGGAACCATTTGTTCTCTTTTTTTTAGATTTTCTGACACTTCACTTGACATACCTTACAATCAGCCTCGGTCAAATTGGAGACTAGATGATGGCTATAATGAATCGATAAGTGATGAAGAAGCATACCCGCGTCGTGTATTTGGGACGGGAAGGCAATTCAGTTTAATAGTTGTGCTACGCATTAACAATGAATACGTGGACCCTCTTTGCGACGGTGAGGTCCAAGGCTTCAACGTTATAATTCATCCACCGTAAAAATGCACCAATTCATTCCTACCTTCTCATTCACACATTAACACATTTGTTTGTTTCCTCATAGAAATGAAGATCCGCAAACATCCAAACAATTTTTTCAAATTTCACCCGGAAAAGAAGTGTCCCTTGGGGTTAATCCAAGTTTAATCACCACGTCATTATATTACAAAAAGAAATTCAGCCTTGAAACCAGACAATGTTATTTTGCGCTTGAGAAAAAGCTACGTTTCTACCGTAAATACACTCAGCGTAACTGCGAGGTAAAATAAACCTTGAAATAAAATTTGAATTTCGATAGGTGGGGCAATCGATTTTTATAAACGGTTCACATTTTTTTATTGCTTCGCTACATTTATGATTTCATTTATTTAAACTATGCATATTATTATTGGTTTTAGGCAGAATGTTTGATCAATACGACGCTTTTAATGTGTGGTTGTGCGAAGCTTTCTATGATAAGTATGGACGATTTGATTATTTGACTCTAGGGGGTAGACACGAATTATAAAACTTTGAATCATGTGAATCACAGTGAATCATTCAAATGTCAAATAAGCATCACTTTTGGTTTTATTAACATGATCGTTCAACAAATTCTAAATATTATCGTTGATTTTATTTGAAATTTACTATAAAAACACGAAAAAGATAAAAAAATGAGTTAATACATTTAAAAAAACGTCAAGAAATCATTTTTTCGAAGACAAATAATTTTAATTTATCAATAAATACTTCTTTCATGACACATAAGTGACATTTCAAATGTCATCTAAACAATGTGAATCTTTTGAATCACAGTGAATCAAATGAATCATGTCTACCCCCTAGATTTGACTGCAATGGAAGTCTTATATATGTTTTGTTTTTAGAATCGAGTGAGATCAATATCTGCGGTCCGGCTAAGATTGAGTGCTGCAACAAAGTTTCAAATAACTTTTTACGAAATGGCGTCTTTCAAAAATGCAAATGCCTGCCGTATGTATAGATGCCAGAAATGATGTGATGTACACATTGAAAATAACTATTTATTCAACAGGAGCTGCAATTCAATTGTGTATGATGTCGCCACTAGCCAAGCTGATTATGATACAATTACGCCATTCTTGAAGTCACGTTTTAACTACGATCTTAAAAAGTAAGAATGATGTTTATGCAGGGAATGTTGCTCTGAGGAGGAGGAACGGTGAGGAAGGAAATAAGGAGGAGGAGAGCACCGAAGAGGATCTGAAAATATCTTTTTTTCGTTAAAAACATTTTTCTTCACACTTTAGGAGGGGAATCTTCTTCAGTGCTCTTCTTATCCTCCTCATTTTCCGCCTCACTATTCACCCTCCCCAGAAAGGGAACCAGATTCAATCAAATGACGAGTTGAAATTTTAAATTTGCAGCGCCAGATTCAGTCGGCTTATCATATCTTTCAAGGAAGAAGTATTTGTTCCATCAAAACGAACCGAATTCAATACAATCACCGATTTTATAGCAAATTCGGGTGGACTTTGTGGCTTATTCCTTGGTGCGTCCGTGTTGAGTTTCGTTGAACTATTCTACTACTTGACAATGCGCGCCTATTTCACTTATCGACAAAAACTCAAAATGCATCGAAAGAAATCTACAAATCCACGAAGACACCCCATTATTTTACCATAAATAATTAAAAAAAAAAAATTAAATTGAGTTTCGTTTGAAATTTTTTTTTTTTTGGTTTGAAAACTAAAAAAAAAGAATGTTTTACATGTGTGATGGAACAAAAATTGAAAACAAGTTGTTTATTTACTCAAATGTAACTTGTGAATATAAGTTGATTCAAAAACATTTGGTCTGATGCTGTGCGATGTTAAAAAAACAAGAAACAAAATTATCGTTCGGGCTACAAAACAAATGTTTTTGAATGAACACGTGTTAGTACCACATTTTAATGAACAAATAAATTCACTCATGAGTTACAATAAATAACTGTTACTACAACAATAATATTAATGCATTTCCAATTTATTGTTTAAATCAAATTCACAATTCAACTTAATTAGTACAATTCAAAAAATTGCAAAATTTTCGAATAAACAAGTTGTGGAGCATCAATGCCCCACAAAAAATCGATGTGATTAAATTCCGTGTCATTTATTAAATGAACATATTTCATGCTATTATTGATCATGCTCATTATGTAATCAACATCTTGCGGAGTTGCAAATCTGTCGGTAGTTGAATGTATCGTCATGATTGGTGCTCTGATTCGTCCCAATTCAAAGTTCGGTGTTACGCTTGAATCGACCATAAATTTTCCAAAATTTCCGTATCGAATTGCTTGAGCATAATGCAATAATATTTTAACTGAAGTTCCACTTGGGGTGTGTGCTACAAATGTTGGTACCATTTTCTGTAAAAACAATCAATTTAAAAGAAATTCTCGTTACTTGAGCGATTTGATGCATTTTTTGATAGCTTACTTTATCTCTTTGATGTTCACTTTGTCCCGTGACAATGTCAAGAATGTCGTTGCAAACATTTTCCAAGCCCATATCACAAAACCACGTCGTGCTTCGAGAAACACGCCTTGGATAGAGTTCCTTATGCTTGAATGGCTGAAATTATGTAAAAATCCAGATTTAGATATAAAATATATATATGAAAAAAGACCCTTTCCCAGGTGTGTAAAAATTCCTTTACCTCTACAACAGCACGAAACCTTGATAAGGCATGTAGAACTGGGTCCGGGTGCTTAAAATACCCGACCGGTGCCAAAAAACTTGCAGCGCGTATGAAATTATTATATTCGGGTCTTTCGGACAAAAGAATCATCATTGCAGTTGTGCCCATTGAGTGGGCAGCAACGTATACACTGGACCTTTTCGTCGCATTCATGATGTAATTTAAAATGGCAGGATAATCGTAGACTCCGACTTCGTAGTATGAAAAATCCCAAAATTCCGATTGTTTGGTACTCAGAGTGGTATGCTTTCTTGAATAAAAGTTTCCGCGTGAATTCGGCAACCAAACATCGTATCCTGCGTCCGCCAGAACATAAGCTAGCGATTGTCTGGCCATGACAAAGTCATCTGATGACGGTGTAAAACCATGTTGGAGTACAACCACTTTCTTTTCGCCGAACGTTTGGCGTTTTGAATTGCATCGAAAAATAGTTAATATATAACCGTCTTCAGTGACAACATTATGTACTTCGGCGAGATATCCATAGTATTCGATGAACTCATTCTGTAAGCAAAATTCAAAAAAATTCCGATCACTTTTTCCACACTTCAATTTACAAATAGTTTACCGTCTTTGCGGTACGCATTGCCTTAGTCATGGGACTTTGGAATGTACTCGTTACAGCGCCAAAAACATTTCCTATTCTCTGGGTGACTTTGCCAAATATATTTTTCAATGAGCCACCAAAATTTGATAAAATGTTCGCTTGATCACTTGGTTGAATTAAAAACAAGGTGAAGCAAATTAAAAGCGATGAAGATTTTGCGAAAAACATCTTTCTTTCAGAAAATTCAAAACTATTTTGAGCGCTGAGCAAGAGTTTCTTTAGTTTATATGGGAAGTCAAGAATAGATAATTTATGTCAACAAAAACAACAACTGTTCATCAAATTTTACAAATGATATTTACGAGTATCAGTTACTTCAAGTAACTTACTTGTGGAATTATTAATAGATTAAATGCGTGCGATGGAAAACGTTTATTATTTAATATCAGGACTGTGTAGTCATAATTTTGCTACATAATTTTTTTTCAAAATTTATTGTTTCAATTAAGTGTAGAGGAAGTGTAGGTAAGTGTACAACATTTTGTTTCGAAGTGTACCTGAATTTTTTTTTTCAAAAAATCGACTTGTTTTTCTTGGGGTCTTCATAATTTTGCCCGGGGTAGCTATTTTCTAAATCCAAAATTTTATGTAATGTTTTATGATCTTAAAAAAGTGTACATTAAGTGTAGGTAACAATTTTGTCTTCATATACGATATTACTATGAAATTAAGTGATTTGGCCATACCAGCCTTGTGATATGTAACGTCCTCGCAGTTAATTTCGATGACACAAACTGTGCAAAGTAATTTCAATTTATTTTCCATCACAAATTCACTAAATACAAATAATAAATCGGTTTTTGTTCAATTTACACGGTATATCTTTATCGAGCGTAAAATGACAGTCGTCACAACAAATGATTCCGTATTCAAACTTCAAACAATTAACATTCTACACAAACTTTTTGTTCTAATTTTCATGAGCACATAGAGATGGCGCCATCATGCAGTTTTTGACATTATTTGCCATTGTTAGTGATGGTAGGTGAACGGGCTCACAAATAAATACTCATTTCAATCACGAAAAATTCTGAATTTTTTTTTGAGTCACAGCAGAAATCAAGTGTAGCTACTGATTGAATCTTCACGTTTGAATTATACTTTTCACGGAGCACTTTTTATTGACAAAAGTTGATTAGAAACATCACCAGTTTATAGATTGTGTGTGAAATCTAAACACAAAAGAATTAATTAATTGAATTCAAGTGGTTGGAATAGTTTCTACATACAACTGCTAAGCACTCCATATTAATTTTTGCAAATGGTCCAATTGAAAGACCGATTCCGTGCTGTTTTTTATGAATCACAAGCATGAAGTCTCTTTGAAGTTCAACGGGGAACGTATACCATTTGACGTTATAAAAAACGTCACCGGTACCATTATCCTGCGAAATGCAAAAAGACAATATTTCAATTGATATTTTCGAATGATGTTATCAAAACCATAGCTTCGATGATTTAGAATCTGAACTAGCATTCCAAGGGGGAGTAACGTCAACATTGTTCGAAAATATAAGCCCATTTCCCCTACAAGGTCCGCTATTCAGAAGCGATTGATGAAAATTACCTCAAAAATTTCACCATAAATACAAATAAAATAGAGTTGTACATAAGAAATAAGGGCCAATCCATATCCGCCAATATAATTTAACTGAAAAGGAAGGAGTACGATATATTCATAACTAAAAATGTGATAAAAGTTTATATTTACCATATATTGACAAAATATTGACATTCCAATTCCATAGGTGAATGCTAGTGGGGTAGCAAAAGCTCGCCAATACATAAGATTTGCCGAAGTTGACGTGAAGCTAGAAAAATTTGGATAATTTATTTGTGTTAATTGTTTTCTAGCTGATGAATAGTAGTTAATTGAACACACTCATCGGTGTCCATAGATAATTTGATGATATGATTAAATGTCCGATACACTTGTGCCTTGTTGTATTTCTGTTTCTTAATGTTATCTCCAAGCTTCCGAAATTCATGTTCTATCAATAATGGTGATATGGTAATAAAGCCCATGAAAATCTCCAACGCAATTTCCAAGCATATGTAGGCAGGAAATCCATGAAAAGCAATAACGGTTTGAAGAATAGTATTTCCTATGAATTCATCATTCGAAACTTCTTCAGTGAATGGAATTCGCACTTGTGTTACTGTTGTTTTGATGCCATCAGTAATGTATTTATAAATTGGCCCAATTTCAAGGGTACAAAAACAGAGTGTCATAATTGCCATGCGAGTTAAATAACTTTTCACCATATTATCCAAATGGTTTGAACAGATTTCGTTGTATTTTTTATCTTCATTTTTGTCTGGATAAATGTACCGACCTCCAAAATCAAGACCACGATGTATGGTATACCGAGTTTTTGATACTGCTATGCATAAAAACGGAAATGTCTGAAGGAAATGCAATATTTTTATTTATGTGAATTATAAAATTAAATTCATTTAAAACTAACTGCAAGCAGGGGTCCAAGCAAGCATGTACACGGAAATCCTTTGTTAAACTCGAAACGCATGCAATAATAATAGATGGTGTACATTGCAAACCAGAAATAAGCAACAATATAAACAAATGCAAAGTATGACCACAAGCACAATGTTTGGTCATCTTTAAAAATGGGCATTTGTAAATAATTTCCAATCACTCTACCAACACCATAAAAATAGCAAAACTTTTTGTACGGAGTCTTCAGACTCCAGTCGTGTCGAATTGTTGGTATGGACCGAATCAATTCCCATGTTGTTGGGATATTGAATTTTTTATTAAACACCATTTTCAGTCTGATTTACTGCAATGAATGACGGTCGGATTTCAACTGAACAATTCACAGCGAAAACATGGCCTTTTTCAAAGAATTTGTTTGGTAATCGATCGATTTCATTATAAAATATTTATTATAGGTGAGTTCTAATAGTACTGAACATTTGAATTTTAATTACTGTTGAAACAAACCTTCAAATTCGAACTTGGGTGGAACATTTAAAATCAATTTTTAGCAGCAACAATTCACACACGTACGTGTCAAGGCCACTGAACAATTCACATTGAAAGTACCTAGGAATCACCGTGAAAACTTCTGAATCTTAGTTTCTTACCAAAATACAAAATCTAGCAAAATTGGGGCATCTCGATACCGTATAATTTTTGTGGGCTAATCTATTGGCTGCTGTATCGGATGCTCCGCCTAATGCATGGGGAAAGTGTTGCAATGGATCCAACAATTTAGGACAACCTTAAAACATGTTTCTAGACATTTTCGAGGTCAGATAACCCTAATCGCGGCTTTTTGAGCATGGGTTCGTTTCCATGTGGTACTTCGTTTTGAGTTTATAATATTTTTTTGGAAACATATGCTATGGAAACACGTTCTTGGCAATCATCAAGGTTTTATTGTAACAGCGACACGTGGTGACTTTGAAATTATTTTCCACAATACGTGTAATTAAAAAAAAATAAAGAGTCTTACGGGAGTAAGACGAACTTTTTCGCACGGTGGTAGTTGCGTATTTTATTAAGCTAGTTCACAATAATACTTGTTCGATTTTTCAAGCCTTTCAAGCGGCGTAAAGTTCGAGACCAAAAAATGTGTTCGGCATCGAAATATTCTTTAATTTACTACCAGCAGAAGTAATCGCAAAAGATTTTCAGAGTATCATGATTTGCTGCTGCTCAGCATATAGCTGAAAACTGAGAAATGCTGAACTCGTGCGGCTAACGCATAACGGTTATAAACAGTTGATTGGACGTTCAATTCAAAACTCAAAACTTAGTAACCAGTTGAGTTTGAAATTGTGTTGCGACCGACATATGAGAAGCTGCGAGAAAAACATCACGTCGCATCCCTCGTTATTTTGCTTACGTAAGTGAAAGCAAGAGATGAGATGCGACGTGCTGTTTTTGCTCTCAGTCTTTCATATATTCTGAAACTGTTAGTCTAACGCATTCGAAACGGATGCACGATACATATTCCCCTTTCACTTCGTATGTTCGCTGATATAGTGTGTTACCGTTGTACCGGCAATAGCGTCAACGGCAGCACATACGAAGCGAAAGGGGAATATGTGTCGTGCATCCGTTTCGTATGCGTTAGACGCACGAGTTCAGCATTTCTCAGCTCTCAGCTATATGCTGAGCAGCAGCAAATCATGATACTCTGATTTTTCACACTTTCATGATGATCCCATTTGTACGACATTTGAAAGTATTCTATTTCCTAACAAAACACTATAAAGTCTGATGTTAATTTTACCATAAAAATTATTTTTGAAACACTTTTCATACAAAAGTCACAAAAAATTTGGATTTTTGTATGGATATTATGCCTGTATGGTATCGTAAGGACGTCAAACTTTGCACAGGTTATTTTTTTCACAAAAAAATAACATTCGGAGGGTTTGGAGAAATTTCAACCAAAAATTAAGAGTACCTCCCATACAAAATATTCTTTTTTGAGCCAAAAATTGAAAATTTTGTATGGGGGGTACTCCTAATTTTGATTGAAATCTCTTCAAACTTTCAGAATGTTATTTTTTGTGGAAAAAATAGTCTGTGCAAAGTTTCAGGTCATTACAGTAGCATACAGGCATGGCTCCCATACAAAAATTCAATTCGGCCTGATTCGGGTTCTCTAAACTCAGAAACGTCCAGAAAACATGTTTTTGAGGTGTCGTAAATTTTGACCCATTGCAATTCTTTCCCCTTACACACTCAGTGTGTGCGGAAAAGTAATTATCTGGGAATGAAATCGAACGATTTTCAATCTGTCAGATGGTAGAAAATGTTGATGGAACAAAAAATAATAACCTCGACACGTGTCTATATTGCTATTGCATAAAATCCATTATTTATGAAGGACCGCTTCAACAACAGTTAAAACTCAAATGTTCAATACTGTGAGAACTCATCTGTAATAAATATTTCATAACGAAATCGATCGATCGCAATAATATTGAGAAGAAAGAATACAACAAAGTCCAAGTGTATTACGTGTTTAAGTACATTTTGAGTTTATCTTTGGACTCCGATGAGTATGATCCGAGATGAACAAATAAATTATAGAAAAATAATTGGCTTAAGGTACTTTGCCGAAATCGATTTTTCAAATAAGCCTCTTGACCATAAAGTCGACATTTTGCATTAAATTATTAACGAGGCGATCGAAAAGTACGTACCTATTCGAACGAAAAAGATTACATCGAAATGTCCATGGAACAACAAGCAACTCCAGTCTCTCAAAAATAAAAAGAAAAAGGAGTGGAAAAGATTGAAGTCAACAAACGATGAGTCCGACTATTTGCTTGCGCTTGAAAAAATTCGACATTGTTGATCATTCGATTCTGATTCCAAAGCTACAAAATTTTGATCTGCCTCCCAACTTAATCGAATGGATCGAATCGTAATTGTCAAATCGTCGTCAATTCGTGAAATATGGGCAAATGGAGTCAAGTGAGTTTGTCGTTAACTCAGGAGTTCCTCAGGGAAGTCACTTGGGTCCCACCCTATTTCTGCTTTTCATCAACGACATTGTTAATTCCATTAAGGATGACGACATTTTTATCTCTCTGTTTGCTGACGATTTGAAATTGACAACTTCAATCGCTAACACCAATGACTGTATCAAACTTCAAGTTGCAATCAATAAATTAAAAAATTGGTGCGAAGCAAACAAACTTCATTTAAATCTTGACAAATGCTCTGTTAAGTCAATTTCAAAAAAGAGAGAGCAAATCGTAAGTTCCTTCTCTTATGGCAGTCACAAATTCAAGAGAGTGAGCGAACAAATTTTTTTAACCGACATAATTCCGATAGAATTTTAAGAACATAAAAAATGTCGTTTCAATATTTTTCGAAATTTGTAGATATACCACCGATATCTAGTACTCTTTTTTGGGCTAGTCAAGTGTGTTCTTGCAATTGTCTGTTATTCGACATTGATAGAGAATAAACAAAAGCGTGCCGAATTTCGATTTCCCTTGTAATACTCTCTACTGTTCAAAACAATGAATTGCCGTTTTTCACGTGGAAAATGAAACGAATAACAAACAGAATTGACCTGAATATTTTCAAAATAATTATCAGTAGAAGTTTTATTTTGAACAACAGTGCATTTATTTAATAATTATTATTCGGTGTGTATACACATTGAATACAGACTTCAAATATAGTTTCTATGGTAATTTCTATAGACTTATATTTAAATGCTCAGTAAAAAATGAATAAACCATGAATAAACCATACTGATAATAAGACACATGAAAACTAATAACTACTAGTTTTAATGTGTCTGCTCACACTTCTTTTGTGTCACAGCAGAAATCAAGTGTTGCTGTTTAACTTTCTTCTATACTTATTGGATCCACGTATTTCCTAGGAGAAATGATCTATTCGCGAATGGACAAAATTTATTAGTTGTATGATAAAGTCGTCATTTTGGTAAAATAATTCAAGAAATTCGCATACAATTCGCAAGCTAATCGCAAAAAGTTATCACAATCAAACTATATAATATACGCTTGCAAACGAACCAAGTGAATAGCAGCGACGCAAGAAAACGAAGTGAGTGAATAGTGGCAACGGATAACATTTTTTCTTTCGTTCGTTGTCGCTATTCACTCATTTCGTTTTCGTGCGTCGCCGCTATTCACTTGGCTCGTTTACAAGCGTTCACAATTTGATACATACAAAACATACAAATTTTGCGAATTGTCTCACGTTCATAGCGTTTTGTTTGCGAATTGTTTTTTAAATCACAACTTTACTGGCCCATCGCTTACAAATCATTTCGCATAAAATTCGCAAAATATCGAATAATTCGCTATTTTCTGATCGAGATCCGATCCCCTAGCGTATTTCGGTGACACTTTTTATTGACAAAAGTTGATTAGAAACATTACCATAGAATAGATTTTGTTTGTAATCTAAACACAAAAGATTTAATTAATTGAATTCAAGTGTATGGAATAGAATTTAAAATTTACATACAACTGCTAAGCACTCCATATTAATTGTTGCAAATGGTCCAATTGAAAGACCAATTCCGTGCTGTTTTTTATGAATCACAAGCATTAAGTCTCTTTGAAGTTCAACGGGTAACGCATACCACTCAACGTCATAAAAAATGTCTCCGGTACCATTATCCTGGGAAAGACAAAAAGACATTATTTGAATTGCTATTTTCGAATGATGTTATCAAAACCATAAGCTCTGAGGTGCGGAATCTGAACTAGAGGGAGTAGCCAGAAGTTATATATTGATGAAAAATACTTCAAAAATTTCACCATAAATACAAATAAAATAGAGTTGTACATAAGAAAGAAGGGCCAATCCATATCCGCCAACATAATTGAACTGAAAAGAACGGAATACGATTTATTCATGACAAGAAAAAACGATAAAAGTCGATATTTACCATGTATTGACAAAATATTGACATTCCAATTCCATAAGTGAATGATGGCGGGGTAGAAAAAGCTCGCCAATACATAAGATCTGCACAAGTTGACATGTAGCTAAAAATATTAAGTTAGACAATTTATTTCTGTTAGTTGTTTTCTAGCTGATGAATAGTAGTTATTTGAACACACTCATCGGTGTCCATAGATAATTTGATGATATGATTAAATGTCCGATACACTTGTGCCTTGTTGTATTTCTGTTTCTCAATGTTATCTCCAAGCTTCCGAAATTCATGTTCTATCAATAATGGTGATACGGTCATGAATCCAATGTAAATCTCCAATGCAACTTCCATTTCAATGTAGGCAGGAAATCCATGAAAACAAATAATGCTTTGAAGAAGAGTATTGCCTATGAATTCATCATTCGAATTTTCTTCAGTGAATGGAATTCGCACTTGTGTTAGTGTTGTTTTAGTACCATCCGTAATGTATTTATAAATTGGCCCAACTGCAGCGGCACAAAAACAGAGTGTCATAATTCCAAGGCGAATTATCACATTTTTCACCATATTATCCAAATGGTTTGAACAGATTTCGTTGTATTTTTTATCTTTATATTTGTCTGGGTAAATGTACCGTCCACTAAAATCAAGACCACGATGTGAAACATTCCGACGGTTTGAGAGTACGTTGCATAAAAACGGAACTTACTGAAGGAAATTCAACATTTTTACTTATGTAAATTATAAAATTAAATTCATTTAAAACTAACAGCAAACATCGGATGCAATAATAATAGATGGTGTACATTACAAGCGATATATATGCACCGATGTAAACACATGCACAGTATGACCACCAACACAATGTTTGATCATCTTTAAAGACAGGATATTTTAAATAATTTCCAATCGCTCTACCAACACCATAAAAGTAGCAAAATTTTTTGTACGGAGTCTTCGTACTCCAGTCGTGTCGAATTGTTGGTATGGACCGAATCAATTCCCATGTTGTTGGGATATTGAATTTTTTATTAAACACCATTTTCAGATCTGATTTACTGCAACGAATGGCGGTCGGAATTTAACAACGAATGACGGTCGGAATGCACAGTGAAAGTATGGTCTTTTATAAGGATTTTTTGTAGCGATCGATCGATTTAATTATAAAATATGTATTACAGGTGAGTTCCAATAACACTGAACATTTGAGTTTTAATTGTTTTAGAATAGATGCCGGTTTGGTGAAATACATTGGACATTTCGATACCATATATTTTTGTTTATTTTTAGGCTAGTCTATTGTAGAAGCAGTCCTTCAAATCCGAGCACGGGTTGAATATTTAAAATTGATTTTATACAGCAAAAATTTAGACACGTATTGATGTTATCATTGTTTGTTCCATCAGTATTTTCTACCGTCTGGAAAATTGAAAATCCTTCGATTTTATTCCCAGATGAATGTTCTTAAATTACACGAATTAATGTCGAAAATCATTTCAAGGTAATTATTGCAATAAAACCTTCATAGCACATGTGCTATGTGTTGCCAACCAAATATAATAAACTCAATTACACTGTCAATCCATATATCGTCGTTTTGAAATTGATAAACATAGGAACGGTAATGACTAAAAAATACGAACTTATTGTTATTACCCAAAAATTACATATCAACAGATATTGCTCAGAAACTAATCAGCTCGTCTCTCCGCAGTCTCCATGGGGATTGCAATCATCCGGTAAAATCAGATTTTGAATATCTTTTCTGTGAGATAAGCTATCATGCATCATATGACAAATTTGCACAGTGAGTAATATTAATATGCACCAAAATCGCCTCAAAACGTGTTTTTCACAGGAAATTTGCATTGAAAACACGTTTTGTTGTGACTTTAATTTTTTGGCCTAATACAATACCTTTCCTAGACTAAGTGTGTGGAAAATAATATTTATCAAAGGTTAGTTCTCATAGTATTGAACATTTGAGTTTTAATTGTTCCTGAAGCGGTCCTTGAAATTCGAACACGGGTTAAGGATTATGTGATTTTATGCAACAGCAATTGAGACACGTATCGAGGTTATGATTGTTTGTTCCATCAACATTTTCTACCATCTGACAGATTAAAAATCGTTCGATTTTATTCCCAGATAAATATTTTTAGATTACACGTATTGCAGAAAATCATTTCAAGACAATACAATTGTTGCAATAAAACCTTGATCAGTCGCAAGGTTATTAAAATAAAACCTTGAAAGCACATGCCAACAAAATATTATAAACTCAATTACACTGACAATCCATATATCGTCCTTTTGAAATTGCTAACCATGGAATCGATAATAACTAAAATAATATCAACTTTTTTAAATATGTACATTTAATATAGAAATTATCGTCATTCGAACCTGACTGCAAATATTATTCCAAGCAAGGAAGAACAAGGCCCTTTCTCAAACTCCGAACGTATGAAATATATTATAAATGGTATAGATTGCTAGCGACAAATATGAACCAATATAAACAACCGCAAAATACGTCCACCAACACAATGTTTGATCATCTTCGAAAGTAGGTATTTGCAAAAAAATTGATCTGGCAACACCATAAAAGTAGCAACATTTTTTGTACGGAGTCTTCAGACTCCAATTGTATCGAATGGTTGATATGGACCGAACTAATTCCCATATTGTTGAGTTTTCCATTACACACCATTTTAAGATCAGAATTACTGCAACGAATGGCGGATGGGTTTCAACTGAACAATTAACATTGAAAACATGTTACTTTTCAAGTAAATTGTGTGGCGATCGATCGGCGATTTCATTATAAAATATTTATTGTGGATGAGTTTTCATAGTTCTCATTTGAATTTTTATTACCGTTGAAGCAGTCCTTCAAATTCGAACACGGCTTATTTTAGATCGATTTTATGCAGTAACAATTCAGACACGTGTCGAAATTATCATTGTTTGTTCCATCAACATTTTCTACCATCTGACAGATTGAAAATCGTTCGATTTCATTCCCAGATAAATGTTTTAAAATTACACGTTGCCAACAAAATGATTTGAGCTCAATTGCACCGCCAACATATTGACATTTCATTCGATTCATTGCAAAAACCAAATGATTATCAATCAAAGAGATTTTTTTCGCTTCTTTGTTTCTATAACTTTTTCGCACACTCGATGTGTTATCACCACGAAATCGCCAATGTATTGTAATCACCACGAAATCGCTAAAAATTACGTGATTTGGGTCTAGAATCTGGAGAATCTGGAGAATCTCAGAGCAATGGTTTTGTAGTCATGTTAATGTGGGGATGTAGTTTACTGTACGCAAAAATGTTGATCTTTTTGTTAGCAGGATAACTCTTCTTAGAGAAAAGTCAAGAAAAGTTAATCCAAATCTTTTCACGGTGGTTGGTGGTTGCAAAGGAATAGGCTGGTATTTTTTCTGAACGATATTCGTTCATCAGTCTATTCATGGTGTACCTACCAATGTGCAAGCATTTGTTAACTCGATAACTCTTTCCACAGAGACGTAAATCAAAATCTGAAGTGTGTGGCGGTTTTGGGCATGAGAAAAACCGAATCTGAAGTTAGTTTTGAGATACAATCAATTTTTGATACAGTTTCTTTGGAAAAATCACAAGAAATGATTTTTTTCATGGGAGCCATGCCTGTATGAGGTGGTAATGACATGATACTTTTTTCCCAAGAACGACCGACGGAATTCTGCAAAATGTACCAAAAATGACGCACCCTAGTGTCTTCACTGTAGGTGTGCGAGTAAACCCTCGCGGCAGACCAACGATAATTGGCAACGTTCTACAAATCTACATATCACCCAGTTAGCTCAGTTGGTAGAGCATTGGACTTTTAATCCAAGGGTCGCTCCCTCGTTGGGCGCAATCCCTTTTACTTTTCCGCACACACCTAGTGTGTAAGGTAAAGTATTGGAAT
>NW_022198772.1:390461-412969 GCF_009176525.2 Contarinia nasturtii
AGGCAGAGCATAGCTATCGTGCTAGAAATAGCAGTGCCTGCTGAAATTATACAGAACACACAGCCTGCTTGGAAGGGAGGTATTTATGTGGAAAAATGAAAATAACAATTTTGTATGAGAGAAACAAGTAAAAATTTGCCTCAGGTGGGGGTCAAAACGCAAAGCCAGCCTCGACGTGCATGTGTGATCCCTTGGTACAACCGTCAACTCTATCTATCTACTATATTTTTCATGTTCATTCTATTGTAGTTCGGTTATGTTGGCGGATATGCATTGGGTGTACTTTCTTATGTACAACTTTATTACATCTGTATTTTGGGTGAAGTTTATCAGGTAATTAATTAAACAATTGCACGAAAAATAGTTTGATGAAATCCAATGGTTAGATACGAGTATAAAAATGTTCTTTTTTTTCTCAGAATAATGGCAGTGGTGAGGTATTTCAAAACACCAATTGGTATTTGTTCCCCGCTGAAGTTAAAAAAAGTTTGATGCTTGTGATTCACAAAAAACAGAACGAAGTTGGACTTGCGATTGGACCATTTGCAAAAATTAACTTGGAATGCTTCTATGTTGTATGTATCATTCAACATTAAAACCCATTTTTAACCGCCAGTTACATTATATTTTCTTGTTTTTTAGATCTCAAAGAAAATCTATTCATTCGTCATGTTTCTAGTAAATTTTTATCAGTAAAGAATTTGTATAGCTTAGATCGGAGATAGACACCGCCACTATAGAATTGACTTTAGTTGACTTTGATGCACAGATTAGGTATGCAAGGATACTTTGCCGTAGAAAATTGGTTGAAAAAGTGACGTGTTTTGAACGGTTTTAAATGTCATATATGTGAAAATACCAAAAATAACAAAAATGAACATTTTGAAGGAAACATCTTCTTTGAAGGCACGCTGCTCTCTCCTGATTAATGGCAAAAGGTGTCATGGCAAATTGCAGCCCAATCGACTTTTGAAAAATGAGGTCAAAACATGAAAATTTTGACATTTTCTTTTTGACACCTTTAGTCATAGCTTATCACGATAGCAATTCTTGTTACGCGACTTATGTTTGCACATTAATTTTTATTTAAATGATTTTCTGCGAGTTCATATACTGATTTTTATTTGAAAATAAAATTCTGAATTTTAGCAGAAATTAGTGGGGCGTTGTTAAACAAGGTAACAAAATAACATTCTGAATGAAATGACTGTATTCATTTCTTTGTTTTCAATAATATAATCCAAAACAAGTTTGACTTGGAATGTGTTTTAAATTGAAAAGCGATGAGTATACTTTAAATGTTCACAATAAAATTTATAATTATTAAATTACTTCAATTTTAAAATTTAAACCATTTTGATAAACGAAAATTCGAATAATTTTGTTTTGATAATACGTCGATAAATTATGACATACCCAATGTGGCTATAGCTTGTGTTTATAACAAGGAGAATAATTTTGTTCTGAAGCCAACTTCAGTTGTACCTGAATCAGTTGAAATGAAGCCATTTTTATATCTTTTGCTGGTTTTGGTGTTCGTTCAGATGAGAAATTTTCTTTAAAAACTGCGCTTAAAAAACTTAACCCAAAAAATGTTGTTAATAAAGGTGTCCAATGCTGCGGATAGTGACGATGAAGAAGGAGAAGCAACATTTTCTGAATTAGTGATGAGGATCTATGCGAAAGCAGTTAAAAGAAATATTGAATTGAGACCATTTTCGGAGTTTATGACTGACATCACTGCTGATATCACACAGATCTATATGAGATTTCAAAAATCAACACCTCAATTTGTGGTTGGAAGCACAATTAAATTAATTGCATCAAAGGTACCAAATGCCATGAAAATTGATGGAACGAATGCAAGTAGCTTTCTTCGTGACCAAATGCATGTAATAAATGAGCGACAAGGTGCCATACGAGAATTGAATGTTGAAATTTGCAAAGAAATAGCGATGAATCATGGACCATGCCGAATTAGCTGGGAAATTCAAAAAAGAGATGGAAGAAGTGAAGAAATTGGCGCCAATATACATCGAAGCGGCCAGGACAATGTGCGAAAGCATTCCTCTATCATCGGATCCGAAGAAAATCGTCTGCCGAAAAATTGCGTCTGCCCAGAATATGCGGAAACATTTGATGACGAACATTTAATATCAATAAGAGCTAAACAGATGGCGTGGGCTGCAAGTAAAAAATGTCTTTGTGCAAATGGACACAGTCACAACTGAAAAACAATATTCGATTGAGTGCGAAATTATAACTAATCTTTCCTGCGATTTGAATATCATTTCTTGGAATTTTTGAATAATTTAAATTTAGAAGAGTTAAAAAAAAACATGTTTACAGTGCTGTGTTTTAATTTTCACTCAGACTTGAATGGCATTGCCGTCATCAGTTAAAAAATATGGATTTTTTCTGATAAAAATTGTTTATTGTTTAATTTGGTTTAAACATTTTTTGTGCGCATTTTCTTTTTATCAGATGAAATTATGTAGCGACTGTGCCTCAATATTGCTTTGACATCAGAACCATGGTCACACCATCGATATATGGCAAATATGATTTTCGGTAGAGCTTTACGTCTTCATATCTAAAAATGCAAAAAAGTTAGTATTTCTAGCATCGAAAATGGAATTATTTCATGAATAGTTAGTTACCCGATTTGTTTGTTAAGTTCATATCCAAGATCAATGGCTATTGCAAGTGAATACGTGGATGTAAAAATAGCTGACGTCACCCTTAAATTATGAGCCGCACAAATTGGTTCTCTTGCTAATAGTAATTGTTTTCCGATTTTACGGCCACGATATGCTGATACAACGGCCATACCATCGTCGATCAAAAATTTGGTAACATTATATTTTTCAAATAGATCAAAACCGTAATATCCTGAGTTTTTCGACTGAAAAGTGAATGAAGAACATTTATTCCCGATTTTTATGGGGTTTTACGTCAGCAACGACACGTATATTCGAATTTGTTTAAAATGCAATTGAAATGTTTCATACCTCTATTTGTAACAATTGTACTCCAACGATCTCATCGGTTCCACTTTTGAAACAGGCCACTGACAATCCATTTTTTAGTATTTTTAGCCATTGCTTCCGATATGACTTTACAACATTTTTGTCATTGATTATACCTGAAGTGTATTTTTATTTGTTAATTTAAATTAAAATCATAATTTTTGCGTAAGCATACCCATTGCCACCGATATTGGTTCGTCGGTCAAGTAATAGTTTATCATTATGTCCAATGCTTGGTCAAATTTTTTTTTTGGTATATTTCGAATTGTATACTGAACAATATCGTTACCATTGATGTCCGTTGCATTGAATACACCCCAAATTATATCCGGATCACTACTGGATGGTTTTTTCCCTTTTCCAAATACCGCATCAGCTACAGTTGCCACGACGCAAATTACAAATGCCATTAAAACAACACACTTTGCATTCAACATTTTACGCAGCAAATTCATGGTGACATGTAACTTAATCATCAGTTGCTTATAAACTGACTATGACATTTTTTTTCTAAAAACTGAAAAATAAATTATTCAAGACGACTCCGCGCAACAATTTTAAAATTACAAATATTTCATATTATAGAGACGAATTGAAAAAATAATGTGAAAAACAACACATGTTTGCATAGTTCAAATCCACACAAACCTAGGGGGGAGACACCAAGAATAAATTCCGAATCCACTATATAAATTACTAATCCAGCTATTCCACTAATCCAAAAACACAAATGTGAAATCGAAACTATTTTTCCTATTCCATGCACTGTTTTCGTCAAAAATGTTAATTCTGCTATTCCGCACCATTCCACTAATCCATCAATAAACGTCAAAAGAAATGTCAAATGGATTTGAAGTGAAACAATTTTTGCTATTCCATGCACTGTTTCGCTATTCCACGCGAATCCATTCACAGACGTTGCTAGTTCATTGCAATTTCTCGAATCTTTATACTAAAAGTCTAATCCTATTCCACGTGTCTGCCCCCTAGACACAAACACGGTTGAAATTCTGTATATAAATAGCGAGGGTTAACACTCATTTCAAATTGGTATATAAAAAAGTAAAAGTGAGAAAAAAATGAAGCCTTATACAGTGGTGCTATTCTTTTGAGTTGTAGTGTTTGTTCAGGTGCGATTTTAATGTGAAACAAACCAAAATAGTTTCAGTTGAAGATTGAAACTTTTTTCTCTTCCCAAGGCGAACAAAGATGGTAAAGAAAAAAATCCCGAAAATGGAAGAGAAATAGAAAGAGACGTGACAAAATAAAGAGGCTAACTTTTCCGCATGGAACCGAAATTTTGGGAATAAACTGAAATTATGGTCTATGTATGGTTGCAGTAACTTAAATCACCGTGAAAACTTGTGAATATTATTTTCTTAGGCATTTCTTTCATACATAAATGAAATTTTTTGTGGATTTTTGTATGAAAACATCGTGTCACCAAAAATTACACCGGTCAACAGATATTGCTCAAAACTAATCAGCACGTCTCCTAGTAGTCCCAAATCATTTGTAATGCTCCTAACGAGTTTTTATGAGTGAGAAATGTGGACGCCAACGGCAGCAGCATTTTCTACTAGTTTACTTTTGTGTACAGATTATGTAGTCTATAGATTTGACGGCACGTTGAATGATTTAATAGCTTTTTTCATGATTACGTCCATGGCCAGTAATTAGTCTGTAGTTATCAAATAATAGATCGTGGCCTCCGTGGCGCAATTGGTTAGCGTGTTCGGCTGTTAACCGAAAGGTTGATGGTTCAATTCATTTCATAGTGTGGAAAGTTCTAGTTTGTTTGAATCGATATGAACCGCTCTGAATAGAATTTGGCATCAAAATATTATTTTTGTTTCTTTTTTTTTATGCACAAATGGACATGAATTATTGATGAGACATTTGTTTAGATTTGACAATACCTGCAATTTAATCACAAATCGATATTTCTTCGAATTTGATAAAAAATATTTTATAAAAATAGATAGATAGATATTTTATAAAACAACATTATTTTCCTGAACCAAAAATGAGAATTACAAAAAACAACAACAAAATTATATGAACGAAAAGTGATAACAAGCAATTTATTTGTCTTTCATTTTTTTCTTCTTATCTCATTGATGCTTGTAAAGTAATGCTGATAATAAGAAATGATCATTGTGAGTCTAACACTGTGAATAGTTTTGGCTGTAATTTTTGATCAACGTATTGATAGATATAGCCTCCGTGGCGCAATTGGTTAGCGCGTTCGGCTGTTAACCGAAAGGTTGGTGGTTCAAGCCCACCCGGGGGCGAGTTCTTTTTTTTATAAATATTTTCTTTGCGAAATAAAAAAATCATTTCCAAGCATTCATAAACGTTAACTTTACCTATTTTTAAGTAAAAAAAAATTTAACCTACCGGCGAGACCAAACATTTATTTTTGAAACGCAAAAACATATTCCATTTTTACCGTTATAAAATGATCAAAATTGCTGTCTAAAATGAGATATTTAATGACACAACAGAGACTAATTTCATGCACCAACTATTCATTCTTTTTTCGGGATGTATTTTACAGCAGATGCGATGATTCACTTGGTTTACATGAACGTTGCACTTTTGAACGGTCGTACCGCGGTATACACAACACACATAATAAATGAGTAGATTTTTGGAGAGATCTGAATGCTCAATTAGCTAGAAATGACATATTGGCTCCAAAAATGGTCCGGACTGAGAGTGGATGGGAAAATTGAAAACAATTATTGCACTGAATTCACTTAAGAGACTGAGTTAAACATAGAAATATTGTGTCGATATCGATTTGTATCTATTTCCACACTCAAAATTATCTTGTAACTAATATGCTCAATTCCTTTTAAGCCATATGAAAAAAAAAAAAATATTTCACAGAATTTATTGACGTGGCGAAGACCTAATTTAATGCTCAATTTATTTCATTTTCTTTCTGCGTTTTATCCACCCTTATCATATATTTTGTAATCAACATTCGAACACACGCTAAACGCCTTAGAACTGTTTTCACAGTTGTAGCCATAGCAAAAATAAAAAAAACAAAAATTTACGAACGAAAGTTTATAAATAACATAATTATTCGAACTAAACGCAATGAGAAAATAATTTCCAAAAACACTATCAAGCCAACTGTATTTTTGTGTGACTTTGGATCATGCTTACTTTGGTTAGATAATGATTGAGCCAACGCAAACAAAACAGAAGTATTAATTATAATTTTTCATGTCATTGATTGCAATGCACATGATCGTTTTCACATGCATTAACTCGGAATTTCAATCAAAAATGCCCAATAATTTCGTTTTTTGAAATACATAACAATTTCCCCGAACCACAGCCAACAGGGTTGAAAGTTGGAAATGGTTTGAATTTGAATTCTTGTGATAAACGCGATAACTTCAACATTAAATGACCAAAAACTATGGTCGATTTTTACCATATTCAGAGGGATTTGTTAACCCTGGCAGCAAACCTGTCATATTGATTTCTGATAAAGCGGATGGCATGCAAACAGTTGCAGCGAGTGAGATAGCTAATTAACACACGTGTGGTCATTAATGTCAAATATAAAAGATATTGCAATTAAGCTCAGCTGTCAATTCATTGTGTGCATTGAATGAATAAATTATGAACTAACCGAGCAAAATATGAGACGAATATATTTTTGTTTGAAATTGAGAAAAGAAAGTAAAAAAATAAAGAGGGTACCATTTGTTTATTGTTTTTATTATCGTGAGCATTTCTTATTTACAATTTTTAATAAAAATCGATACAGCGAAGTATACACGGTATGTGATTGGCATTGCAAGATGAAATGAAGAAAGCGATTGGCATTGGCAATATAAATCCATCTGTTCATATCCATCAGACTGTTTGAACAACTGAAAGAAAAAACAAAGCAATTGGGTTGTCTATTTTTTAATTTTATCATTATGCGTAAAATTATAAGCGATTCTTCATTTGTTATCTTATATAAGCTGCGATGGCCGAGCGGTTAAGGCGATGGACTAGAAATCCATTGGGATTCTTCCCGCACAGGTTCAAATCCTGTTCGCAGCGAATCTTTTTTTTAATTATGCAATATCATTGAAAGTTACTTTTCATTCCTTTTTCGAATCATTCCAGGAGTTCAATTCTTAAATTTATTTCAATATTTCACAAATGGAAACGTCGCAACGAACAAGTTCACACAATTTTCTGGAGTTTTTTGGCTATATGCGGCGGTTTGCTTGGATTATTCTCGCGCATTTCTGCATTGAGCATGGGTTTATTATTCTTCAATTTATCTATTTTGCATGACGTTTGAGAATTGTTCATTAGGGTGTATCAATAACAGAGGAGGTGACAATTTCTCGGACCCTGGGCTTTTAACCTATGCAGATTGATGAAACGATCCACACTGTTTAAAAATAAAAAGGAACTTACATCCGTAAGTCTAACTTTTCCTCACTGTTTCCAAATTTCTTCCTTTACCGAACTGGTAGTGCAGTACTAATTCAATAACTACCGAATTATATTGTCTAAGAGCAGTCAAGTTTTTTGGCCAATTAAAACAGTATTGACGTATAAATATTTCAAAATGTGCAGAGTGTATATTGTACGGAAAGAAAAAGTCACCAAAAATGTGATTTTTTTGAGGCAATTTTAATACAAATTGAAGATACCTCCCTCCTGAAGAAAATTTTGTATGGGGAGTACTTTCATTTGGGATTGAAATTACTTCCAATTTGGTGAAATTATGTATTTTGATGAGAAATAAGATCCACACGTTTTAATTGTGATTAAGTTACTGCAAGCGTACATTTTAGAAAGAAATTCGATCAAATTCGAGTCAACAAAACACTCTTATTAACTTTTCAATTAAAAGTAGGGGTACCCCCCTTACAAAATTTTCTCAAAAACGAAAAATTTGTATGGCAGGTACTATTAATTTTGATTGAAATTTCTTCAAACTTTCAGAATATCATTTTTTTGTATAAACAATAGCCTGTGCAAAGTTTCACGTCATTAAGGTTTAATATAGAGGGTACAGTGTACAGTGTACAGTGTACCACATCCCCACATTAACATGGCCAAAAAACCGTTGCTCTGTGATTTTCTATACCCAAAACGCATAGAAAAACGATTTTTAGCGATTTCAAAATTTTGGGGTGATTGCAATACTTTACTGCACACAGTGGGTGTGCGGAAAAGTAAAAATCACAAAAATGTGACCAATATTTTTCAACCAATATTTTTTGCTGTTACATTTAATTAAATGAATTTAGCCAATAACATTCTTAATTTTTACTCTTCCGCACACACAGAAATCAAATGTCTTATTATCACTGTTTAAACGTTTCGAAGCAATTGGCTTTCTGTAGCAAATGTGGTCAAATCTAATTGGTTGTTTTGAGATAATTTTAAAAGTCGGACCACTATATTGAGATTGAGGTTTTTAATCAGTCTCAACTATATGTTTATTCACAGTCATTTAACCTTGTGTCATTGCTATAAATATGGAGGTTAAACGCAACAAATAATCATTCTATTTGGAAGATACTTTCGGTAATTTCACATTTCGATTGCCGCTTTCATTATAAGAATAGTGTTGCTATTAAATTTATTGGATTAACTTGTTAATAAATCCCTCAAAGTGTTTAATTCAACCAAATAAGATGATGAAATTTTTATTTGTGATTGTTTTTCTCGTCGGTGCGAGTGTACAAGGTAATTTTATGTGAAGACAAACAGATAGTGAAAATTTAATATCCCTAGTAACGAATCTAATATTAATTATGTCAATGTTTTCAATCAACTTCTCAGACAATATCAACGGTACTGATGGCAGTGAATATCTTTACAATGCCATTAAATCAGGTTAGTTGAAGACAATGAATATTTCTTTAATGGTTCAATATTGCATATGACCACAACGGATTTCAATTTTTTTCATTTTATTTTTGATTGAGATTTATCTTCAAAAAAAAAGGAAATTTACAAATTCAATACTAGTATAGTGCAGTATATCAAATTTAAATTATTTCCGTTCATCAAATCTAGGCAGAGTAGATGTAGTCACATTTCTAATCGATAATGGTGCAAATGTGAATTCGTTTGAACATCATCCATGCACACCACTCCAATTGGCTGTTGCTAAAGGTAGTTTTCAATTGTGAATTGAAAATAAAGCATTTGTTAATAAAAATTATATATATTTTTTGCAGGCAATACAGAGATATTCAAAATTCTCATCGAAAAAGGAGCTGATATGAATTATATCAATCGTGGAGCCCATGTAAATTATATGGACAAGCATTATAATACAACTTTACTTCATATAGCAACAATGTTCGGTAATTTTACACAATTTTGAATAAACAGTTTCTTATCTGCGCACATGGCTAATCAATGTTACTTTATTTACGTTCAGATAATTTGGAAATATGCAAAATCCTAATCGCAAATGGAACAAACGTGAATGCTGAAGACTTCGAAAAGCTTACACCACTCCATACTGCCGCTCTCTACGGTAATTGCCTATGTATTCAGAAAATCGAATTTATTTATTTGGATTCAAGCTAATAACTGACCATTCGCTTAATGTTTCAGGTTCAAATGACACGGTTGATTATTTAATTGCAAATGGAGCAAATATAACTGCTGGAGCTGAAGTATTGTTCCCACCTTCACATTTGGCTGCCTGGATTGGTATAATTTCCAATTTTTGAAGAATAAAAATGAAATTCAAATACTTTGTCTGTTTGATCAATATTTCAGGCAATTTGAACACTTGTAAAAGTCTAATTGCACATGGAGTGGACGTTAATGCAAAAGGCGACGGGAATTCTACAATTTTACATTTCGCAACTTTTATTGGTAATTATCCTTTCTTTATATAATTAACATTATGTATGTATGATCAATACGCCAAAGTATTAAACTCATTTGATCAATGCTTTAGGCAATAAGGAAGTAATTGAATATCTGATCACACAAGGAGCTAATGTAAATGCTATAGCTAGCGATATGTCGACGCCTCTTCATATAGCTTACTATGCAGGTGATTCCAGACATTTAAAAATTAACATTGAGAATTTGCAATTTAGAATATGTTTTCACTTTTCAGGCAATGAAGAAGTGCAAAGGGTATTGATTGATAGTGGAGCAGATCAAAATGCAAAAGACAAAAATAATAAAATACCACGTGAAATGGATACTGGTAATGATTTATTTTAAATTATATTTAATAGAGACATTTTTTAATCGAAACTTTTCAATTTAATATTCTAGAGGAAGGAAAAGAGAAGAAAACCGAAATGATTGCATTTTTAAATGAAAAGAAGAGAATGTTCGAAAACTTATAGGAAATGTAAAGTCACTTTCATCCGAAATGTAGAATAATCAAGCTTAAATCGAGTTTTTTATTCACTTTCCAGACAACGAAGAATTTATTGATTGACCATGGCGCTGATGTGAATACTAAAAACATTGATGATAAGATACCGAGTGAAATTAGTACTATTAGTGCTTCATTTAATCTGAAAAGGACGTTTTGCAATAAAAAATTGTTTAATTTCGATTTCTAGATAAAGACTCCGATTTTCTGCTAAATTGTTAACTTCTCTGCCATATTTAATATGAATCCTAACATGCAAATGTATGAAGGAATAAGAAACCAATATCTTTAAAATAAAATAATTTTCTTTTGTTATTTTTTGTAATAAAATGTGTTTCAAATAAAATATTAAAGAACTTAAACGTATTTGCTGTTAAATAATATTTAAGATCTCTTTTATTCTGTTTAATTCGAACCACAATTCAACGGTTTAATCTGTCAAATTAGAGATTGGAATTGATTATATTTACAGCAGATGTGGAGAAATCTGATTATTCAATTGAGCTTTCAAGGTCATGTTTAAGGCTATACCGTTCAAATGTTTTTACAATTTAGTTTGCGATGTTTGATATACAAATATTTTCATTTACATTTTCTTATTCAACAATTAAACACAGAGAGATAATTAAGTTAATTGATTTGTTCATTTCATTGAAGTTTTTCGTTAATTGTTTTCTCCTGACTGAAGTTACCCTGAGATATTACTGATAGAACATGAATAAATTGAAAAATTCTAGCACATTGTGCAAAGAACTTACAGTATCAAATGCCAAATCATCAAATAATCAATCAAAACCCATATAATTCATTTGCGGAGTAGTTTTGACGATGGCGGGACTGTGCGGAGTTTGGCGGAGATGACATACAAGCTCTGTGTGTACAAGGGCAACAAGCAATTGCTTGCTGTAATTCACAATTCGGTATGTTTTGGTTACTTGAACGAACGATAACAATACAGAACATTTGCTGAAATGTTTAATGAATCTAAAAACAATTTTGAATTTGGTTCGATGTTTTCAGGTGGCTGAATGTGAATGAAATCAATTTTAACTTAATTTCTGTAACATTCTAATAACATCTGACTACAAAAAGTGATTACACAATAAAAATGTGCATGCATCAATTGAGAAATGAGCTTTTTGCCGTAGCATGATAAAAAAATGTGCAATCAGATTTCGTGATTGCAATTCAAGGTCACCTATATTCCACTACGTAATTGAAGTAGATTTTACAGATAAAACAACACTTTTCATAACAATATGGAAGCTACGAATTACTAGCCTCATAAATTCCTGATCTGATAATGCCATCGTATATGACACGACTATTTTATTGATTAAAATAACTAAAATCGGGTTTACTTTTTTGTGAAAAAAAAAATCACATTATTAAATCACAAATATACGGAAGCTAGCTTTCGATCTGATAACTTACTATATCGGTCAAATACATGCAATTAAAAAACATACATTGTGCTGAAAGATTAAAACAAATCAGTAGCGAAGCATGCATGAATTTGACCTGAAATATTATTGATGAAATCACACGAATGTGTTGGAAAATTCAAGCTCATTGTGTAAAAAACTTACAGCATTACTTGCCAAATCATCAAATAATTGATCGAAATGATAGATGTGGTTAAAGCTTTACGGCAGGCCGAAACGCAAATTGGCAACGTTCTACATATCGCCCGGATAGCTCAGTCGGTAGAGCATTGGACTTTTAATCCAAGGGTCGTGGGTTCAAGTCCCCCTTCGGGCGCTTTTTTTTTTATTTTCGCTTTTTACCTTCGCCTTTCAAGGTTTCATCATTTTCAATATTCGCATCACAAATAAAAGATTTGAAGTAAAGAAAAATTATTCTACCAAAAATTCACGATTAAAATTATTGTTTTTTCTTTAATTCGGACTATATTATTATTTATTCCACCTGCTCCATAGGATTCACTTCCAGAACAAGTCATCTAAATGACTCACTGTACTTATTTTCGTGATATTTCCATCGGAAATGCAAGAAAAATCGATCGAAAGATTTCTTTTTGTTTTTGACTGTCTTTCTTCTGCTACATAGCAATTTCAGCTGTAATACGCGTGACTCATGTTGATCACATCGTCGCGCGAAAAAAAAGTGACTTCATTTTGTTATCATCGAATACTGACTTGAAATACAAATTCAAGTCTCATTGAAATATTGGAATTTAAGTCTCATCCAATATTTCGGTTAATTTAAACCAAAAACTCTTTCTTTTGTGATTAAAACTGATATTTTTTTGTGTGAGAAGTAGTGAAATATTGCAGTGATCAAAATCAACCCCGCTCACTTTGTAAAAATCCGCCAATTAAACGATCATTTTGTTTATAAATATGGAGTTACAATGACTTATTAAAATAAATGATCCATTTGCTGCACAATCGCCTCTACCTACTGAAAAAATGGTAAATAATCAATACCCTAGCTACCAAAAGTAAACCAATTGGTTTGTGCTACTGAGCATAGCAAGCGGAAGGTTCCAAGAGCATCGTCATACAACAAAATTGATTGAAATCATAGTTTGTATGGCAATTTTTGGAACATTCTAACAAGCTTGAAATTCCAGCACATGACATTTCTAAAATTGATAACAACGCAATTTGAAACCAAATGATTAAAAAATTCATTTAAATATTGACGTGTATTATATTTGAGACGTAAAATTTGTAGAATAGAAATGATGTAAATTTATTGAAAAATTGCTTGTACTTGATATGAAACCCGAAAACAATTTAAGTTCATTAAATTTATTGAGAGCTACAATTAAATTGCGATAAAAGAGAAACACACTCAAATACAGTTCAGAAAGACGGATGTGGTGTCACTTATATTTGAGCACGCAAAACCATTTTTTTTTCAAATGATCGAATTTTCTGCATTAAATCATTTTTATACGGTTATAATAGAATTTGCTGCGTGCAATCGACAGAATTTATTCAAACTGTGATAAAATTATTCATATAAGGTCAAAGTAGAAAAAAACGAGAAACTAATAAATATATATATATGTCTTAAACCGGTAGATCTAGTCTATTAAATTCGGATAAATTGTCATGTACAATTGGTGAACTTTGATGAAATTACTCTTTCAGAATGAAGCAGAGATTGACGACGGAGACAGAGATAGGTACAAAGAAAGAGAGAGAAAGAGAAAGAGTGACAGAGCAACGTAGAAATGTAATGTAAAAAACTAGGAAGAGAGAGCGAAAAAGAACAAAAACATGAATTTATGTGTATGGTTTCGCCCATTACGTCCAGTTTCGTCGACAAAAAATCATTTTTCCGGTTTGACTGACTGGCATTGCATTAATACGTGTCGCTGGATAGAATCGAGGCGATTATGAACGCTCCCACATAATCCTACACACTGGTACTTTCAGTTCAAAAGAGTGCAGAGAGAGCGGTAAAATGTAGAGAAATGTATGATCAGCAGAAAGAAAATACATTTCGTCCGACAATACACGATTGGATTTGGCATGCAACGAAAGATGCAAGAGAATGTGCCCGCATACGATCATTTATCTCATTGAATGCAATAAAGTCAATCAACGGAGACTAATTTACGAGATTTTACAGCAAACCGAACAGTGAAAGATAGCGAGAAAAGAATGAAAAAGAAAGAAAAACCAAAATGCAACAGTAATATAGAGTGGATAATGTGTCGCCACAGGAAAATATGAAATACATACACAAATCAGTGTGTAAATTAGTCAAGACCAAAAGTACAACCACATTTGGCAAAACAAAAACGAATTTTATCGTTTGCACCAACACAAGAAGGAATATGCCGAGTTTATTACTTAACTACCGAAATGCCGATGATTTTCTTTGACTTTTGGTTCCTTTCTCTGTTTCTCTTCCTATCTGTGGATTCTCAGTCTTTCTCTTTGACTCTTTTTTCTTTCTCTCTCTCGTTTCTGTCTGTCTCTTCGCCATTTATCTGCTCTGTTATTTTGTATGTGGTCTTTCTGCTCTGGTATTGCACATACCATCGTTCACCAATTCAAATTTCTCTTTGTCGTTTCTTCTTTCCACTACGTCTCTTAGTTTCTCAATGTATGCGAAATGGCCCTTTTTACACATAAATCAACTGAATTTCCTGGTATTTGTGAGTATTCAAACAGCCAGTCCATAGGCTCGATAATCTATTGAATTGTGATTTTTTTGTTCGTCTTCTGTCTATCGTCGTTGTTTCTTTCATTCTTTCGTTCATTTAAATACTCTCACTGTACTGAGCCGATGGAATGTGAGACGCGCGCACAAAACCATATCGTATTGTGTGTATAGTTCGATGTCTGCATTGGTGCGACGGCAATAGCATGAGCATACACACTTATCGGTGCGCGCGCACACACACATGCCCGTATCGGTTTTCTCATGCGACGCACTCAACTGCTAACGAGCTCGATGCCGATCGCACCGACAAATCAGTCTACATTAGATGGTTGAAGTGATGAGACGCACACATACAACTCTTTTTTTTTTGATTCTCACTTCTGAACTACTCTAAATTATACTTTCAATTGAATATTTTTATTTCGTTTGTTTTAAATCTTTTTTTTGTCAACCTATAAGTTTAAGTTAGTCACATTCGGTTTTAATTGTAAATCACTTTTTTTTTCGTTGTTGTTATTTTAATCTCTTTCTTCGTTGCTCTCTCTCTCTCGCTTGCCGGTTTGTGAGAGTGGTTTTCTGTCGTACGATGAGAAACGTCACATTTTCGGACGACTAGAGAATTGGTTGATTGTGCGTGGTGCTCTTTTTTGTGATTGTTTTCGCTCTTTGTTCAAAACAATTTAGTGAAAACATTTTAATCGTGGAAAACTGTTCGGTGTAAATCATTTTTAGTTAAAAAAAAGACACACGGACAAAAGAAATTATCAGAGACATATATTTTAAAGACAAATAAATGAAAGACAGTTTTTAATCAATCACCATACAATCGGAGACATGTAAGTACGATAACCATAACATTGATATGTGTTAAGCGACGGTGGTTTTAGTTTATTCAATTGTCTGTATCAGTTTGAAAGTTCTCGATGGGCATAGTTTTTATGACGCAAAATGTCATCGTTTAGTTGTCACTTTTCATTCGAATTGATCGTGCCCAATTTTCGTCATTTCTTTGGTGGTGATAAATGCAGTGGGAAAATGACTTTATCGATAAGTGACTAAAGTTCAAAATTCATTCAAAGTTCATTTGTAACAAAACGAGTCCATCCACCAAAAATCATAAATGTTCGTTCTCAAAAACCATAAATCACATTTCGTTCTCTCTAAAATTCATTTTTTTTTACTGAATTCTCACACGTGTGTTCGTTTAATATGTGTCAAACGATGAAAAAAAAGACCTTGTCCTTAAAATCATTTTCAAAAATCATATGTTAGCATTGACATTTCTGTGCGCATCAAAAGAGACACTCAATTTTATTATCGAGATAATTAAACGCGTGCACACACTCTCTCAGTGACATACACACGAAATAAAAAAAAAGCCAAACATATGTGCTTTTTTTCTCTCTATCGTCGCATGTCAACCAATCCAAAACAAATCATTAACGACCCGCGTGTTATCAAATCGCGCTTGTTTTAGTTTTTATTAAATCGTGCGTGGCCCATTTTTGTTGTTCTCTCTTTTTTTCGCTTCTATCTCACGCCGAAAATTGCCACTGATATGATCACGGTGACAAAACGGACGAAAACCGACGATACGAACAATTGGTACATCGCGCAGAACAATCATGCACAAATCGATACGACTATCGTGTCTTTACACGCAAAATCACACGAATTATTACAAAACTAGCGACCGCCGTAGAAAATGTCATTGACTTTGAGTGTCTGCGTGTTTGGCACTACGGAATTCGGTATTTTTCCACTGTCATCAATTTTTTTTATTGCTGATTGAACCCAACTGTTTAATAATATGAAACAATGAATATGAATTTACACGTTTTACGAGAGAAAGACAGAGAGATCTTTCATGACAGAGTTTACTGTGTCAATTGAGTCGAGCGTCTCAAGGAACGACGAAACAAAAAGAGATGAAAAAATTGCATGTTTGTCGTGACACCAGCTCATTTGTTACATGATTTTACACGATCGAACCTTGTGAGCATATATAAGGAAAACTAAAGTGAAAAATGTGTCCGTAACAAAAAAAATCTGTCCGTAACTGTTCTATGAATACTTTTAGATTGATCTGAATTTTTAAAAAAAAGTGACTCGATGATTATTTTAAATTGAAAATGTGACCCGATTCGAAACAGTGGAACGCATTGCATCATATTTCTAGACTAGTTACGCTGATAAACAAAGAATAATTAGCCTTCTCATGATGTACGGCGTCAAGTTGAAAGACCCAATTTGAACTTCATTCATCACGGCCACATATCATTGCTACAAGACAGGAAAAAGTCGTATATTTTTGACGAAAAATAAGTATGCCAATTAAAATGAGCGAGATTTTTTTGTGCCGGCATTCCAAGGAGATATCCTTCTTTCACCGAAATTTGTATAAAAAAGCGGATTTTCCGCAAAAAAAAATTCAAACGTTTTTGGCATGATCGACGATTTTTCATCGATCAATGTCTGTACATTGTTTCTGGGTTGAAAAAACAATCGATCTAGATCACTGCGTCAATTGGCAGCAAATTCTTTCACAGAAACCAGAAGCATAGACCCCAAAAAGACCGATTTTGTCCAACAAAAAATCAATCTCAGATGTGCCAAAAACATCGGAAGGAAATCATCTGAATCTCATTCGCATATGAATGAAATGGCGTCAGAATCGATAAAAAATCGGTCTAAATTTAGATTACATTAGATTCGAAATTTTTTTTATTCAAATAAGATGAAGAATTCTTTCGTAAAATCACGCATTCTTTTGTGCCATAAATCGATAATAAAATATGACATAAAAGTCCTTGTTAAGAATGTCATCCTTATAAAGTATGCACCGTTTATGTATGCATCGCAAAACTGGTTTCTTAAGGCGATAAAAAAAGACGCATGAATCGCGTCATGATATTATCGAATCGTTCACCGAGTGAATATACAATTTTTTTTGGCATAGGTCAGTGTTTTTGCGCACGGCAACAAACATTCAAAACAAAATATCGACATCACTCGTTTCATTCATTCGCTTCGAAAGATCGTCATTCGTCGAGTGCGTGATCGGCGACATAGTAACGCGACGCAAAACTTTCATATATGTGTGAGGATTGCCCAATATTTCGATTTTTTAAAAATCATCATCGTTCGCAGTATAAAACTAGTAAATCTGGCCCAATTTGAACAATTATCAAGCCGTTTTTTTCTTCGTCGTCGTTATTATGGTTAACTGTGATTTTATTAACATTTGTGGTGTGGCGCGATCGTTCACCTGGCACATTATCATGTCGATTGTTGTCGTACGACAATAGCTGAGTGGTTCGAGTGCCATTTTATAGAGGTGAACAAGGTTAAATTACAATAAAATACATGAAACCAGCTATTAAAGATAGCACATTACTTTTCGAGCACACATCGAATGCGTGAACAATTTTTATTTTTAGCCGGAACAAAAAATTAATAGCACAATTGAGTGATGCACTTTTAATATAGAGTATGTATAATCATTTCATAATTAACAAAGAAATCAGCACAGAGGCTCTTATCATCCTTGACTCTCGATGATTTAATATATGTTCGAAAATTTATTATTTATTTTGGTAACAAAGGCGATTTTTTTTTCTTCTTTCGATTTCATCGTTGTCACACTAATCTTATCGCAATGCGTTCTAAATTTAACCAAACATGAAATGATTTCGGTTTTGTTTTTGTTTGGTGACCATTTTACTAGCGTATTTATCACGGCATAGCACAAAATTAGAATTTTACTATCGGTTCCATTTTAGAAATTGAATGTTTGCAACGATGACCCCATGCGTTGTCAATTTGATGCGAATTTTAAATGAAAGAGGGAATGGATGATAAACGAAACAGCAGATAAAAACAAAAAACAACAAACATACATAGTTTGTCAAATATAAACGTACAGTTGAGTGTGTTTACATCATATCACAATGTGATGAGAAATTCTTGACTCCGCACCATGTTTGGCACTTTTTCGATCAAACGATGCACACAAAGGGTATTATTGTTAGTAGTAATGGAAGGAAAACGAAGATGGAAGAAAATAAGCAAAATTGAACAAAAAACGGTGTCAAAAGAAGAGATCACCACACAAAAAAAAACGCAAAAAAGGCGCTACAAAAAAAGGCAAACAAATTTGCATTGACAGTCTGTCATTAGGCGATATCATGAGCGAAAATCAATACAAAAAACTTGTGCCCTACACCACGGTGTGCGGTAAAATCGAAAAACAAATTCCATTTGATTGATGACAAATATTATCTTTTTCATTGGCTTGAGCCGGCACCAATTTAGATTAAAGCCTCTCCGATACCAGCAATCGAAACCAAGCCGTTGTATGTATACGAAAAAACGTGCAAAAAATGCAATTTAGCGAGTAAATATGTAAAGAAATGAATTATTGACACATTGATTTGGTACCTCTTTGAAAAACATGATTTAAATATTGCGCGAGAAAAAAATCGAAAAACCTTGCCCAAGTTTATACCGTTCGGTCGTTCCATTTGTATATCGTAGTAAAAAAACTGCGCCAATATATCAATAAAAAATTTTTTTTAGTGAAAAAGTCAATTATCTATGATTTTTTTTTATTATTACAATAAGTGTAATAATAAATAAGTATAAGCGCCGATAAGTGGCCAATATTATCCCAGCTTATGTCATCGAATTCTCAAAACAACGCAATTCCAATTTCCATTTAAAGTGAAATCATTTTAAGGCAACAATTTTTGCTATATGATTAAAAATAAAATGCGCAATATGTATGTAATCAATGTTAATGAGGAGTGAAAAAATAAGTAAATCGGGGAAGTTTTGTGAGAAACAACCCATTGGATAATATGACAAAAAAAAATGTTTTTTGATAAATTATCGCATTGGTATGATTGACTTAAGGTTGAAATGACTGCAGTTTGAACGAAAGGACCAGAGGGGTTGAGATTTATCGATGAGAATATTTGAGGATGGTCAGGCGATTGTTGTGAACTGACATATGTTTATCGCGAGGTGAACTGGTCATAAACAAAAGATTATCAACGCAGCAAAAAAAAAAAATGCTGCAAAATCTCTTATATTTTTGGAGTCGCATTTCTTTTAAAATCGAATTTTTTAGAACAAATGGAAGTAGCTCTATATGATAATGAATTTAATTCACAAAAAAGTGCTTTAATTTAAATCATGCAGTGTGAATGATTTTTTTCCCGTATCATTTCCAGCCGTTAGTATCTGGTAGTTAGTGAATTATTTATATGCACCGAATCCAAATAAAGTGAAGCCCAATCAACAAACAACTAGTTTTATTCATTAAATTGTTAATATATATGCAAATTGTGTTTGGCTAGAAAGAAATACGCATTGAATCGAAACATGAACCATGTTAAACCGGTCTCTTACTGTGTGTGTGTGTGTGTCGGCTCCAGTTCGAGCGTCTTTCTATCTTGGCTCCCAGCTATAAAGGGAACTTGCCTGAGCATTAATATGCCGCTGTTCTTTTTAGGCATCGAACAAAAAAATTATTATTTATAAGAGAAATCCGGTCCATGTATATAAGTTTTGGTCGTGCACAGCATGAAGAAGATTAATCTGGGTAGTGTAAAACGCATGCTAAAACGCCGACAGACCGGTCGATATAAAGCATTAAATTCCACTCGTAACTTTCGTGGCCATTTTAATTACGGTCTTGATGCTGTCTCTATCTCTCTCCTCTCCCTCTCTCGCTCTCTCTGTGCTTATTATTATTATGAATTTTTCACTTAAAATTCTGTTTTATTCCCTTTCATGTTCTCTCTATATCTTCTGCATATTTTGCAAAAAGCAGCAACATTTTCTCTTGCCCGATTCCTGTTAATCAATGTAACAAATTTTAACCGATTGCACTCGTTTGTCGCGCTCACTTAATCCGAAAATAGTTGCATACCTAAGAGACTTGAGCTGCTCATTAAATGATACAAAACGCAAATGAAGGAAAATGAAATATCGAGAGACAGACAGAGGCGACTGGGAATAGATAGAGAATGAGTATAACCATTAATTTTGAAAACGTGTCTCTCATTCACAATAAAAAATAAAATGAATTGCAATAACATGTGCAATCAAAAGACCATAACCGAAACTTGCAACTTGGCATAGGAAAAACGCTGAAAATAGAAACCGAAAAAAATATATTCAAATGGCGAGAGAAAGAGCGCATTTAAGAAAAATGCAATGGAATGAACAACGAGTCAATTAACGCCAGTCAGCAATCGAATCGGCCAAAAAAAAAAAACGACAATCGACGAAGAAAGAGACAGACACTAGATTCGTTGTAGTGGCGCCTTCGTGTCATATCAGCGAAACATTCATGGCATTGGATGTGTGTATGAAACTGTAGAAGTGAGCACGCGATAATGAGTTATATAGAGAGAACCGGGGACTGACAATAATGGCGAAGTGAATTGCTTTGAAATCGGATTAAATTTAATTCAATTGAGATGATTTAAGCTTTTTTCAAGTATTTTGGATTCTTTTGGGTCCATTAAATACATTTTGATTTTTACGATCTTTTTGTTATTAAATCACTTCAGTCTTTCATAAATTAGAAAGTAGAGCAGCCGATTTGTTGTGTTTAAAATGAAACCTGTCAAATGCACATTTTTTGAGTTCGACTGGGAATTGACGACACAATCCGATCATCGACCTATTCGATTTTATTTTGGGATTCATCGCCAATCTTTGGATTATTCACCAAATTTTGGGTCTTTTTCTGCAAAATGTTTGCTTTTCGGAGTCATTTCGAGTCTTTTTCGTCTGTTGCTTCACAAAGACCTTTCCGAATGTTTGGATCTTTCGCGATCTTTTTGATCTTCCAATTTTTTCTCCAATTTTGATCCAAATCCGTTCCAAAGCATTTGGAAATCCAATAGAAGTCATTAAAAATCGTTAAATCGGAACGAGTAACAATAACAAATCTGAACGACCAAAAGTGTGTCTACCCCTCGGTTCATAAATTAATAAATGCAATTGTAGTGTGTCACAACACAGTTCGTCCTTATCCTACAAATTACACAACGAACAAAAAAGTTTTACAAGAGAAAAAAAGTCGTTCTCATCACGAGTGAATAGCGTGACACTGGCTCATTTATAAGATTGGGCGATGTTGTGTTTTGAAAATGCGCGTACGCGCTCGGTCGCACGATAGAAACAAAAAAAAGACTGTTTCTTTACTTTTACAATGTATTTATACTCTTAGCTTGTTCTCTCGTCTGTTTTAAGATGATATGACAATAAAAAACGATGTGCGTTCGATCGGCTGAAATCGTTCGTTTGTGTATAGGGAAATGCTATCATGTCGACAGTCTGCCTCTTTCCCTTTTCACTCGCTCGCTCGTTCCATTTCACTTGCATTTGTTGTTGCTCTCTCTCTTTTCCTCTCTCTTTCCCTCAACGTTTTGAAATCGTCAAATTGGAAACAAGATCACGCACCAAACGTGTGATTCGATTACGACTCTCTCTCTCTCTCTGCGTTTGTTTTGTGCGACTCTATTTAAACATATTGGTTACATTTTGCTGTTGAAATTTTCGTTCAAAAATGGTATCTGGTTCCGTCCAAAAAAAGTTTCTCTTTTGTCGGAGCCATACCAACGAAAATTCTCTGCCAAACCGGATTCAATTCATTTTTCAATTCCGATAAAGTGTCAGACAAAAAGTGCATTACACTTCGGTGTATGTGTGCATGAATTTCTCGGTTTTATAATTTGTTTGTTTCGTAAAAAGCGCTTATCAAAACATTCATTAGATTCCCACATACACACACGCATATTCATGCCAATGCAACCGTTATCTATATGCTTTGCACACTTCTTGCATTTTATTATTTCAAATATTAAATCGCCGTTTTACTTTTCCGCACACACCTAGTGTGTAAGGTAAAGTATTGGAAT
>NW_022198772.1:422969-437392 GCF_009176525.2 Contarinia nasturtii
TTAATACAAGCGGTTTCAGGTTTTCGGAAGAAAATCCGGATTGACCCTCCCCAAGAATTGTTTATTTTCTTGACCCCCTCCCTTCCGAAAATCCGAAATTTGACAGCTATCCCCCCCAAAAAAAAAATGCGTGCGCACCTCTGAGTTCCTGTGGTTAGCAACTTCAAAATATCGGTATTTTTTACATAGCTGCATTGATTACAGTGGTACTTTCATATACCCTGATAAACATGAAGATAAAAAATACGTCGAAATCTGTTCAAAACATCTCGATGATATGGTGAAAAATGTGATAGTTCGTGTTGGATTTATGGCATTTTGTTTTTGTGCTGTCGAAATTGGACCAATCCATAAATATATTACTGATGGTACTAAAGTAACCGCTTCAGAGCTTCGCATTCCGTTCACCGAGGAAAATTCGAATGCTGCATTTATTGGAAACACACTTTTTCAAATCGTTATTGGTTTTCACGGTTTTCCTGGCTACATAGGCATGGAAATTGCGCTTGAAATTTTTCTGGGAACCATTATGATTGGACCAAAGTTGATCGAGTATGAACTTCAAAAGATGGACGATAATATTGAGAAGAAAGAATACATTTAAGTACATTTTGGGCTTATCTTTGGACGCCGATGAGTATGATCCGTGATGAACAAATAAATTATAGAAAAATAATTGGCTTAATTTAATTCCAGATTCATGAACACTGCAGCTGATCTCGTGTATTGGCGAGCCTTTTTTACTCCGCCCGCATTCACATTTGGAATTGGCATGTCAATATTTTGTCAGTACATGGTAAATATTATTACATTATACTCTCTTTGTGTCAATTTTTACAAATAGTTTGTGTGAATTTCGTTTTAGTTCAATTATGTTGCTGGATATGCATTGGCCCTTCTTTCTTTCGTACAATTATATTTTATTTGTAAATATGGAGAAGCGTTTCAGGTTCGTTTTTCATTAACAACCATTGACGAAATAATTATTGCAAACGTTGTCTTTTCACTTTTAAGGATAACGGGATTATTGACGTTTTTTTCGATTGTAATTGGTATGCGTGGCCCGTTGATGTTCAAAAGCACTTGATTCATTTGATTAATCATAAACAGAATTTGCCTGGCATTTCGATTGGACCGTTTGCAACAATTAACATTGAATGCTTCGCAGTTGTACGTAACATATTAAAACAATGCGTGATGTACGCATTTAAATCATTGTCCCGCGAATATTATGAAAATTGTGCCTTTTTTCTTCAGATTACGGGAAAAATCTACTCGTTTGTAATGTTCCTACTTCCTAGTAAGTTTTTATCAGTGAGAAATGTATTTGGGGCAACATCAGTCAGTGAACAACAACACTATAGCAACAGCCACAACACCAGCATCATCAGCATGTTTTCTATTTTGGTTTTGTGCACATAATAAGTAGTTTGAAGACACGTTGCATTTTTAAATAGCTTCAAAATAGCTTGTCATTTGTTTTTAAATGAAAATAAAAAGGAACTTACATCCGTAAGTCTAACTTTTCCGCACTGTTTCCAAATTTCTTCCTTTACCGAACTGATAGTGCAGTACTAATTCAATAACTACCGAATTATATTGTCTAAGAGCAGTCAAGTTTTTTGGCCAATTAATAAAGTATTGACGTATAAATATTTCAAAATGTGTAGCGAGTCTATTGTACGGAAAGAAAAAATCACCAAAAATGTGATTTTTTTTAAGCAATTTTAATACAAATTGAAGATACCTCCCTCCTGAAGAAAATTTTGTATGGGGAGTACTTCTATTACTTTTCCGCACACACCTATAGTGTGTAAGGTAAAGTATTGGAATCGGTCGAAAAATTAACACCCTCAAAAAACATGTTTTCTGGGTGTTTTAGGAGCCAGGGAACACGAATCTAGCGTTTTTTCGATGTCCGAATGTATGTGCGTGGTACCCTGTACGCTGTACGCTGTACGCTGTACGCTGTACGCTGTACGCAAAAATTTGTTAACACGATAACTTTCAAACAAGAAAAGTAATTCAAAATCTGACTTCACAGGATGATTGGGGGTGCCGAGGAATAGAAACCATTAGATTTTGAGCGACTTTGGTTGACAGGGTAAAGTGTCATGTCTGGTGTGATGCCCATGTCCATCCATGGGAAAAATTCAATTTTTCTTCCAAAAGTGATATTTAATGTATTCTTAAACACTCAAAAATGTGTATTGGGGGGTTTTTGGGTACGAGAAAACCGAATATGACGTTAGTTTTGCGATACAATCAACTTTCGAAACACTTTTCATACAAAAAATTCAAAAAATTTGGATTTTTGTATGGAAGCCATGCCTGTATGATATCGTAATGAGCTGAAACTTTGCACAGGTTATTTTTATCACACATAAATACTATTCCGAGAGTTTGAAGACATTTCAACGAATATTAGGGGCACCTCCCGAACAATATTTTGGATTTTTCGCTCTAAAACGAAATTTTGTATGGGAAGTACCCTTAATATGCATTGAAATTTCTTCAAACTTTCAGAATGTTAACTTTTTGTGAAAAAAATAACCTCTGCAAATTTTCACATGATTACGATATCATATAGGCATGGCTCCGATACAAAAATTCCCATCTTTAGTAGTTTTTGTAAGAAAAGTGCTTCGAAAATTATTTTTATCTAAAACTAATGTCAGATTTAGTTTTCTTTCATGTCGTGGATCACAGTGCGGAAAAGTTCATCTTACGGATGTAAGACATTTTATTTTTTTGCTGTCACTTATTAAATTAGCAAACGCGGAAAATTCCACGTTTGTTTTGTCTCGATTTTTTCGACGATGCAGCCACTTTGACGTCAGTAATTCTTGATCTCTGGCCGGATCGCCGGATTTTATAAGCGATGACAGAGACATGAGCACAAAGAAACGTTGCGTACACAAACCGCTTGAAAATGTTTCATGGTTTATTTAATAATAATCGATGAGATGACAATTACAACTCTATTTCTTATTGAGCCAATTACGTAGGAAACAATAATAAAACAAAGACCTTTTAAGAGACTTGTTTTGTTTAGCCAAAACAAATCGAGTGACTGAATGAGACAATTCCGTTTAATTTGTATGGGGCGTACGGTAATGAACGATAAGCGATAATTTTAACACACGTTCAATCCGTTTAAACTGCTCAATCCATTCAGTTCGCGAAATTAACATCAATTTCGACACAATGTTTTTGCGTAATTTTCGCGTGTTTTGGTCAATGAAATGATGTAATAAGCTTGTTGAATGCAATTGAAATTGTTAAAAATAAAAAAAATTGCGAAAAAAATGTGTGCAAAACGACTCGGCATGTGAAATAATAATTTCTTCAACAATTATCGAATACCTTGAATATTGTTCGGTATGAGTACAAAAATTCGTCAAATAGACAAGATGTATGTTTTGCTGACTCAAACATTTCTGTTTGATCTCTTCAATGAATGTGGTATCGTTGATATCTCTTCAATGAATTTGGATCGCAAAAAGAGAATCTAATTGTGTCGTTGATATTGCAATAAAATCCGAAGGTTGTATTTTAGTCGGGAAAAACATATTTTTGTTCAAAATTTAAAAATCCGTCACTGACCTTCTCTAAGACTGTTTCGTTGTTTATAGCCAAAAAATAGGTAATCAGCTCAAACCAGAGATTATCTATCACCCGGTAATCTGCTGCTAAATGATGTGCCAAAACAAAATTTCTAAACAGCAGTGCATTGTGTCATATCTCGCATTTTTTCGCACATAACCCAAACACTCGAACAAAACAAAAAAATCCCGTCAACGACATTCACATATTTTTGTGCTTCAATTTACTTAGTTTATACGTTTGTCATTATCATATTTACCAAATACAAAAAAAAAACGGTGTAATCTCTCAATTTTATCACGTAAACAATTTTGAATCTACCAAACGAAATTTGTCAAAACACTTGTTGTGCTTTGTTTTTCTTAGCTAAACAAGTGAATTTTGAGTTTTCCCTATACAATACAGACACAATGAGAGCGATTTTTTAATTGGCCTAATTAAAAAGAATTAATGGAATTTCTGTTTGCAGCCGAATTTGGAAGAGACGCGTTATCATTCGGAGAAACAAGAAATACAACAAATACGAATCAATATGACCCCCACATACATCGAAAATAAAAACGAAAATTACAATATGAAGCGATAAGAAAAGAAAGTCAGGCGACTTCTTGATAAATCGCGACAAAAATATACAATTGTTTTTTATCTTCGTGGTATTTCGCTTTTTAGACAACTTTCCAATTATGATTATGAATGAAATTCTTTGCGGAACAGACGTAGAAAATGGCAAATTATCATTTAATTTGGGAAAAAATATGTCTGGCGCTTTTTTTAATAAAAATAAATAATTTTTTTTGTCAACACTTCAATTCGCATTATATTCAAAATAAACGTTCAGTGATTCTCATAAACACTTCCAGTCTGAAACAGTAAATATTCATGATAATGAATCTCCAACAGGTTTTCTGCGTAACGTAATTTAAAAAAATCACAATTCCTTCAGAAAATATTTCGAAGAATTTGGGGTCTTAAGTATTGAAATGAGATTACAATATAAACATTGACTGTTTGTTCACTCTATTTTCAAAAGGATAAATCGGTCGTCTTTGACAGAAATTGATTGATTTTTAAATTGCACATTATAGAGTGTTAAAACTTGCGTCAAACAAATTATTGTTGCTGAATTCGATTTGAAGTGAGATTTCCCTTTGTGAAGCCCGTTGATTCGCTTTGTAGAGCCCGAAAATGGACTCGAAAGCCAAAGACCGTGAACTTCGTCTCCCGATTGCTACAAGTTTCCATATTTTCAAAAGACACCAGAAACGATTACGTTGCAATCATGGAGCCGAACTTCGAACGGTCCTGCGAAAACTTGCAAACAAACACTGTCCCATTTATCTCACCCCCAAAAACACATTTGAAATAATGGACCTGATTGGATGTAATGTGATCACACGAGTATTGAAAAATAGGTACTGATTGGTTGTTCATGTTGATTGTCCTTCGAATTGATTGACTTTATCTTTTCCAATTTGCGTTTCAAATACCAATGCTTGACCGATTTACGGGGGACGGTACTTTCGAAATTCAAAACAATTGGTAGTCGATAATTGTGCTCTGGAATAATTTTGATAAAATAGAGCAGATTGAAAAAAACACATTAATAGGAAAACTCGTGTCGAAAATGGCACCAGTGCCTAGGTGATATGCCGACGCTGAAGTCGACTTCATCATTATAAAATTTGCCATTCTCAAAAGGTTTTTTTTTCCCCAAGGACGAATTTTGAACTTTCAAAATTGAAACGGTCAATGCACCAGAGCTATGTGATTACTTGCCACCAAAAGAAGCGGTTTCGTCGGCAATTTGGCTGCGACTCGTTGGTATTATCTAAAAAGTCAATTTCCAGACGATTTGCCAAGTATCGGTTACTGAACCTTCTCTCCGCCAATCAAAACACATATTGATTATACCAAATCAGACATACCTCGTGATATTGTGTCGACAAAACGCATTTGGTTTGAAAATGGTCAAAATTTTGCAGGAGATTACATTTTTATTACCGACACGAGACGATCGACTATATGGTTTTGCCGTTTTTTGAATTCAAAATAAAAAAAATCATCGGTAAATTCAAATCGCATTCAAACCTGATTGAAATTTGCATCGGTGTGCTTTATTTATTATTACAAATCGATTTTGTTCTTCTCTGTATTGATTTGGCGAGTGTTCGACTTTGGTTTGAGCTCGTTACGTGGCGAAAATCGGTTTCACATTAGGATCCCGTGACCAGATTGTTTTTGTTTACATTTATATTAATTGTGTGTATGCAAACGGCGAATAGCAGATTTATTTGAATCGACCCTTGTCTCTTGGTAGTCATCACTTTAGAGCGTGATCAAACACTTTTTCGCGCCAAGTATGTGAAAATAGTGTAAGAAGGGGATCAAATCAACGCAATCAATTGAAATGAATCTCTAATTATTCCAAGAAATTGCTACGGCTAGCTGTTCTATGTAGACACAAATGGACCCAGAAATAAGTGTGCTTTTTTCGATTTTGAAAAGGTAGTCCCGTAGTAAACAAAAATGAAGTTACATAAGAATGGTTTGTTTTGTTGTGGTTTTCTCGCCGCAAAAACTATTTTGTTTAAACGCCGCCAAAACAATCACTCCAATGCTATACTGATAAACTCTGACCGCAACTCTGTCTACCCCAACAATTTTAATGAGAGACAAGCACATCACCTTTTTTCATTCGATGACATAGATAATAAGTTTGCCAATTAAACAAACTGTATAATTTGATGGATCTCAAGGATGTTTTTTGGAGACACTCTTTTGGAGGCTGCCAAATTTGAGGACAGAATTCAATTCGATATACGATTTGACAAGTTTCATTCACGTATTATAAATTTATTATTAATACATTCGTGTTTCATTAACAGTCGGATTTGGCACATCACGTTCAATTTCATTGGCAAATGCTTGCCAAATTCAAGTTCATTTGAAAAATAAAAAACTATTTCGCGAATTTATTATTTGAAATAGCCCGTGTCGAAAGCTTAACGTGAAATGAAACTAAAGCAAATGTTGCGAAACGTTGATTTCATGAAGCTTGATCGAATTGACGTCGTCAAATCAAAGATATCTTCCGCATGCATTGAACGGGTGACACTTGTCACATAAAATTCGAATGATGCAAGCGAAGAACGATTAAGTGCCTCTTTGGTGAAGTGGAAAAGAATCAAAGTCCCTTTGTGACCCGGTAAAGTTATGATTTATTTTGCAATGTCAATGACGACATGATCGATTGTTGACACCATTTTTTGAAACGACGACAACTCTTTTGAGTAAAATGATGGAATGTCAACTAAAAGTCAGTGAGTTCGGGACAAAAAGTCATAAAATCAAAATCACTTGTACTTCCGAGTGCGTTGGATTATCGGAACATTCTATTTTCAATGTTTTGAGACTTGTTTAACACATTAACATGTCTGAAAGACGTCTGTGACTGCCTGGTATCGCTTTCAAGTGATAATGATCCATGACAATAAGTAAAATCAACAATTTCCTGATGGCGCATTTATAATATTGACCTAAGCGGTCCATCTATGACTAAAAGTCCACCTGTCACTTCAAAAGGAAGAAAAATTACCTTCTCCACACTATGTTTGCTGAAAAGTTGTGTAAAAGCACAATTTGACATAGAAATAACCGGAAATTTGGCAAGGTTTTGCTGTATTTATGGTCACGCGGTGGATGAAGATATATTGAGTGCAGCTTATATTTTATCAGATTTTGGTACACTATGGATAAGATATTTTCTATTCAAAAACATTGCCGACATTTAGAATCGCTCGTGTTGAAATTCGGAAACTATTACACGCGTTCTATTCAGTATTTTTCCGCTCGAAGCCGTCGCCTTCCAAAACAATAAAATTGCCATTAAAATCTAATTTTAACAGATGTCATAGAAAAAAACTGTCATCAAAACGGTGTCTTGTTCTCATTTTTCCAATCGTAATTTTCGTCTCCGCCGACTGTCAAAACACACACACAAATTCCTCGGAAGAAGAAAACATACCTCGGACATGTGGTATCATAAAAAAACGGTTGATATTTTATTGCGATTTTCATAATAACATGCGGAAACTACATCGTCTCCAAAAATAGCTCATTGAGAATGCGATTTTCTAATTGCCAATTGACATTTTGATCCGTTTTGAGTTGTAATTGTGGATAGTTAGAAGAAATCGGCACTTTTTCTATACTAAATGATGACAATTAAACTCACCGAAAAGGTTATCAAAATATTATTATTTGTAATCACAGTTTATGACAGCGAGTGAATTCAATACGACGAGTTATAAAACCGGTATTATTTGTTATTAGAATTAAAAGGCAATAACCTGCGGGTGCAAACAAGATAACAATATGTTAAGAATGTTGATGAAATAAATTCAAAGCTAATGATAATAATTGTATTACAATAAAAATTATCGCAACGAACGGCACCAACACAATCCATCTATATCATCACTTGTATGACATTTTTGCGAGCTTCAAATATTTACTCGTCTTCTCTGCAAATACTGAAAATTATTTTGAATGTAAATAAATGAGCAAATTTGTTTTGTCATAAATTCATAATAAAAGTTTCTCATTTTTCGTTCGCGAAATTTGGTACGGGTGTGGCAAAAATTTTGTTAAAAAAACTGCGACATTTCAATTTTTGGCTCATATTTTTTTTGGCATCGAATATTTTATTCTCAGTCGCTTCTGTCTACGAAACGATTTGAAGAAAAACAAATCGTTAATCTTCTAAAACAAAAACAAAATACCTTACGCTACTACACTCATGAAAAGAAAAAACATCATGATTTCAATCGCAATCTAAATTGATTTGAATCGAATTTAAAAAAAGCAACTAAGACCGAAATAGAATTTTGTAAAAAAAAGGTGATGAGAGTTCATCTCGAATCAATTACACGATAGTATGCATTGCCAAACAATGCCAACAATTTAATGAATTTAAAGCGTTGAATTCAAAATTGAATAAATTTGATAATCACTTCAAGTGGTTACTGCGCTGTCTGTGTTTTTATTCAATGTGTGCGAGAGTGAGTGATTTAAAAGAGTAAATCGCTTGATTGCCGTACGGTGTAAATGTGTTTTTGGTCGTACTTATTGCGTGTGATAACCGTGAAACGGTATTTGAATGAAACAGTTTGTTTGTGCACGAGAATGATTCATGTAAAAAATCGTCAAAAACTACCTGATGAAGTGACTGCAATTGATGTTATAATACTACACTCATGACATATACGATTTAATTTAAAAAAAAAGTCAAAACAACAAGAATCGCTGTTTTGCCATCCGTTCTAAATTTGTCTCAAGCGATTTTGATAACCCATAGCAAGAACTTTGAACTCGAAGCGAGGCTCTTTAAAAGGCGACACACAGCTAACTAATCGAAATATTTTCCTTACAGTTGTCATCCAGTGAACAGCGTGTCGTGCTCTCGTTCAGTAAGGAATAACGACTTGTAGCAATTTTATAGCTGCATGTACACGCAAACAGTTTGTATGCCGAATTGAAGTGTAACAGACGATTTTCACGCAGGCGAAAAGGAATTTAAACCAGATTTTTAAATGCCATCAACAACAATCACTGGCATGGCCCATTACGAGATGCTTGTTTCTCACAGTCCACCAGTTTTCAGTCACAGTCCACCCGCTTCATTTTTATCCGACTACGGACCAAATGTTAACATGTAAGGAAATTTTTGATTTTTTTTTTTTCACTTTTTAGCCAGAAAAAAGTTTGATTCTACCAAATTTCGTGAATTTCTAATTAAAATTGACTTTTTAATTTTTTTTCAAAAAACTCATCGTTTTTGCGCAGAAAAGTAAAAAAAAATCGTGAAAATTAAAAAAAAAAGAAATTCGAAAAAATTAAAAGTGTGAAAAAATGTCATAAAAACAATTTAAAAAAAAAATCCATTTTTCTTCTATTCAATGTGTGTCTATAGATATTTTGATCCGTCAAGGTCGCTATGCCGTTCACAAAGTTTAACACCGATTCAAAGCCGACAAAAATTCCATCAATTGACTAGTAAAATGCCAACGGTACCAAAGCGACCATGTTTAGTGGTGAAGAGTGAACACTTGCAAAACAACACAACAGAGAATAAAATTACATCAAATGATCAAAAGTGAGTGTATTTATTGTGATAATTATTCGAATAAATATGTGTAAACGAGTCGCTGTGATGATTGTGTGAACTAGTTACCGCATAGAGCTTAATGCTTTTTAATGCAAATCGGTAATGTTGTGTAGTTGGTGTCACTTCGTAAAATTCAAAGTCAGAAGGAATTATTAAGCAAGACTGTATTGCTTTTCGTATTGGTTCTTCTTGGAAAAAGCTAAAAGAAAAAAATGACAGACGGCACACAATTTTGAATCGAAACTCTTTCCGACTCTCATATAAAATTATGACCATAAGATTTATTGACAGCTACCATTGATAAAGTGGTGTTAGTCAATTGCACTGTATGGTTCCCACCCGAAAAAAAAGTACTAATTTCGATTAATTTTGTAGAGCAAAGAAGCGAGTGGTGTTTGCCGATGATAAGGGAAAATCACTAACAGAGATCCGTGTAATGTCCGAACCATCAAATGTGCCGCCACTTTGGAGCATTGAATTTTTGTCGCACGTCACACAAGGATTAATAGCACCAGACGTCACAGAAGAATGGTCAATTTCATTCAAACAACCGGCTTCAGATTATTTGAATTTTAGGTACCAAAACATACAATTTTTTTGTGATTACGACGGGACAAAAAAATCCCCGAGTCAAACGATGATAATATAAAAAAAAATTATTCGTTTGTTTTGCGCAGACAAAAATTAGATAGTAAAAATGTGTCATTGGAAAATGTCATAATCAAGGAGACCGAATCGATGCTAGTGGGAACGGTAAAAGTGAAAAATCTTAGCTTCCACAAAGAGGTATTGGTTCGATCCACATGGGACAATTGGAAAACACAACAAGACACCGTTTGCACATATACACCGGTAAGTAGACCTGTTCGCAACGAATGTGACATCATGAAACGAAAAAACAAAATGTCCAATTTTATTTCCATCACACCTCACGTAAGCGTGATGAAGGAAAATTATTGCATTTCGTGAAAATGTTTTGCGGATTAATTTGCAATGGATTCTCGTCACAGATTTGCGGTGGTGGCGGTTCATATGTTCTCTATGACACATTCTCGTTTAAACTCACATTACCCCCATCGTCAGTGGTGCTCGAATTTTGCGTATGTTTTCGTGTCGACGACAAAGAACATTGGGACAACAATGAGGTGAGCTGATAGTTAGTCAATGACATCGGAGCATTCAACCAAAAATTTTCGAGATTGCTTTGGTGACAAAGTGTCATGTGATAAGAATGCGATTCGTTAATTAAGTTGAATATTTCGTTAGTCAATTGTATTTCACAGCTATTCATTATCAATTAGTACGCCTTTGATTAATTACCAAATTTTATGTTGTCTTTTTTTTCAAATGCAGGGCAAAAATTATAAACTCATCAAAAAACGCTCATCGTTCATTGCTAGTCATTCGCCCGGCATTCTAATGCATATGGAGGAACAAAAGATCGGCATCAATTTGTATGGGGGCATGAAGAACGGTACACCAACATACACCAATCCCATTTCAATTCCAAATGCGAAATATAACGATTTGACACAGTCAAAGATGACTTCATACTCAGAATTTGCATCGTGGAACCATTTAGATCATGAATGCCCGTATTGGTGAAAAACAAATTAAACGCAAATCGGTTTTCGATTTTTTTTTTGTTTTGTTTTTAAAGAAAACGGTAAGCTATTATTTATTACGAATTCTTTTACCAGAATTTTATACGATTTTTCATCATCCAAAATATTTTTTCGCTTCAACAAAATTTTTCCTTTGAAAATTTTTTTTTGCTCAAAACGAACTAAATTGTCACCGAAACTCGATGCTTGTTTACATGTTGTGCGGTAATTGCGATTAAATCTCCGTGCATTTCAAAATCACGTGTACTTTAATCACCGCAAATAACATTGTTGTGCACCTTTCCGGTCGGTGTGTCTTTGTTCTGTATTCGGAATAATATCAGCACCACGTAATACAATGTATTGCGTCGCAATAACAAAAATGTAAATTGATCTACGTCATCGTACCGCGCCGTATAAAACCGTGAGAATTGATATCACACATACACGATATAAATATAGATATGCAAGAGATCGAGCCCTCGTTTCTCTTTCGATGACAGCAAATTAAATGCAACAAGTCACAAGTTCAAACTGTCGTTCGTTCATACAGTTTTTAACCATATTTCATTCAATATGCGTAAAGTTGCAAACAATACCAAGGCTGACCACATTTCGATTTCAATCGCACACAATTACAGTCTCAATTGTCTCTGTTTTGTTAACAAAAAATACTACACACATCGGGCTGTTGACATTGAAGGCCGGTTGTATACATTTCAACGGGTCGCAATCGACAAAAGAAAGTTGCAGCACCTTCGATATATTTCCGTTTTCTAATTACCGTCGCAATTGAATGACATATGATTTGTTTGTTTACGCCGTTTTGAAATCATAAATTTAACATAATATTGATTTGGAACGGACAGAGAGAGGGAAAAACAACATTCGAAACATTGGTTTTTATTCGTATGATCACCTTTGGAAATAATTTATATTAAATCAATTTATGGCGTCAACAATAGACACAGACAAAAAAGAGAAAATGCGCTGTTCCAAATGCGAAAAAATTACCTTTTATGGAGAAGAAAAATATTAAAGTACTTTTAATGAATTCAATTCACATGAACAGCGCCAATTTAAATGACATCTGACCATTTTTTTTGACGTGCCAAAGATTGACATTAATTGGTGCGTGCTAACTAAGATGTTTAAATTAAATGTGCGTTTTTCCTGCTTATGGAACTCTCTTTTATTTATTTATCGCCAATAAGACAACGCCTTTAACAACACCGATACATGCCCACTAGCATTGCCATTTGTAAAATGATTTTTACCAATTAAGTACTTTTGCGACCCGAGCCAATTTTATACGTCTTTTGAACTTTTTTTCAAGATTTTCTCTTTTTCACTTAATTTTTAATTTTTTTCGTTTTCATATCGATTTTTCGCATTTGTTGCAATTTTGTTCGATGAAAAAAATTCTTCCCCAAATTTGTATCAATTCATTGAATAAATTGGTCATTTTTAGTTATTCTAACACGTTATTTTCACAGCGAGTGTTTGGAATACTTTCCTTTCTTTCTACGTTTTATTTATATTTCTCAATTTTTTGTTTAATTCTCTCTCAATGTGACCACGGGTCGTAATTTCTATCGTTCGACATACATTTTGTAACTTGTTCGCAAATTGAGTAATTTTTTGTTCAAATTAAGAGACCTTTCTTGTGTAAATAGTAAATACCATCGAAATGTTTACCAATGCGAGACCCTCTATTTCATGAATTGAATGATGTCAGTGGCATTGCAATTCGATGCGTGTGCATATCGTAAAAATATCTCGCATCTTCGTCCATATATCACAGTTGAGGCGACTTGATAAAAATCAGTGGGCGATAAATCTGTCGAGTCAGAATGAATAATTTTTATAACATCGAATGAGTCAGAATTTGCTTTGGAGACAAAATTTGTTTTGTTTTTGTCTAAAAATATCGTCGAGTGAAAATTACTTGCGAATAAATTTCCCTAACCGTTCTCAACCGAAAAATCGTAATAACGTCTCTGTTATTTTTGCAAGCAAAAATTACATAAAATTTCATTAAGCGCAATCAAGTGTATTTATCATTAAAATTCCGTATGGTGGGGATCTGTTTTACCAAAAAACTCGTTCGATGTAATGTTATTGTTATTTATGCACAGCGATAATAGCAGCCGTTTTTCAATAGCCAGCTCGTGTTAATCTTGTACGAGAGGGCAGATGTTTCCATTCAATTATACTCTTAATTGGCGACGTTAATATATAAATCAATTCAATTGATCAGCAAATATTTTTTTTCGCCTTGCACCATTTCAAACCTGAAAACAAAAAGAATAAAAATCATTCTATATCTCGCCTGTTTACTTGACTTTTCTCTATCTTTTTTCACAGAGCTAAATTCATAATATACCCACATACAAAATCAGCACATCAAGCGCCGCAAAGTAAAAAATAAAAATAACGATGTACTGATCAATATCAACAACATTCAACACAAATACAACACAGAGATTTGACATCACCCGGGAAGAAAACACACACACACACACATACACTCATCATGACAGTTTTTTTTCTGTATCCAATGCGTTCATTTTTTGCGTACACACACAATGATTGAATGGCTACAATGACGCGTGGACGATACATCTTCAAGGAAGCAGAGACGGAACTCACGAATCAACGGGCAAATGGCTAGACCATAGCAATACAAAACGGCAATTTATCTATATATGTGTAATACCAAAGTTTGAATGGCAATTTGATTTTTTTTTTATTTAAATATTTAGAGAAAGAGGGAAAGAACACAAAATTCGTACAAAAATTGTATAATACAGATCGCTGTTGATTCTTTACTTGTTAAAATCGAATGCTAGTGCGCATGATATTGAATGTATTTTCTGTGTGTGTGTGAATCCGAAGATGAATTGACGGCCTAAGAAGAAAACAATAAAATACAGAATATTCTGCAAAAAGACGAATACAAATTTATGTGAGCAAAAACCAAATATACAAACAGACAGCGCAAAGGTAAAACAGCCTACTTACATAAGAAACACACGTAAGTAGGC
>NW_022198772.1:437492-445508 GCF_009176525.2 Contarinia nasturtii
GCAAAGGTAAAACAGCCTACTTACATAAGAAACACACGTAAGTAGGCTGTTTTACTTTTGCGCTGTCTGTTTGTATATTTGGTTTTTGCTCACATAAATTTGTATTCGTCTTTTTGCAGAATATTCTGTATGTTATTGTTTTCTTCTTAGGCCGTCAATTGATGTTATGAACAACGTCATCATTTCTTATTCAGAATTGAAAAATTGGTTGTACGCGTCAACCCATCAGTTCTAACTTTTTTTCACGTTTCGCATTCGACGTTTTTTCATGACATCATATCACAATTCGGTTCACACACATACACAGCTTGTATATATTTTTATTTTGAAAGTCTATTCAGTTTTTCTATTGTTAATTGTTTTATATCGATATCAATTTTTGTTTTATACGTAAATCGTCTTGAATCGAAGAAGAAAAAAAATTGATTGTCGCCTAGATTCGAATAAATTTTACTTGAGGAAAACGTTTGCATGTCCAAAAGAGAATTGTTTGTTCACATGAGAAAGAGAGAAAAAAAATGTATGCAACATTTTTTTTTTTTTTGGTTTTACATCAAGAGTTTGAGAATTTCGAAAAAAATTAATTATAATAAAATTATTCGTAACGGAATGAAGGAAACTTGTATTTGAGTGAACATTGTATTTAATACAAAAACTTTTCTTGTGGGCATAACAGTAATTAAAGGAAATACGTTTGAATTCACAGAACGCAAATGGGAAAACAATTACAAGAATTTAATTGAGAAAAAAATAAGAAAAAACGAATTTTCTTTAATTCAAAAATTAATGTTTCGAATTTAAATTCGTTTTTTTTTTTTTTTTTTTTTTTTCAAAAAAATCATTTTTGAAAAATAAAAAAAATTCGGAAAAATGTTTTTTATCGAAAAAAAAAAATTTCGATGAAAAATGCCATTTCCAAAATGGTTGAAAAATGAAATGAAAATGAACCTCGCTTTAATTGCGAGAGACATACACAAATTTGACGCTAAAATAAGTTGACGATTGAAGCAAAAATGTTCGTCTTCATCGACTTTGAATCGTTGAATTTGATTGGATTATTTTTATCCCAATTAAATTCTTGACTCCCATTCTGCGTGAAAATGTGTAATTCGAACCGTATGATCCGATTATTTCCATTCAAAGTACAAGACAAGTAACGAAGGCAGTGATTTCGTCTAAATTTAGATTTTGCAATTTGATGGCTGCTTCTAAAAAAATACTCACATGATGTGATGCTTTTTTCACATCATGATGATAGACAGTCATTGAACGCTGCATTTGTCCAAAAGAAAAGCGAATCTCTAACTAAATGTCTATTTTCGATGCCATTTTTGCCAAACCGTTGTTAAAATCGAGTTCCTTATACTACGTCACACTCACATATACAAAAACACAGCGTAAACAATTACAAAAAATTATAAAATTAATCGCGATTGCGGTAAAACCCCCAAATTGTAACTGAAAAGACTGAAATTGAATTCGAAGAAGAAGAAAAAAATTAATAGTGAATGGACACTGATTGGTCTCAATTGATGAGGCTTTGAATTGTTAGGGAAAATAAATCATAAATGGGGCCATGAGAGAGAGAAAGAAAGAAAAGGAGCAAACATTGGTGCCTGTTAATCGCTCTCAACTAGTGACCTTTTTAGTTTGTTATCGGTTTTGAAAAAAGAGAGATAGAAAAAGCGAGAAAAAGCCACCAGTGCAGCGTGCAATAAAAACAAATAGTCTGACTGATGGACAGTGGAAAAAAACTGAATCCTTGAGTTGATAAAAGAAATGTATTGATTGTTGGGTTTTGTTTATATTCCCATTCAATAACGTTTGATTAATTAAAAAATAAATACAATTTCCTCCTTTGGTCGATCTTTGATCCGACACAATTGACATAAAGAGTCTCTCTCTCTCTCTCAATCACTCATCATTGAACAATAACACTAGTTTTGTAATGCGCTTTGCGAGCCACAAAAGACACACAAGTGCCAATGTCTCTGAGCACACACACTCTCCCGGTGAATGTTGATTCCGATATCGATGGGAGTTGTCAGAGATTGAACATTTTTAGTCATCAATTTACAATTTATTATTCGCATTAAAATAAATCAAATAATAAATAAAAGAGATTTGCCACATTTGGCAGATACATAACTAATATTTCCTATTTCTAGATAGAGAAAACCTCCATTTTGCAATAAGAACACACACACACAACTCTTATTATTTTAATCAATTAGTTAGACACACTTTATAAAAAGAGAAAAGAAATTATAAAAAAAATATATTTTTTTTTGTTTTAGTGATTAAGAATTATATTGATGGACAATGTGATACACGTTGATCGTGTGTTTTATTTTGGATTCATCTAAACATGTGTAAATTGTATATTTTTTCGAACATTTTTCTATTGAGATATTTTTGCATAAATGTTAGAGAATTAGAGATAGCGAGTGCTTCTGTGTCAATCCAAGAATTTTTTTTTTAGAACAATTTAGATTTTAAGACAAATGCTTTAAATTACATTTTTTTTTTAGAAAATTAGCAAATGTACATACGATATTTGACAAATATAATCAAATAAATGTTTTATGAGAAAAAAAATTGGAGACGTTTTATTTCACAGTATTTGATTTTTGAATTTAATTCAATGAAATTATCAAATTAATAAATTTCAAAAATATAAAAAAATTGAATTTGGTTCAATGAAATACAGATTTACGTTTAAATATTTCAGCTTTTCTCGAAGTTTAAGGAGTGAAATAAAATTTGAAAAGAAACACGTTCGAATTTGGAAAGAAAAAGGTGCTGTCTGTCTACAATTTCTTTTTTTGTTTGCTCGGGACCATAGAAAAATACGAAAGAGGATTTTGAAAAGTAGAAGACGGTTTTAGAGAATCTTGTTTTTAATAATTAGCAAGATATTTTTACTTTTCCACACACCGAAGGTAATAAAGTTTAATTTACATCTATTTAATTTTCAAAATAAATAAACATTCAAATTTGAAGATTTAAAATGTCAGAGTTACTGAATTTCTCTCTAAAACTTTTTTTACGCTAGTCAACACTTTGCACATAGTTACACATGTCAATATAGTCTTGATACAATCCAATAATGTCAATTTGTTTCACACGTACTAAATTTGGAATTGGAACACGTATATTTGCTCAAAAAACAAATATTCGAAAATATTTGTAGGCATATTGATACGAATTATCTTGTCAAAATATTATTTCAATATAAAGATTTCAACCAGAACTAAAATCGACCCGATTATTTATTCCTATTATTTTTTGCGAAATTTACTGTAGAATTGTCGATGGATATTATAAGTAAGTAGAAACGGATTTAAATGGGAATTTTTTAGATTAATTTTTTTTATTGATCTTCGATAGTAAGAATCAATTTTTGTGCAAATGTTAATATATTATTCAATATAATAGTTCATCGATCATGGCTCTTGAATCTTCAATTTCGGTTGCTTTTTCTTGAATGTTAGAATGACCATCTACTCGAGTTTCCAGATACATGTTATAATTCTCGACAACACATTCTACAAACGTGTAATAGTTACTGTAGCGAAGTATTGGTGCGTTTCTAATGGGTGTAAAAATGGTTCCATTGTATGTTTTAATTGCGTTAGTTGAAAGTGGTGGACCCATTGGATTCAATGAGATAATTTCCCGAATTAATCCTTTCATTTTTTTTAATTTACCAGCTCCATAGCTCTTCTCTTGGTATTGCGTTTCACAATAACGTACATCATTTAGAAATTCCTTCATATCTGTAATCATTTTATCATATTCGTTGTATACATCATCCAAATATAATGTATTGGGTGGTCCGAACCAGGTGGTCAGTTGACTCTTTTTAAATTGTTCATGTTTAAAGCCCTCTTTTACCATCGTTAATCCAATTCTTTGAATTCTTTCTTTAACATCTTTGATGTCAACCACCTTCATTCATTTTCCAAATTATACAATGACAATGACTTTTCCACAATGTCATTTATTGCTACACCATTAACCTAAATAATAGAAATTATTTATTTTATTATTATGAAATAATCCAAGAAAAAATCCATTAATTCACCACACTTGACACGAAAGCACAAATGAAAGCAATGAACAAATTCATTTTTTAAGTCGAACTGGAGAAGAATAGGTTTACACAATTTCTGATACTTTTTCTACGCTAAAAGTCATATAAATACACAGAATTAAGGAACTTTTCAACCATTGTTGCACTGAAAGAATTTTGAGTATAATTGACGCCAATATTATTATTATTGTAGAATCATAGTGGAATCAGTAGAACGTTAGCAATATTCACAGTAATGAGAGGCACTGTATTGATATAAGTTGCTTTTAGTACTGAAGCAGAAACTTATTCTAAGGCAGTGCAACTCATTATTGTTCATATTGCTAACGTTGTACTGGGTTCAATGATAGTATTTGCGTATAATACTGGCGGCAATTGTACTGACAGTTCTCTCTGTGTCATGATGAAATTCCATGACGATTTGCTTGTGTCATGATAAAATTCCATAATTATTCGCTCGAGTTATGATGTTTTGCTCGTTAATTTGCAGAGACTGTTTCTTAGAATAATTTATGTGAGGAGGAGTGCTCTGCAGAGCAAAAAAGTTCTTAAATCATGATATTATTAATTGAAATCATTTTCTCACATTTTAATATTTTGCTCCTCCCTGAGGATGAGCTCTGCTCTACAGTGCTGCTCCAGTTCCTCAGAGCTCTCTTCCTCATATTAATTGCACTTGTTTCATATTATCATTATTAAAATATTCACATCAATATTCACGATATCAAATAACGTCATTTGATGAAATCTCTAATTCCATATAACGAGTTTTCTTTTAATTTTTAATAAAACTTTGTTTTACAAAAAATGATGAAAATTAAGAGAAATTAGATTAAAATTAATTGAATCTATTGCAGATAAATTTGAGTTTAATAAACTAGATAAAGTTCTGAAAACTGCCTCCCCTGCTGACCTCGCACACTACTACACTACACCTTAATTCAAATTTTATTATTATACTTGCTGGCATGTTTCGATCTAATCAAAAAAACACATTAAGAGTCATCAAATTAGAAATTAAATGCAGACCGCTTCGCTGAAATTAATTGATCCATTAATATTGCCAATGGGTGGATTTTTATAAATGCCACGAACTAGAACTTGAAAATTAAAATTTCTTTTCATTTGAAAAATATATTTCTCTTAAAACGATATCTATTCATACGGCTGTACAAAAACATTTTTTATTAAAGGAGGAAACACATTTCAACTGATCTTTTTTCTACGTTGAGAATGTTACGAAAACTAATGTTGAAAGACCGATTTCAACATAATATCAAGGTTTGAATAAATGAAGACACCAAACGATTCTTTCAATAAAAAAATAAATTTTTCATCCCACTGTTCTCTCTCAGATGATTCAAAGATTTTCCACAGAATTTTGTACGGCCAGTTCCATACACGGTTTGCGATATTTGACGGAGAAAAAACGCCATTGGAGTGAAAGGTTTATGATTTTCATATTTTAATTTCAAGATTTTATTTTTCATAGAAACAAAACAAAAAACTTTTTCGAAAACAAAGACATATCTAAAAAAAAATAAATTGCTTCTTGAGTTCTTTTCGTTTTAAATTTCCAACTTTGATAGATTTTGGTGGTTAATAGCATTTAGTTTGTCAGTTTGGCTATGTGCTTCGTCGATTAGCATTATCTGGAGCAAATGGTGTGACAATCCAGTATCTCTAAGTTTCACACAAAAGGATCTTACTATCTCAGCTGTTTCATTTCCAGAAATTACAATTTGCCCTGAAACTAAAACAAACAGCAATAAAATGGATTTGATTTCAATATTTAGAGATTATAAGCTAACAGCAGATGTAAATCTAACAGACGCTCAGTAAGCAACAACAATACTTTCTTCACTTTTCCGCATATATTGTGTAGTGTTTGTTTGAAATGAAAAATTTAATTCAGGTTGACGCAATTACAAGCATTGACACACATATGTGAGTCATTAAAAATCGTATACAAATTCGATGACTATTTCACAGGAGAAGGAATTTATGATGTTATCACCCAAATTGCTCCTAATCTATCCAGTATATTTACTAAATGTTCTTGGCAGGGAGTAAACACTCCGTGTGATGAATTATTTGCTCCAATTTTAACCGAAAAAGGTCTTTGTTTCACATTCAATTCGATAAATTCACGTGAAATTTACACAGAAGAGTAAGTATTTTTAATGGAAGTTGACTTTTTGTCACCAAATAAAATTGAGTTCCTCTCTTTTACTTCCGCTTGTCGATCTCTCTCTCTCTCTCTCTCGCTTCCCCTATTTTCTTTCTTTTTTTATCTTTTTGAAAAAATCGCCTTCTTTCAGAATGGCACCGGGAATGAAAACTGTGAATCACGATAAAACTGTGTCCCATTGGAATTTTGATCACGGATATGGCAATGGAATCCACCCAACCGAATATCCCGTTCGAACTTTTAATTCGGATTATCAAACCGGTTTAAATGTAATAATTCGTTTATTCAAAGCAGATTTAGAGTATATATGTCATCAAAGAGGTCTTGGTTTCAATATAATCTTGAGGTACGTTGCATTTTCTATCAACATTTTTTCCATCAAAGCAAATTTACAACATTTTCCAGTGTGCCCGGTGAAACATTGATAAATTCAAAAAATTCATTCCGAGTATCGTGAGTACATGCACCACTGAAAGGTTTTCGAAGCATTCACTAACACGATTTTCGTTCCATAGACTGCTGGAAGACACGCGAATTTCGGTGAAACCGAAATTGATAACAACATCCGAAGGACTACGCCACTATTCACCAAATCAAAGGCAATGCTTCTATACTGATGAACGGAAGCTGCAATTCTTCAAAATGTACACCCAATCCAACTGTGAAGGTATAAATGTAATTATAAAGCGGATTGATTGGCCAATATAAATAATAATTTACTAATAATTTTAAAGCGGAGTGTTTGGCCAATTTCACGAAGCAAGAGTGTGGATGCGTTAAATTTTCGATGCCAAGTAAGTAGTATTCATTCAGAATCTATTTGATTTCGATTTTTAGTTTGTTTTGAATTTTGCAGGAGATAAGTCAACAAAAATTTGTGGTGCGGCAAAAATTAGTTGCTATGAAGCGGCCGATTGTAAACTATTTCAAGAAGATATTGTAAATAGCATGAATGATAGTGCCTTACGTTCGTTCCGAACCGAATGTAATTGCCTGCCGTCATGCAGTAGTATCGATTACACTACCAATGCTGATGTTGATCGCATTAAATACGATCTGGAAATTTTGGAAAAAACATTGGGCATGAAAAATTTACAGTGAGTATCCATGTGAATCATTCGTCTTACTGGATATCTGTGATTCTCTCTTAAATTCAACATTTCAGAATGAGAATGTCGCGCTTGTCTATATTTTACCAAGATCATGAAGTAGAAACGCTGAAAAGGGTCGAAGCATATACTTTAACCGACTTTATAGCCATTTGCGGAGGTTTATTTGGCCTATTTTTGGGTATTTCAGTGTTGAGTCTCGTCGAATTCATTTATTTTGCCACGCTTCGGTTGTATTGGACCATTCGGTATAAAAAGTTAGATAATACAGTGACGCCGTTTGATCAAACCACTGTCAATACTTTTTTCATTGGGAAAATAGGAGAATAGCTGAAAGAGACGAGTGAAACAATAATAATTTAAACAGCTTTTTGTGTCATTTTTTGATCTCAATTTAAATAACACCGATAGATTTGATTGTATGTTGCACGAAAAAACAAACATTTTTTGAAAATAAAATAAAGGAAATTGTTTAAATATTTCTGTAATTTAACGAAAAAGGTGTAAAAATGGGGAAAAAATCGATGAAAAAATGCAAAAAAAAAGAAAAAAAAATGCAAAAAAAAGGTTTGATGCCAACGACACATGGTGTTCCCAGACGGTCACCCATTCAAGTACTA
>NW_022198772.1:445518-455817 GCF_009176525.2 Contarinia nasturtii
AGTGATCGGACGAGAACTGGTGCTTTTTACATGATATGGTCGTTGACATATGTAAACCATTCATTTTTAATCACATTCGATTTTGATGTGATAAAGTAAAAAGATTTGCTATTCCAAAACCACACGAGTAAATACGATTTATCTTCCAAACATTTATATTTTAGTCGATTCTAAACGATCCAAAAAGACATTTTTGAGAACTGAATACAATTTTCATGGTTTACGTGGAATAAATAAAATTATCAACGATCAAACGATTCGTTTGATATTTTTGAAATTTAAACTCATTTTATTCAAACTGATCAAAAAAGCATTAATTTCAAGCGAACGTTTTTTTCCTCCGTCTAAAAATAAAGTGTTTCATTTTACCGACGAAATATTCATTGTGATGTCAGCTGATCAACAGACATTGTGTACATTACTAAAACCATTCGCCAACCGCATGTTTGTTGATAAGATGTGTAATAATTGCTGTGCAACCGTGAATTTGTTCTGTGATTAAATCGATCACTTGATATTCACAAGTCCTCGGTAGTATAGTGGTCAGTATTCCCGCCTGTCACGCGGGCGACCGGGGTTCGATTCCCCGCCGGGGAGGATTTTTTTTATTCTTCGCACATATTCATTCATTCTTTTTTACAAACTTAAAGGCGTTAATTATTATATATTTGTATGTTATTATTATATATTTTCTACAAAAATTCATGAGGAGAGGTGGTAATCGGACGCATCGGACTTTGGACTCGCTAGTGAGTCATTAAGTATCTGTGTACTTTGCTCTCTAATAATTAGAGTCCAGTGTCTTAAGAATAATTTGAGCCAAATTAAATTCGAGATTTATTCTCTCAATTCAGTCTCATTTAAACATTCACACCCGTTTCAATTATTGAAATCAAAATTGTGTTCATTTAAATTCTTACAAAGTATATTTTGATGATTTTTTTTTTAATTTTATTTGAAATATTCCTTGAAAATGGCAACCGATGAAGAGCATCCACCAAAACGACAAAAAATTACTATCGAAGATGTTTATAACCATTGAGCTAGAAAGCGAGAAAGAGTGAATTTTCATCGAAAATATTCCAAAGTTTGTACCTGATACAGCCGACGTATTCCGAAAAATGTTCTACGACAAGTTGGCTGAAAGAGGTGATGTGGAAGTGAAATTAGCAAATACGTCATTCGAAGCCGTGAAGGATTTTCTGCAGTTGTGTTACCTGGACGAAGTGAAAATCCGCATTCAAAATGTCACCGAAGTAGTTAATTTGGTTAAAAAGTATCAGTTGCCAGAACGTTTGTTGTATGAAATGAATATTCCACACACACGGAGCTCGCCAAAGCATCTTCTGAACGCATTGAACGACGATTGTATTGAAGTCATAATGCGGAAGCTGCCAAACGCACAAGACTATCTGAATGCGGCCAAAGTATGCACAGAATTTCAACAGAATGCAAAAGCGGCCTATCCATCACATTTTAGAGGGATACGTATTCGAGATGAGGAAGAAGGTTCCAACACAATAACACCAACAAGTGTCAAAAGTTTTGTGTCTATTTTTGGTCCATCGATACAATCGATTGATTGGAGCTCCTCGCATAATGAAGCCAATGAAACTATTTTAAATAATGCCACTTTTAATGTGATTGCCGACATCTGTGGCAAGAACTTGTCTGTATTAATAATCGATAAACTCAATTTAGATTTTAATACTCAACCGCCATTTGAAGCTCTTACAGAGGTTTGTCTAACGCAATCAAACATTTCAAATTTTGGACGTCGTTCAAAGATGAATGAATTAAGATTGGAAGATTCACAAATCACTGGTTTGATACAAAATTATCCAACATTGAAGGCTATACATATTGAAGGCGCAACTTTAAATAATGCTCAACTCATTCAGTTTCTTCAGTTGAATCCACAATTGAAAAATGTATGTGCTCTGTCGAACGATAGATCGAACAGAGTAACAGCAATTCTCAAACATATGCCGAATGTTGTGCCAAATCTTGATGAAATTGCATTCGTCATAACAGACGAGACTTCCTATGAAGAGCTTATACATTTGAATCGATTAACAAAATTACGAAAATTAAATCTTATTTTCTCAAACGAAGCGATGCCACTTATTGATAGATTGATTGGCTCATTGGTTGAACGCGATATGAATATTGAACAACTTGCTTTGTTAAATGAAAGTCCTGATGACTTCAATTCAGACAGCCTGGCACAGCTAAAGTGCATAACAGAACTCTTTGGTCGAAACATTTCAAACAGTTCACTTATCAATGCCGTCACGAATCTTCCGAAACTTGAACTCATCGAAGTCTATATGAATTATGTAGACACGTTTATTATCGAGAAAATTCTAAAGCATGGAACAAATTTAAAAGGTTTATATTTTAATGTGGAAAATATGAGAATAAATTTAGATAAACACCAGTCCATTTTGCGTGAGGCTGAAGGTCGTGTCAAAATAAGAATTCGATGTCGTTTATGATATGTTAGTAGTGAACTGTTGAAATGCCAATGTAAATGGTGTTGAAAATATGTCATATTGTCTATATTTTCAGCGCATCCCAATACTAAATAAAGTAAAAAATCACAAATACTCTTTAAATTGTACATCGGAAAAATATTAAAACATTTTTAATTGTGAATCGTGAATTTATTTTCAGAATTATAAAAATTTGTTCGAAAATAGACAAATCAACTACATGACAATGTAATTAAGCATATGTGTGAGCATGCATAAAAATTTGGACGATACCATTTTGCACATAAATGACACTTCTAACATAGTATTGTCGTTGTTAAACTGATATGCGACTCCACTTCGTCGCAGCTCATACAAATGACTTCAACAACATAAATAAGACTGACACAATGACACGACAAAAGTGTAATTAGTCATCTGTGTGAGCGTCAGTGGTCGTTAGATGCATTTGAAAAGGATCAGTCTCGTATGTGCATTTGAGTGTGAAGCATAGACAAACGCAGTGGAAAACTATTATTTGGTCAAAATTATTTGAATTTTTTGGTGAATTCAACTCAATCAATTCTTGTGCTCGTTAAAAATGGCATTATCCGAAGAACGTCCAGCAAAACGTCAACGATTAGAAAGAGAAACCATCAACACCGGGATATTAATTAAAGAGAATAAATTACCGGCAACAAAAATCGGAAGTTTGTACCTAAATGAGAGATCAGCCGATGTATATTTTGTGTGCGGAGAGGAGAAAAAGCGTATACCAGCACATAAATGCATTTTATCAAAGGCAAGCAGTGTATTCGATGATATGTTTTATGGAGAGGCGGCAGTAAAGGGCGACGTCAAATTGGCATCAACATCTCCTGAAGCGTTTAAGGATTTTCTGATGTTGTTCTATTTGAAACAAGTGAATATTCGCACTATACATCTGACGGAAATTATTGGTCTAATGAAGACATTTGGTGTAAACCGTGTGTTGTATGACTTGAACATACCAGCCGCAAATGACTCTCCAAGTCACATATTGAATGCACTTAATGACGATTGCATTCAAGCCATCTTCCAAAAAATTACGCATTCTCGTGACTATCTGAATGTGGCTGAAACATGTCTTTGGTTTCAACAAAGTGCAAAGACGGCCTTTCCATCTAAATTGGAAATGTTACGAATTTGTAATGTACATGATCCGATTACGTTAGATCTAACACGCGCAAAGAAATTTTTAAAACATTTTGGACCATCAGTGAAATCAATCGACTTCAAGCCTGAACATGGCAATGAAAATGATACTTTAAATTTGATTTCGGATTTGTGTGGCAAAACGTTAATTGAATTGAAGATTAGTAATGCCAGTGAGACTTTAGATTTTAACACACGTTCACCATTTGATGCTCTCGAAAAATTGACCATTGTTGGTTGTACTATTTCTAACTTTAATTTGAATTCACCATTGAAATGCTTAGATTTACAAGAGACAAATTTCAATCCAACGGAAATCATTCGACATTATCCGCAGTTAGAAGAAGCCAATATCCGTTTATACAAACACAGTTATCAATGTACTGATTTATACATAAGCCATGAAGATTATATGGGGTTTGTAAGATTAAATCCACAGCTGAAATCATTCACTATATATAACTTTCATCCACGCTATCTCGAAAATCTTGTGAGTCTTGTGCCAAACCTCGTTAGTTTAACACTTGAAGAGTGTGAACTTGTATTTCGAGAGAATGAGTTTATGTTATGTTTGAGTCGATTGCACAAATTGAAACGGTTATATATTTCCAGCTACACTAGGAATGTAACTTGTCTCAATAGGTGTTTGGATTCTCTAGTTGAAAATAATGTTCAACTTGAAGATCTAACCATTATTGGTGTTGATCTAGATGAAGCATCAAGTATAACAAAGCTTCAATTTTTGAAAAAAATAAATATTAATCATCCTTCAAAGGAGAGTACTTTGATCCACTTTGTTAAAAATTTACCGAATCTCGAAGAAATTACAGTACGGTACTCAAGAGGGTGCTATCCGGTAAGAAAATTAACTGAGAGCACTCTAAGCGAAATTCTTGCATTTGGAAATAATTTGAAAAGGTTAACATTTTGCTTGGACATGATTGTCGAATCGGATGATTTCAAATGGATTTTGGCATTGATTAAAGGTCGTGTGAATGTTCAAATAAAATGTAAACGATGTAAAGTTTCGAAAGATCTTTTAGACGCCAATCGTAAATGGTTGGAAATTGAGCCTTATAAATCTTAATTTGATGCTAAACAAACTTTGAAAATATCGGAATGAATAAAGAAAAAAAAATGCTTATCTTGTGAACATGAGTTTTATGTTTTTAAACATTAAATAGATTATGATGCATTGTGAAATAGACGCTACAGCCTACAATCAAAAATTCAAATAAAATGGTCTAAAATTTGTATTATTATTCAAACGTAGTTTATTGAATGAAAGCCATTCGAACAATGTACAATACATTTTTATATATTTTCAGCGAAAAAGTAAATCATTGAATTTTTCGAATAGCGTTTCAATCGTGACAACTTTGAAATGTTTAGATACTGATTCGAGATGAGCTTCCGGAAGATGCTGATGCACCAGCTTGCGATCCGGTATGAAGACTTGATGGCAGGACAGTTTGATACGAATAGTCACCGGACTGTTCTGTAGCTTTGGGGATACTAGAAACAATTTTATCCAACTTTCCTGCTTGACCGCTCAATCCATTTGCTGTATTTGAAACTTGTCCCGATGCTAGATCAGACACACCACTAATTCCGCTCCATTTACAACCCCATTGTCCAGCCCCAGTTACAACGCCGCTCGTGGCTTGACCCGAATCGCTAGCTGAATTGGAAACCTGTCCTATTGCTTGGCCAGCAGCATTTCCGATGCTCTGAACAATTTGGCCAACTTGATTGGCTCCATTCGATGTGAGTGTTTCGAGTGTTGATCCGATGCCACTTGATGACAGTAGACTGGCGAGGCGACTAGTTGGTAGTGTTCTGGTGATAGAAGTCAATTTGCTGACAATCGATGCATCGATCGGTTGATTGAAAGCAGACAAAATCGATGATGGCAAACTTTTCAAAACATCCAACGGAGCAATCGCATTAAAAAGGGTGGCCCAAGTTGGGTTTGAAGTGGAAATTACATTTTGGATTGTTGAAGCAGCCACTTTACCGCTGCTTGGCACTAGTTTGTTGATGGGACCGGTCAAAGCATCACTTCCGCTGCCAATGCTACCAACGCTTGAAACTAAACCGCCAAAACTACCGACATTTCCAGCTACATTTCCGCCTTGTTTTTGAATATCGCCGATAGTAGACGATGGCAGTTGACCAATTATGAAACTTACGACACTTGAAGCTGGCACTTGGCCTCCATTTGTACCGCTCAATTGTTTGACAATCGAAGATGGATCGACTATTTGATTCCACTTCCATCAACATTTAGTCCGGCTTCTTGGATCTTCTGCATGAGCGAAGGTAGCAAATCACTGTTATTGATAACAAATTTTGCAATATAGTTAATCGAATTAGCGGTACAGTCACACATACAACTGTTGCTCGATACAGTTGATAGTGTGGGAGCTGCGCCAACGACTCCAATAGCAAGTAATAAAGCGAATAAGTATTTCATCGTGCTTATCAACATTTTCTTTTCATCAAATGGAACAATGCGTTTTCAGTCGTCACATAGTTTGGTGTTAAATCGAGTATAACTTGAGTGGTTCAAAGCAATTTTGTATCAATTAGTTGGGCTATTTGGTACCAATTAGCTTTGCTAAATGATATCATTTAGCTCCCGAACATTTTTCCGCACTTTTATGTTTGTATTTTTAAAACCATCTACAATTCCAATAATATATTTATCCACCATATCCGTACCAATCGAATACGTTTTATCAGCAGGTAAATTATAGATTACACCCTTTGCATTGATCGATTGAAGTTTTATCAATTAATTGTGAATCGACTCCTCTATATGAATCCTTTTTTGACATTACAAAAAGTGGCCCTTCTATATATCTATGCATACGAATATACAATATTTCAATTGGATTTCATGACGAAAATGGTTAGAAAACAAGACAACAACGTTACCATTCCAGTGGTTTGTTGGCCAAGCAGTTTGGTGCTTCTGAAATAATGAAAGTAGCAGCGACCTTTATATGTGCGACCTTTGACACACGAAATGAAACAAACAAATTTCTTATCACAATTCAAGCTTTTACGAGAAACCGATTGTGGTTGTTTCGGTAATGATGGCATAAATTTAAATGTCAGAATGAGAAAACATTAAATTCGAATGATTATACAGAACCATACTAAATATATGGCTAATCCATAAGTAAGATACATACTCATAAGTCTCATCCATAAATTAATGTGTTTTGGAACTGTAATGCTTTTCAACCAAAAATAATTAATTATACCTTTGTTATACTATACAGTCGTTTGAACACTAAAAATTTTATTTAACATTGGGTAAGATAAATAGCATTGAACATTGAATATTTATATGGTCGAACAAAGTTTCAAGTTGTTAATTGAAATGTGAAGATTAATCATTCTTTTATGTTATGCATTTGGTGCAAAATAGCTCAGTTCAAAAAATAATTGATTCAATCCAAGGTATATAAAAGGCGACGCGAGTGTAAAGACTGGGTAAATCTGCACCGCAAGCAATACCAGCACTAACGATACCAACTATTGTGACAGTGTTTGGGTCATTGTTGGGAATATATTGAAGTGGACCTCCACTATCGCCTTGGCAAGCATCCCTCTTTCCTTCTGGATCAAATACGCAATACTGTCCAGGATCAATGCCATCTCGAAAAGACGCCAGATTCGCCAGTTCATTGTAATTCAAATAAAACCGATTGCATTCATTTAATGGCTTTGTATTAACCGCAATTTTACGTAAATCGTTTGATTGAGACTCGCCTAATACAGTCAAAAACGGAAATTGAAAATAAGATAAATTTGCAAAAAAAACGTGTTTTTCGGAATAGAATGGCGAACCGAATATCAAAGTAGTTTCACTTACGGTTCGGATTAGTATTACCCCAGCCGGTCACAATCAGTTTTGTAGCAGTATCTACATCTTCTATATTTGTGTGCAAGCATGCCGGTCTAACGGCATTGTTGAATGCGATCTTTAGGGTGAGTTTAAGCAAAGCAATATCGTTCTTTTTGGTCATCACCGAATAACTTGGATGACGTGTGATATTCTGATGAGAAAATGAAATTTTTTTAGAAGAAAAAAAACAAAAGCTAGTGCATGTTTAACTCACCTTGATATAATAATTTGTAGCTCGAGTTTCATCGGTATACACATCTTTTAGACTCACCTATTTTGGAATTAGGAAAAATCATTTCGAATCGAGAAACACCGCGGTGAACAAACATTTTCATTTACCTTTCCCACACGAACTAATACCGGTGGATACTTACCCGTACAGCAATGCGCCGCCGTCATTACATAGTGCTCAGATATTATTGTGCCACCGCAGCCAAAGCTTATTTTGTAGTTGCTATTGTAGCCCAAGGCAGCCTTTTCATAAAAGCAAAATGCATTGAAATAATGTAAAATTATGTAAAAATGAAATCCTACCATCCAAGGAAATTCACCATTTTTTGCAATATCACCTTCTAAAATACGTTCGTCTATCAATTGATTTCCACGAATTAAATCGCATGCTAATTTTGCGAAAAGAAAAAAATCAGTTATCAATCATAACGATAAAACATGCAGTCTAGGGGATAGACACCAATTTCTACTATATTTAGTTTCATTTAATATTTATTGAGTTTCTTTTAGTTTCTTTTAGAATACAAACAAAAACGCAAATATTCTGAAAGTATTTCTAGTATTGAGCCAAATGAATCGCATTACCAGTGTGAAGATTATACGAAAAACAATCGAAACCATTGTTCTCACTGAACGCAAATATTTTGTTTACAAAAATGTACTGTTAATCTTATGATGATTCTCATCATAAGAAAAGTATTGGCAATGTATTTTGTATGGATTGGTCGAAGAATTAATCTGAACATTTGTTCACAAATATTCTTTTAGTTTTCTATAGTAGAAATTTGTGTCTACCCCCTAGCATTCAGTGCAACCGGCTAGCTATAGTAGCCAAATGTAGGGACTAACTGAGCATTTTTCACGTGTTTGAAAATCTTTTCAAATCAATTCTAAAATTCATGAATCATGACTCATTTAAAAAAATCAATAAATTTTTGAAATGTCGATGAATAATATTAAAATTTGTCCTCCTAGAGAATATGCAGTTGTCAAGTTCTCTTTTTGAATCTATTTTGGCTTCATTTAAAATATAATAAAAGTAATAATTACTATATTTGGTCTTTGAAGTTATATTCTGTCCCATCAAAAGTTTAGCTGCTTTCCCTTTACCTGAAATGGTTTTGTAAGATTAAACTTCATTGCGGTATTTTTGATTTGAAAATGTGTAGATAGATTACCTAGTCTGGCCACATCATGCGGTGTCTTATTTTCGTTATTTAGAGCTCTTATATTTGCCCCATTATTGACTAAATAGTTGACTATCTCTGCTTTACCTATAAAGCATGAATGGTAATGGAATTAACCTCCGAATTGAAACGATTTCTTTTTAATTCGAAAAATTGAATAATTACCTCTTTGAGCAGCTGCATGTAGTGGCGTATTTTTGTCGTTATCTTCAGCATTTATATCAATCCCTTTTTCTATTAGATATTCAACTACTTTTAAGTTACCTACAAAGCACGAAAAGTAATTAGAATATAAACATCATTGAAGTTTTTTATTCTTAATTGGAAAAAGTAAACAATTACCAAACGCAGCAGCAATGTGAAGTGGTGTTTGTTTGCGTTCATCTTCAGAAAATAAATTGGCCCCATCACTGATTAGTTCTGCGATGTCATCTGTTTCGCCTAAAAATCATAAAAAATGATCAGGTTACATTTCAATGAGAATACGCACGTTTTTCCACGTTTGAAAACTACTTCAACTTAATAGTCAAAGTTTTGTCGTCGACTTGCAAGCATTCACAAAGAGATACCATAGGACGAGCTCAAAAGTGTCTTTCACATGTATTTATATATTGGTTGTGCAACTTAAAAATGTCGTATTTGTGTCAACTTCTTATGTATCATACGCGCCATTTTTTTGACAGTGACAACAAGTGTATCTTAAAGAGCGTCAAAAAAACTATTAAATTCCATCTGTCAAAGTGAATACAAGTTTATACACACAAGTTTTTTATTGCGTTCAAAATGTCGAATTTCGTTCCAACAAAAGATCTTTTTGGGGGTAATTGAAAAAAAATCGAGAGGGGTAAGCAAAAAAGTGAAGTGTATTTTGCGAAAAGTGTACTTTTTTCGTTTTTTTTGCTCTTCACTTTTTTGGCGAAAATCCCTAGCAAATTGAAAGAATTTTCGTACATGCCAAAACTGAAAAGCAAAAAAAATAAAAAGTCTTACGGGAGTAAGACGAACTTTTCCGCACTGTGGTAGTTGCGTATTTTATTAAGAAAGTTCAAAATAATATTTGTTCGATTTTTCAAGCCTTTCAAGCGTCGTAAAGTTCGAAACCAAAAAATATGTTTCAACTTTGGCAACGAAATATTTTTTAATTTAATAGCAGAAGTACCCGAGAAAAGATTTTTCACACTTTCATGATGAACCCATTTGTACGACATTTGAAAGTATTCTATTTTCTAACAAAATACTATAAAAAATATGTCTGACGTTAATTTTGCCATAAAAATTATTTTTGAAACACTTT
>NW_022198772.1:460817-469767 GCF_009176525.2 Contarinia nasturtii
AAACTGCACGAATTCGATACATTTTGTTAGTGAGAAATTCCCCTAGATCACTTCATCACAGATATTTTGATAAGAGTTTAAAATTACCTTGTTGAGCAACAATAAACAGCCAATGATCTAAATCAGAATTCGCATTGACTTCAAAACAGAAAAAAAGTAAAACCAACAAAATATTCACTTCCATCATTGACAAAAGAAATTCACAACACAATTAAATATTTTATTGAAATTTCCTAATTAAATACGAAAAAACTGACTTTGATGAGACTTAAACACTGTTTAACAGGTTTGATAAAATCAATATTATTATATTGCACAAGAATAAATGGCATCTTGTGTATTCAAGTTTAAATGTGAAACAATCTGTTCGTTCACGGTATTAAATTGCAAAAGAATCAGTTTTTTTTCCGACGATTTGAATAAGACTAATGTGAAAATGTTGAACTTTATATTGATTACACATTTTATTTTTTTGTTAATGTTGTTGTTAAAATTTTCCAAATTCGGTGAATAGGGATTCGACCAAATTTGATTTGCATTCAAGGTTCTTTGTAGTAAATCAAGTTTCAAAACGAAACATTATTATCTTGATCAAAGCTAGGGGGAAGACAAAAATTCCAATAAAACAAATAATCGACGAAGAAAATAAATCTTCAAGTAAAATATCTTACGATTTGCTATATGGCATAGACATTGAACTGTAGAGTTTTATAAGAGAATTTTACATTTGTGATGATTCTTTTCAACCACCATACCCCTAAACGCTTTAAATGAAATTTTGTTTTAAAAATGTTTTAACTTTAACGTTTGAATTTCATGCAATAGCAACAACAAATGTCTTCTAGGAAAATACAGAGCAGTGATAAGTGTTCGAAGTGACGCACGTGCAAAGAAAGAACTTCATCTTTTAATTCTCTGTTCAAGAAGCTTTCATGAAATCATGCCACTTTTGATCTTTGAATTAAACGAGACCTTGATTTTTATATGCGCGACCTTTGACACACGAAATGAAACAAACAAATTTCTTATCACAACTCAAGCTTTCAGTTTTGGTGGCAAATGTGATGTCATAAATTTAAATGAGAAAATATTAAATTTGATTGATTTAACACATTGAAAGGTAATGCGTTTGCTTATTATCATTTTTTGGAGTTTACTCTTAACAGACACAGATGATAAAATCAAAAGTAATCAGAGTAAAACAGCATTTTGCTATACCAACAGAATCATAGATGGTAAAATGAATCATACTATGTGTTTATGGGTCCCATACATACATCTAATGCGCTCTATACTTTAACATTGTGAGGTCGGAAATCTGGCAAAGTGCTGCCTCTGACAGTTGCCAAGTGAACTATGCCAACAATGCATTGTACGATGTTGAGGTGCAAGTGCAAGCGAAAGCTGTTTACATATAAAGTAATGTGGTTCACAATAACCGGGGATTGCGTTGACATATTTATATGTAAACGTCACTGGCATCCAAACCGAAAACGCCATCTTTGGTTACACAGCAGTAGCTATTTCTGTGACAAAATTTTCACTTTAATTTAAAATAAAATAAAAGAATTTAATTTTAATCCCACATTTTTGAAAAAAAAAACCCTCATTCAAATCATTGAAACCAAATTTAAAATCATTTGTTGATACAAAATTCATTTTATTATAAATTGCCATCGATTTGAAGGAGCGAAATTGACAGTAAAGTACACTGTAGAGATTAAAGAAACAATACATACACAAGCATCACATGTACGCTTAAAGTGGTCATCACAGAAACGAAGCTGAGCATGCGCACATGTTTTAATATTTTACCTGAGGATTTTTCAAATAGTCGGGATTAGACTTGAACCCATTTTGAATTTATATTAAACTATTTAATTTGAACCAATCAATATTGGTTGGTTAAAAAATTCACAACAGATGGGGAACAAGAGATGGCGTTGTCGTAGATTTGGGAACGGACAATAGTCATCATATTACCGGGTTTGTTCACAAGACATCATCAGGTGGCTTCTTGGAGCTGTCAAAACAGCGTATGAAGACTATGGTCCCATAATATGCGAATCTCTTGGGTACTTACAAAAATTATTCTTAAAACTTCAGTTTTATCTGCAAATTAAAACGTCAGAAATGAAAAAATTTCCCCTAAAAATGAGATTTTTTAAAAAATTTCTCAAAATGTATGTGTTGAATGTTATTTATTAACTTCAAAATGCCGAGTGGCGGTAAGTAATAAGAAAAAAATATTTATGGTTCGTTGGTATTAAATGGTTTCAGTGTAATTTTGTTATTGTAGAAATCGCTTGCTTCGGAAGTCGGTGCATTACTTGTTGATAAATTGATTTGTTGTTTGTCCTATGCATTGTAAATTGCATCGAATGTTGAGAATTGGCTATTGTTTATTGAAAAAGTTCAAAGAAGTTCAATGAGATTACCGCCTAAAACGATAAAAAATAAAATTCACATATAGTTGGCGCTACATTCTATGTAATAAGCGTATACTTTCCACTTAGTCCGTTGCAACGGAAAACAAGTTTGCATAGAATGCAGCACCAACTATATGTGAATTTTATTTTTTTATCGTTTTAGGCAATAAATCTATGGCTTCTTTGTTTATGGTACCCATTAGTGTCTCAGGCCGAAAGATTTAAAAGTAAGTTTGAATTGGGCGGAAAAGAATCACCGCACAAATTTTTGGTCTTATCGGTTTCCATTATCAAACCCTTTTCATCACCTTTGAATGAAAATAGACGCCGCTGTGTATAATTGGGTGCGGTCCAATTGCTTGGTGGCCGGGGCAGAGAACTTGCTGATGGCGATTCGAAATATTTACTGCAAGCAAAATTCAAATTTGGTGTGGTGGTCGATACACCGACCGGCGACACAAACGAATTAGAGAAACGCAGTACAGTACGACCAGCCGGACTACCGTCGTGATGATTACGTTGATCCTTCTGATGATTATTAAAATGACGATGATGATTTTTTACATTCGGACTCTCCATCATTCCAACGTCTTTGGGTGATTTAGATAAATGCTGTGGTGTATTGCGAGAAGACTTTTTTATGTAATTTTCTTTATTACCTTTTTGTTTATCCTGGCAAAATGACACCTTTCGTCCATTCTTTTGGTTGCGGCTTGAACTATTCGCTTTAGGAGTTCGGCTTTCTTTTTGCGTGACTTGATTCTGTGATAAATTCGTCATTGTTGGTTTTTTCTCAAAAACTTTGCTGATTTTTTGATCGAAAATATTATCCTTTCAATTGATACCTATCAAAACCGTTTATTCTTCTTTTCGTTCACTGAAAATGTTTGGTAAAGAAAAATTTCTCTCACGATGTTAAATTTTTTTCTTCTTCACGCCGTTTATTATCAATAATTCTTCATTAATTTCAACACTTTTTCTTTGGTCTCAAATTTTACATTTTTCTTCAATTTTCTTGCAGATGCGATTGCAATGACGATTCAACTATGATTTAAGTTGATTTTGATGTGAGAAAAATTTTGTAGATCGGTTATTTGTGTTGTAGGTGCTTTTCTCTGTCGAGTTTTCCTCCTCTTAGGCGCTCTCTACCTCCTCAGCGCCCTCCTTAGAGAAACAATCCATGCTAATGACAAAAATGAATGACCAGTGTCAGGATCGGTGTGCGTCATAGTCTTCATACGCTGTTTTGACAGCTCCAAGTAGCCTTATGGTTGTCTTGTGAACCACATTACTTTATATGTAAACAGCATTCGCTTGCACTTGCACTTGCACCTTAAATCGTACATTGCAATGTTGCCATAGTTCGCTCGGCAACTGCCCGTCAGAGGCAGCACTGTGCTAGATTTGCGACGTCACAATGTCTAAGTATAGAGCGCATTAGATGTATGGCTTGCGTTTTTCACCGCTAGGTGCTAATTATATTGCTAGTGTCTATGTTGAAGATTTCAACACTGGCAATTTTCTTAATACTATTTAGTTGCTAATGACTTGTTTTCTATTAAAGCAATTCTTTGGTGACTTTTGAATTCTTTTAACATTACCAGTTTTATTTCTACGCTCGAACCGAAAACAGCCTTATCGTTTGCAAAGAAAAAGTGTCTCTAATCTCAAGAAATCAATTTTGGTGAATTTTTTCTTTAAAAAAAGGGAACTCTCGTTGAAAATGAATAATATACATAGAGTATTCAGAAGTCCAATACTACCGCATAATGCTTGGGAACTGGCTTACGATGTAAATTGTGACGGTGATTCCGATGATGAAATTATAGTCGAAACGGGTAAAAATGATGTGTTATTATCGACATTTATTGAATATTCATATGACGGAGATGGTGAAGTGAATTTTTTGACCGCCTTAGAAGAGCAGCGTGCACTAGAAGAAATGTTCTACGGAAATTCAACCAAAAAAGGTGCAATGAATATAATATTGCCGGGTTTTGCACCTGAAGATTTCGATGAAATCCTGAGCATTTTATATGTGCCACCTGACGCAGAATCGCCCGAAAATATTTTGAATGCGCTCAATGATGATTGCATTCGCGAAATATTTCAAAAAATGCCGAGTGCAGAAGATTTTTTGAATGCGGCTGATACGTGTTCACGATTTCAAGATATTGCATTAGATAGCTATCCATCAAAATTTAAACAGCTAAATATCGAAGACACCAAAACTGGCAATGTATTAAGCACAACAAAAGTAGAGGATTACCTGAGAATGTTCGGTACATCTGTAAAGTCAATTGATTGGTATAATATACAAACCGAGGACCATGCCGTTGAAATTTTAAACTTGATTTCGATGTTTTGCGGCAAAACATTGACTCAACTCAATGTGTTGGGACTTTGTTTGGATTTTAAGGCATGCGCACAGTTTGAGGTGTTGGAAAAATTATCATGCAATGGTTTTAATAATTCTCAGAATTTTCCTGAATTAAAATACTTGGACATGACATGTTATGTTAAGTATATGGACGATGAATATGTACGGCATTTTCCAAAGCTTAATGAAGTTTACTTAAATATCTCAAATATTGAACAGATCGTTGGTTTTATCGCGAAAAATCCACAATTGAAAAGTTTTCACCTGGAAACACAACGGCTCAACGCAAGCATTCTTAAGAGCATAGCCAATCATTTGCCAAACATTGTGGACTTTTTTATTGGTCAAATTTATTGTTGCGGTTCTTATGAAGTATTCGAAGCAGATCTACTACACATCAACCGAATGCGAAATTTGAAAACATTAAACATTTCATTTGAACGCATTGCCATGACAAGTTTGACGTTTGATAAATTAATTGATGGATTTGTTGAAAATGATGTACAAATTGAAGAATTAACAATTCGTTCTCATGTTCAATTAGACGAAATGAGCAGCATCATTAAGTTAGTATCACTGAAAAAATTACATATCGTCGCGACGTCACAACAAGCTATTATAGACATCATCAAATTTTTACCAAATATTTATTCAATTACATGTCTATTTCCAATGGGAGAAAGATTTACTATCGCCGGTTTAAAGAAAATGATGGAATACGGACCGCAGTTGACCGAATTGGATATTGCGACCATCAGCGATTATGAACAGGACGACTATAATTTGATGTTGGGCATGGTTGAAGGTCGTCTCAAATTGAATATTAAATGTTGCAATGTAAAAAAGAACCTAATGATAACCAACCGTGAATGGTTGAATATTGAAGAATGTAATGAAGATTGTAAAGATAGAATATATCTTCTGGTTTTTTAAATTCTGGAATTATCAAACAAAATTTTGGAACCATTTTTAATTAAATTTTATTCCTTACTATTTTCCAATAGAAAACTATTTAGATTGTTCAAACTAAAATCAAGAGAATTGTAGAATTAGCAGAGTTTTAACATAAGTCAACCAGTCGCTCGGATTAACCCGGATTCTCTTAACTTTTTATTGAAAAACCTGGTCGAAAAATCGCAAGGCTCGGACGCCCGGGTGACACAGAAAAAAACCTGGATTTCTACTGGTTTTTGAACAAGAAACTCTCGGATTCGCTCGGACCGGATAATTTCGAAAAAAATCTGGTTTAACAGCTTAAATCAACGAATTAACATCAATTGTATTTTGTATGAATTTTGAATAAAGAACTTTGGAAATCAGTGAATCGTCTTTTACTTTTCCACACACCCACTGTGCGCAGTAAAGTATTGCAATCAACCCAAAATTTTAAAATCGCTAAAAATCGTTTTTCTATGCGTTTTGGGTATAGAAAATCACAGAGCAACGGTTTTTTGGCCATGTTAATGTGGGGATGTGGTACACTGTACCCTGTATGGTGTAACAAAAAATCGATAGGTAATTTTTTAGCACGATCTTTTTAGAGAAAAGTAAATCCAAATCTGATTTTTCAGGGTGATTAGGGGTAGCGAGGAATATTTGACACAGTTTCTTTGAAAAAAATACAAAAAATTGAATTTTTGTATGGAAGCCATGCCTGTTTTAAGAAATTTCAATCAAAATTAATTGTGACCAAAATGACAAATTTTGTATGAACATGTATTGTTTTTAGCTATCATTGAACTCAAAAACTTTTGAATGTTTTTGGCTGAAATATATATTGAAAAAACATGCCGAAAACTGATTATTTCTAAGGTTAAAAAGTATTATTTTTGAAAACTCGAAAAACGTCATTTCAAGGCATTTTGTATGAAAAATAAAATTTCTTACATCCGTAAGATGAACTTTTCCGCACCGTGATCCACGACATGCAATTATTACAAATCTTTTACTCAAAGAATTCACGAGAAAACTGAATTTGACATTAGTTTCAGATACACATAATTTTCGAAGCACTTTCCATACAAAAACTACTAAAAATGGGAATTTCTGTATCGCAGCCATGCCTTTATGATATCGTAATCATGTGAAAATTTGCAGAGGTTATTTTTTCACAGAAAGTTAATATTCTGAAAGTTTGAAGAAATTTTAATGCATATTAAGGGTACTTCCCATACAAAATTTCTTTTTTGAGCGATAAATCCGAAATTTTGTTCCGGAGGTACCAATAATATGCGTTGAAATGTCTTCGCACTCTTGAAATGGTATTTCTGTGTGATCAAAATAACCTGTGCAAAGTTTCAACTCATTACGATATCATACAGGCATATGCCATATGGCTTCCATTCAAAAATCCAAATTTTTTGAAATTTTTGTATGAAAAGTGTGTCGAAATACATTTGTATCGCAAAATAAACGTCATATTCGGTTTTGTTGTACCCAAAAACCCCCAATACATATTTTTGAGTGTTTAAGAATACATTAAATAACACTTTTGGGGGAAAAATTGAATGTCACACCAGACATGACACTTTACTCTATCAACCAAAGTCGCTCAAAATCTAATGGTTTCTATTCCTCGGGACCCCCAATCATCCTGTGAAGTCAGATTTTGAATTACTTTTCTTGTTTGAAAGTTATCGTGTTATCAAATTTTTGCGTAAAGCGTACAGGGTACGCACATACATTCGGACATCAAAAAAACACTAGATTCGTGTTCCCTGGCCCCAAAAACACCCAGAAAACACATTTTTGATGGGCGTTAATTTTTCGACCAATTCCAATACTTTACCTTACACACTAGGTGTGTGCGGAAAAGTAGTACTTAGGTGGTTCCAAACTCTCTAGCGGCAGTGTATATCTAGAGATGACATATTTTGTCGATGTCTTTTCATATCCAAATAACAGAAATGAATGAATTTATGAAGAAACTTTGGATTTATACAGGGTGTCTCATATATCAGGCTCACTATGAAGGAGTGAAAATTTCTAAAAACCCTAAAAATAATGTAAAATCGACTTTGTAAGATTTGAGGAGTCGAATTTACACTTTTTTGGTCCAAAATTTGTGAAAAAACGTGCATGAGAAAAATATCGATTCTAAGGTAATTTTTCATGCTGATTCCGAATTTTTGGGTTTCAGGTCAAAAAAATCACATCTTGGGGGTTTTTGACCCCCCGTGAATTTGATTTATTTATCTTTTAGAATATGTGATCTCAAAATACAATATTTCATGCAAAAGCTTTATTATTTAATTGAAAACAATGTCTTCATATAATGTACAATGTACGATTTCGTGTTCCAAATTATATTTATTCAAATCAGTGAATTTTGATATTTTTCAGTCGGATTAATTTAAGCTCACAGAAAGGATGTTCAAAGCTGTTTGAACTGAAACAGTTTCGCCGAGTGAAGCTAATTTCTCGATAAAAGATGAATCAAGCGTTTGGTTCAAAACAGACTTCGGCATTTTGTTCGTGTAGATTGTTAAACCAGAAAACTTTCCAAGGATTTCGAAGAAGAAACTCACAGTTGGCTTTTTCGCGCTGGAAAGTACTTTGTATAAGTTTTTAAGATTAACCTTAGCATCAGCTGGAACGAAACCGTCAAATGTCACACTGCTGCTACCGCTTCCATTTTGATTAGCGGTACCAGATGATCCATTTGATCCATTTGATGAAGACGAAAACGACGATGACGACGATGACGATGGAGATGTCAAAGATAAACTACTCAAAAGGGTTTTAACTGGGACATTTCCGCTAAATGCACTTAATTTCTCGATAACCGATGAATCAAGCGTTTTGTTTAAAATGGACGATAGGAATTTACTCTTGTCAATTGTTGAACCGGAAAACCTTTCAAGGAGTTGGATGAAGTAACTCACAGTTGGCTTTTTCGCGCTGGAAAGTATTTTGTATAAGTTTGTACCATTAACCTTAGCATCGGCTGGGAATAGATCGCTAAGTGTCGTATTTTCACTAGTGCTGGTTAAATTCACGCCATTGCTATTTCCACCAACGGTACCAGATGGACCATCTATTGCATCGTTGTTGTTGCTTCCAGTTTCATTTGTAGTTCCTGGTGAGCTGTTTGTTGCTTGTTGAACGGCATTCAAAATACTTCGGAGGGAAACAGGTCCGT
>NW_022198772.1:469777-475965 GCF_009176525.2 Contarinia nasturtii
AAAATACTTCGGAGGGAAACAGGTCCGTTGCTTGAATACAATTGCTTTACAAGTGGTGTTAGATCGAAAGGTTTGTTCAAGTTATCCGGTGAGATTTCGCTTGTATCCAATTCAATGCCAGTAAAATCTGTTATAGTATCGACAACCTTGGCCAAAGTTGGATTTGACAATCCTGAAAGTAATTTGGCCAAGCCTGCCGCATTGACAGAAGTGAAAGGTGAGAACGACCCGCTGATTTCATAGTGGTTGCTGCTTCCAGTTCCACCAGTACTGCTACCAACTAAAGCTTGAATTTTACTCAAAAGGGAGAAAACGTCGATTTTTCTCGATATAATTAAATTAATAATGTCATCGACTGAAATATTCGAGCAGCTTTCCACACATCTATTGCCCGTCGGAGCTGATCCAACGATGCCGATCACAAAGAACAAAGCGCAGAGATATTTCATCTTGCGTATAACATTTACTTTCAAATTGAATAAATTTATACTTTTGTTTGCGAATTGAAACAAACTAATTCACAATTGAAAACAAAACTCTTCAACTCAACTGATACTTTCATCCAGTGTCTATACTGTATTTATACGCTTTCACTCCTAGACATAGCCATAAATAAGATAAAGTAAAAAAAAATGTATCATTGGAAGAACAATGTCGATTTAATTACTGCAATAATTAGAGTCATTTGCTACGAAATCAACGTGCACAGATATGAAGTGTGATTTTCAGTGATCATTTCCTCATAATGATGTGGTTACCATAGTAATATCAAAAAAGATTTTGAAAGAAAAAGGAACATAAACTATGTCATAAAGTTCGTTTAAAAAAAGAAGCTTACGTACCCAAGCCAACTTTTCTTTTAAAAGTCTAAAAGTCTATATCATGGATATCTTCCTTGAAATCTTTTTTGATTATAACACATCCTACATACTGACGCACATAATTGTTGCCCAAAAGCGTCCCGAATCGTGTCTTCCCAGCAAAAAATGCAACATGTTTTGGTGTGATCGTATTTTATGACCTAATACAATACCTATCCCAAATTAAGTGTGCGGAAACGTAACCATTTTAATTTTACGATTGCTTTGCTCTACATCTCTTCATATATTCGCTTGCACGTTATAAATGCGTGGTTCTCTTAAAAGTCATTCTAAGCGTGCGGCAATTAAAGGTGTAAACGAAGTGTCTAGAAAGCAAATATTCCATAATTTGTTTGTTACAAAAAAACCAACTGGCAATAAACCAATTTATACCTGGAGATTAATATTTTAATTTGAAACACACAAAAGCTATTAAATGGTAGTTACTGCCATACGATGTGGTTACTGATGATGCGCAGTATTCGCCGAAAAAAATTCAATTAAAAGCAAACTAAACTAGCTTTTTCGCATACACCGCAGTTTGTAATTTTATTACTTTTCATTAACAGTTTTGTTGCTATCAAGTGCATATCAATATCGCATTTAACAACGCCTTGGTTTCGAATATGAGCGTTTCAATGTCTGAGGTGGATACATCTCTGGTTTCAAATTCCTTATACTTGCTTTTCCACATCTTGACTAGGTGACCTAGTGTGTAAGTGCAATTGGTCAACATTTTGAGTCACTCAAAAACAGTTTTGTGTAAATTTATAGAGTATGTATTGAGGTGACCATCTTTTAATAGTTGATCTTTGAGTGCTTCAAAGACATCCCTTTTAAATAATTTACTGAAAACGGCTCTTAGCCGACGATGAATGACACTCATTATAGACGTAAGTTTTATTCTCTCGGGTATTTTTCACGTCCTTTTCGAAAACTCCAAAGTCACGATGATAATACGGAAACAATTGTCTTTAAATTGCTGTCAAGTGGCTTCAATTTTAATGTTAATCTAACGATATATAAATTCGTTTATTATCACATATGTTTAGAATAAAAAGGCTTGACATAATCAATCCCAAAAACGAGTATGATAACATTTTCTTTATGGCGAATGCTTGTTTTTATTATTGCAGTAATTAAATTGACTTTATTTTTGTAATGAGCAATTATCTAACGTCATGTTATTTAGCAATTCAAGTCATAACTTTCATAAAAGAAATGTTCGTGTGCAAAAGATTGCGCGTGAAGTGTATTAATTTCCAAAGAATTTGCTCATATAAATCACATATAAAGCTTTCGATTTTAGGCTCAACATCACAAACTTTGTATGAGAGGTACGCCTAATTTTCAATGGAAATCATTCAAACTGTCGAAATCGTTCTATTTGCATCAATGTAAAGCATCATTGCTGGGTTTAATGATGTTTCTACCTAACAAATCATTTATTTATATTATTTTCACTAGTGGTCTAATAGTTAATGATTTAACTGAGACTCATATCATTTATATTATAAGAATTAACTTATTGACGTTTTTTTAATCAGGGAGCTTGGCTTAGGTCTTTGTGAACTCTTATTTTAGTGTTTTACGGGTATTGATTTGTACTGTGATTTAACATATTCAGTACGGAATTAGGTTGTTATTTATGTCTAGATAACGTGTGATATGTGAGAGTAACTCTCGTTACATTTCTTTGGAATTTCATTTATACATATTTTTAAAGAAACATTCATCTTCAACCTGGTGAAATTTAGATTTAACACAGAATCAACACACGTTAGAATTAACACAGGTGCATAGTTAAACTAACAATAAATCTATTGGTGAGATCTAAAAAAACGCAAGTGTGTTCGACTTTGTCGCAATAAAGGAATGTATGTTTTGCACCAAGTAAATTTTGAAAAAAGAGAGTATGTATTTCGGCTGAATCAGTTGTTGGAAAAGGGAGTTTTGTTGGTTTGGATAAAAGAACGTTAGTGTCTTTGTTCTGGAAGTGGGCTTTGGTAGATCCTCAGGATCATCAGAACCGCTCCCAGTTCTGGAAGTGGACCCTCAGGATGGGCCAGGGCATTGTCAAACCATAGTCTGGTCCATCCTGAGGATCCATCGAAGCCCAGTTCCAGAAAAATCATCGTTAAACATGCATCCCTTTTTTAACAACTGATTCAGAATCACTTACTTTCCTTTTGCAAAATTTATTTGGTGCGAAACATGCGTTCCTTTATCAGCAACTGATTAAGCCGGAAAACATACTTTCCTTTTAAAAAATTTTTTTGGTGCAAAACATACTTTCCTTTTAAGTTAGTAAGACAGAATTGGCAAAACACGTGTTATGTTTTGCAGTGAATATTGAAGTGAAGTTTTATTCAAGAAAGATATTGGTATTTATACAAATTTTGGTTACATCGAAATAGTACAATATTTTGATAAACAATCTTTTTAATTAACTTTTATCTAATAATTGAATTTTGCTGTTTAACGAAAATCATTCCTTTTCCAAAATTTAAAGCGAAAAAAAAACATACGTTCTTTTAGATCTCACCCATAGAAATACCTTTCCTACACACACGGAAATAATGTATAGATTATTGGTCAGAGATTATATTGAGATATTTTCAGCCAGATGAATCAGCTCATCCAGATATCGTCAGGAGCTGAAATTAAGTGAAAACAATAGAAGTGATTGTTATGGCTATAATTACACTTACATTGCTCAATCACTATAACAATCACTTTTATTGTTTTCAATCGATTTCAGCTCCTGACGATATCTGGCTGAGCTGATTCATCTGGCCGAAAATATCTCAATATAATGTCTGTTATTGGTAGAAATGATTTTTTCTTAAATCTATACAAAAGTTTGTATATCTCAACAAAAATTTATTTTTTATTAAAAAATATTTTCTCAATGTTAATAAATATTCCGATACATATTTATCAACGAGCGCCAAAATACATCATTTAATACAGCCTTTTCTCTTCACACGAAAGAACAACAACAATTACACTCGAACGGCAACTATAGAGAATGCAACCACTACTTATGCAAATAACGTTGTCGTTTGTGTCTTACATGCTTCCACTGACTCGCCAGTTGAAGTGATGCGTGTGTAGTAGTTGACTTCTATATAGTTCCCGCTCCAATGTAACAAGTCACTTATTTCCAGTAATGGTTTTTTTCTATCTGAATAGCGCTAGCTAAACGCAGCGTCTGAACAGGATTGCTGCCCAGATGCTGAATCGAAGCGGTTGCCGCACGCGTTTTGTACCACACAACATATTGTCATAAGAAACACATGTAAGTAGGCTGTTTTACTTTTGCGCTGTCTGTTTGTATATTTGGTTTTTGCTCACATAAATTTGTATTCGTCTTTTTGCAGAATATTCTGTATGTTATTGTTTTCTTCTTAGGCCGTCATAGTCTAAGTAACCAGTGAGCTCACAGAGTATGATACACTAATACCATAGTCAGTATACAAACGCATGTCGAACAGAGAACGAACGCGAACTTATATGCTCTGTGTGGTACAAACGAATTGTGTTGCGCGTGCGGCAACCGCTACGATTCAGCATCTGGGCAGCAATGCTGTACAGGCGCTGCGAATAGCTAGCGCTATTCAGATAGGAAAAAACCATCACTGCTTATTTCTCGGATAATAATCGAAGCATTTTTGATATAAACATTTACGCTTTGTGAAAAAGAGCCGCTTGGAACTTTTACCTTTCAAATATAGCCACCAAAGTATGAACAATTAAATTGCGAAAAAGTTTCATTTTTTCAGCTGAAATGCTCGCAAGTTCTCCTAAACTTCTTATATCTTTTAAATCTAGGAGAATTTATCTATTTAGAAAGGTTTATGTTAAAATTACATTCACTACAGCATCGAATAATTTTTGCTAGGCTTTTTTGTATTCATTTTTTTGTCAAGAATATAAACTGCCAATCGGTATTAGGCCTTTCTTATTATCTGTTTAGTTATTATCAGTGAACTTATGATTGTAGATAGGCTGGCGCATCACTATCTATATGGTCATATTTCGTCGGTATTATTTCATATACAAATAGCTAAAATGAATGAATTTTTAAAAATCACTTAAGATTTACACGTGAGTTTTATCCATCCAAGAATATGTGATATCAAAATACAACATTTGTTTTATATCATGCAAAAGCTTTATTATTATTTAATTGAATACAATGCAATCATACAATGTACATTGTACAATTTCGTATTGCAAATTATATTATTTATTCAAATCAGTGAATTTCGATATTTTTCAATCGGATTTATTCAATTATTTGCTTGAAGAAAGGATGTTCCAAATTGTTTGAACTGGAACTTTTCCGCTCAATGAACCCAATTGCTTGATAGTGGACGAATTGATCTGTTGGTCCAATTTAGACGACGAAATTTTGCTCATATCAATTGTTGAACCGGATAACTTGCCAAGGACTTGGAGGGCGTAGCGCAAAGTTGGCTTTGGCATGCTGGAAATTATTTTGTAGTAGTTTGTAGCATCGACCGTGGCATTGGTACCAAATGCACCATTTGATGACGATGATGATGATGATGACGACGACGACGATGATGATGACGATGTCGAAAATACGGTATTCAAGAGGGTTTGAACTGAGACTTTTCCGTTCAATGAACCCAATTGCTTGAGCACAGACGACACATCAATCGATTGGTCCAAATAAGATGATGGGATTTTGCTCATGTCAATTGTGGAACCGGAAAGCTGAGCAAGTATTTGAAGAAATGAACGCAATGTTAAGTTCTTTGTTCCGGAAATTGTTCGGGAGAAGGTTCCAGCATCGACTGATGCAGTAGGTGTGAATAGACCGCCTAGTGATGCACTTCCACTAGTGCTTGATGAACTACCGCCATTTCCACTAATGGTACCAGTTGAACCTGTTTGTGTTGATAATACATGGTTTAAAAGGGTTTGAACTGGGACTTTTCCACTCAATGACCCCAATTGCTTGACCACAGACGATACATCAATCGATTGGTCCAAGTAAGATGATGAGATTTTGCTCAAGTCAAGTGATGAACCGGATAGTTGAGCAAGTAATTGAAGAAACGAGCGCAATGTTAAGTTCTTTGTTCCGGAAATTGCTTTGGCCAATCCTGAAACATCGATAGAAACATTTGACGGGAATAAACCACTGAGTGTTACGCTTCCACTTGTGCTTGATGAACTACCGCCGTTTCCACTAATGGAACCAGTTGAACCTGTACCTATTGGTGCTGATAGTATTGTATTCAAGAATCTTGAAACTGGAACACTTCCGTTCAATGAACCCAATTGCTTGAGAAC
>NW_022198772.1:475975-487179 GCF_009176525.2 Contarinia nasturtii
AGCCTGAGGCATCGACTGCGAGAGTGGATGGGAACAGTCCGTTAATTACTGCATTGACGCCGCTTTCATTTTCACCAATGATGCCCGAGATACTACCAACTCCAGCTGCTTGAAGTTTACCCAAAAGAGAGAATACGTCGATATTTCTCGACGTGATTAAGTTGACAATGTCATCGACCGAAATATTTGTGCAGTCGTTCAAACAACTATTGCCAGTGCTCAAAGGTGATGCACCCAAACCAGGCATCACGTTGGTAATTGGTGAAGTACTGATCGGTGAGCCCAAGCCAATTGATGGAGAAGATCCGCCGATTATGCTGCTACCACCGCCACTGCCGCCGCTTACACCGACCGAAGGTCCATTGCCAAGATTTCCGAAAATGTCTGGTGAGACAGGACCCAAATTATTACCGAGTCCACTTCCACTTTGACTTCTACCAATATTTAATGACGGTGCTGAGCCAACGATACCGATGACAAAGAATAAAGCGAAATAGTATTTCATTTTTCGTATAAAATTTACTTTCAAAGTGAATTAATTTGTACTTTTGTTTTCGAATTGAAACAAACTAATCAAATTCTTCAACTTAACTGATACCTTCATCCAGTGCTTAATCCCTATTTATACGATTTCACTCAATGTTCATTTGCGCATTGTATATAGAAACCGCACTAAAACTCCGAGGACATTTGATCAAATATTTTCGTGTTTTCGCCCCACATAGGCCAGGTGTACAATTAAATACTGTTGTTTCTATTGATTTATGCAGCAAACATAGTCAATGCAAAATACACATAAAAAGTTGGCGACGAAAGATAAACACAGCCCGAATCTGCATCAGTTTGAAAACTATGGCGCGTAAAATTTCGAAGAATAACAAGAACAGATTTTGATGAAGACAAATAAAAATCAATTGTTTGTATACGCTTTATTTGACATTATACAATTATCAAAATTTCGTTCGTATAATTCTTTGGTGTAATCAAAGCGACACTTGAATCCAAACGTACAATTTGTTCAAACAAATGTTTGTCCAACTTTCTCGTGTATTCATTCGAATTTGTTTAACTATAATGCGACATAAACAACACCTGTACGATCGTCGCCATGCGGAATAAAGAATAATAAAGAACAGAATTCGCAACTGAATTAATTATTATCAAACCAGACCATTTCAAATAAAAGATATCCAATTTATGAACAGATATGTTTAAAGCTTCAGTAACGTTTTAATACATTGTGATTGGGGTTCGATGTGTTAAGCAAATTTGTTGATATAGACACAGCTACATTTACAGAAAAATATATTAAATTGGTCATAATTTCCAGAGAACAGCTCAAAACCTGAAAAATATTGAAAAAAATGTCTTTATCCAAAAGAAAGAAAGAAAACATGCGAATTTTCATTCAATTCGTAATATTCCTGCGATCAATTAGCCAATATCGCAGAAAGTTCAAATTTCACGTGAACATAAATTCAATTAATTGCGTGTTAAATTATGTTCAAAATGTTCGAAGTCATTTAATTCAATATTATCGGGTATTCGCTCCAAATCAGCCAGATGTTTAATAAACCATTATTTATTTTCATTTCATATTTTATTGATTTAAATGGCAATCAATGTCTGTGTTTGAAAAATACAAGCGACAAAAGTAAATAGAGCTTTGCTGAATTTGAATTAGTCTCAAAACTAATGGATTCTGAACAGTAGTACATAAAATTGGATTGTTTGTATATTTTGGCTAAGATACTATTTTGTTTGTAGAGTAAATAAAAGGTGTGTTTAACCAAACGTTTTTCTCACAATTCTGCGTATTTATTCGATTCTCGTTGTCTATAATGCGATATCACCCGTTCGGTGGTCGTTATGCAGAATAACAAATCGTACAGCATTCGAAATGTAAAATGTATGCATGAAAAGTGTAAATTGCATACACGAGACTGATGTTTCAGCATGAGATACTTTTCAAAGGCATTTAATGACCACTGACGCTCACAAAGACGATTAGTTACACTTTTGTCGTGTCATTGTGTTAGTCTTATTCATGTTGGTGAAGTCATTTATATGAGTTGTGACAAAGTGGAGTCGCATATCAGATTGACAACGATAATACTATGTGAGAATTTTCATTTATTTGTTTATTTGACTCCATAAGAAGATCGTACAATTTTTCTGCATGCTAAATCTTTGCATTACTTACCAATGCATCAAGTGACACTCACACATATGCTAAATTACAGTGGCCTTTTTGCCAATAGCATATTCAACAAAATCCAGCGAAGTTGTCGTAAAACATTTTCCGGAATACATTGCTTGCCTTTGGCAAAACACATTTATGTGTTGGTATGTGGTCCTTTCTATCGCCACACACAAAATACAAATCGACTGTAGTCTCGTCCAGGCATAAAATTTGGAAGATTTTTGATGAAAAATCAAATTTTCAATATTATGGTATGATAATAACGACTTCAATTGTAATTTTTTGCCGTTTTGGTGGATGTTCCGCAGATATTGACATTTTTAAGAAATATCTCGATTTAATTTGAGAAAAAAGTCACCCAAATGTACCTTGCAACAATTCAAAGAACACAATCTTTTTTTTCGTCAATCTTTGAACGGTAAACTTCAACAAACTTACTCAAAACCAACTTAAAGTACGAGCAAAACCCTGATATAGAAAATATATCGTAATGAAACCGTTCAAAGGCAATAAGTGCTTTGCACCTGAATGTAGACAACAATAAAAGATGAAATTTACATTAAACATCAATATTTTGAGTTTGCAATACAGACTTTAATGTCAATCAATCTTGAATGCATTGCAAACTCAGAATAATGATGTTTTGCGATTTTCAATTCAATTTTTTTGATTTAATTAAAAGAAGACATCCCTCATCCGTTCGAGTAGGTCTTGCCGAAATTTTATAGTAATTTCAAAGTATATTTTTTCTATACACTATGTGATTGGTGATGACACCAAGCCAATTTTCCATACATCAAGTAATGAATAGTTGCAAAACATTCACACATAGTCTTGTCGTTTCAATTGGAATGGAAAATTACATACTCACTTGACGACTACCGACTGATCAAAATAATTGAAATTGTTTTCTACTGGACCTTTCAGTCTAAATAAATACGCAAAACTATTTAGTGCTTCATGTATAACGCCAACGTTTCGATTTATTCTTCAAATCTTCATCAGGGCTAAAATAAACAATTTAATTTTCTAATATAAGTTACAAACAATATATTTTAGAACAAAGATGTTCATATCCAGAATGCGTGTCAAACATTTAATTATTTAAATTCCACAATTCACAAAAACGATTGTATCCGAATGTGTTATATCAAACATGTAAACAATGCCAATCTGAAAACTCATTGAATGGTAAATGTCAAAGTGTCATTTTAAACATAGTCCACAGTGCAAAACATAAGAAAATATTATGAATATGGACCACGCTTCAGATTCTATTTTTGAATTTATAGAAAAAATTATTATAGATGTTACTAATATTTCTTGATTCAATGCTTCTCAGATTTACACAGTTTTCAGTTGTTTTTATGTACATTTCTTCAATTAAATATCTTTTTTCTTTGTGACTGCAATGAGTCAAAATTTTTGTGTTTTTGTAATCAAAGGAATGGTCATTTTCAACTGAATGTTTGACTAGTGCGCTTTTCCCAATCTCTTTATTGCGTTCTGATCTTTCATGTTGTTTTTCCCTCTCAATCAGTAACTGCCCCGTATTACCAATGTAATTTGAATTACAATTTTTGCATGGAATAGCATATATTACATCATTGTGTTTATGGATGGGTGTTTTGTCTTTAAGTCTGGTAAAAATCGCCGATACAGTTGTTGTTGTATTGAAGGCCATTTTTATGTTTACATATCTTGATATAATTGTTCTAATACGTTCAGACACTCCTTGTATATAACTGGTAGAGGCAAAAATCATTTGCGATGCTGTTTCCATGTTAGATGTACTATTAATTGGTGCATTATTTGAAATATCATTACGGGTTCTTGTATTATAACGCGCACATAGACGATTGATTAAACTTTTCGGAAAATCGTTTTTAGACAGAATATCATCAATGGTGTTTTTAACATTGTACACCCCCGCATTACTTGTTAAGCGTACCACACGATCAATTACTCCATAAGCAGTGCTAATCTTTGTTTTTAAGGGGTGAAATGATCTATAGTTCAAAATTCTCCCACTGGAAATTGGTTTTTGATACCATTGTGTAGTAATTGTACCATCTTGGTGTCTTTCAACAAGCATATCGAGAAATGGTAAAGTATTATTGTGTTCCATTTCCATGGTGAATTGTATATGTTCATTAACTCCATTGAAAATATTCAAAATTGGTTCAACTAAATCAACTGGTACAATCAAACAAATATCGTCGACGTATTTTCTCATGACTTTAATATCGAAGCCCAAAGTACTCTTCACCTTTTCTTTTGCTAATGTTAGAATCTCATCCATTAAAATACATGTGGCATCACAGCTGATCGGACTTCCCATGGGTGTTCCAAATATTTGCTTGTATGTTATGTTATTATATGTAAAATAACAATTACAAGTGACCAAGTCAAACATATCTAGGAAGAAATGTTTCGGAATGTCTGTATATTGTTGTATTTCTGGCCAACGTCGTTCAATGATCAATCTAATATCACTAATCGGTGAGTTAGTGAAAAGTGATACATAGATTGGAAATATAGATTGGAAAATTACATAGATTGGAAATATTTCCCGAAAACTCGAGAAAATATGAAAAATGTAGAATTTTTTCTTTGCTGTGTCAAAATGCCTTTTATATTTTAAACACAGCATTCGTGAATATGTGACCAACGATTTTTGTTGAAATGCGCTGTATGACGGCAAACAGTTTTTGGTTTCATAGATCCTTTGATATTCAGAAATAGTGGCATTAGACATTTGCATGACTCAAAATCACATGGTGATTTTTAAATTAAAATGTATGCTGTCGAATATCAGCCATCATTTAATAATTTTTCGTTATTGTAACAGTATTCATTCTATGTACAATTGTACATCAATTAATACCTTAAAAACTTTATTTAATCATGTTGCATGAAAAAAGTGAAAACTTATGCAAAGCTAGAAAATTTCTGTAGTGTCTCCTAGATAAAATGAGTTCGAATCATATATAAAGAGGCTTACGTACGCAAGCTGACTTTTCCGCATGGAACCGAAATTTTGGGAATAAACTGAAATTATGGTCTATGTATGGTTGCAGTAACTTAAATTACCGTGAAAACTTGTGAATATTATTTTCTTATCAAAATAAATAATCACACCAAGTTTAAAGAAATTTCAATAAAAAAATAGCCTGTTCAAAGTTTCACATCAATACGGTACCACAAAGGCATGTCTTTCATACAAAAATGAAATTTTTTGTTGATTTTGGTATGAAAAGTCTGTGAAAAATTTATTGCATCTTAAAATTAATCAGATTCGGGTTTCTCGTGCCAAAAAACCCCCCCACTACACATTCTTTCAGCGTTCAAATTGAAAGAATATCATTTTAAGGCATTTTTCTGATAAGTGCCTCTTCAGAGTGTAAGTTTTACACCGATCAATCAATGTCGTTGAACATTTGACCAGATCTATTCCTCGTAATGCTCAATCATCCCGTAAAGTCAGATTTTGAATTTCATGTCTGAGCACGAAACCATCGTGTCACCAAAATGGTTGAAAAATGATCAAAAAATGTATGGATGTGGATACTCCATTCGGACCAAAAAAAATTACACCGGTCAACAGATATTGCTCAAAAACTGATGAAAAACATTAGAAATTTGCACAAAAGCCATCGCATCCAAAACAAATAGATTTGCAAATTAACAATCTAATTTTCATTAAAATCTGTAATCGGTGTATTGTTTTGGAATGTTGCGAAAACAGAATTACGTAATCGCATCCAATGCAAATTCTATCGATAGAAGCTGTTTTTCTTCTTTGTCTTCTTAATATTTATTCTTGCAAAGATCTGTTGTAGGTGATTTTAAATCAATATAAAAGAAATTGCATGCGAATAAAAAACAAACACAATCGAATTAGAACCAAAAACACGAAAATATTTCCACAAATGGTCGAAAATGTAACATCCAATTAAATATGCAGACGACGTAATCGATTATCGTCTCAAATCGTATAAATATCGTGACAATATTGAGCAGAAGCATCAGTCAAGTTGAAGAATTTGATCAGTTTGGTTCAGTTTACGGACAAAAGTACAAATTAATTTAATTTTGAAAATTAAATGTTTATAAGCACGATGAAATACCTATTCGCTTTATTACTTGCTATTGGCGTCGCTGGCGCGCCCACACTATCAACTGTATCGAGCAACAGTTGTATGAGTGACTGTACCGCAAATTCGATTAACGATATTGCAAAATTTGTTATCAATAACAGCAATTTGCTACCTTCGCTCATACAGAAGATCCAAGAAGCCAGATTGAATGTTGATGAAAGTGGAAGCCATCTTGGAAGTGGACCCAATCAAGGCGGAAGTGGACTCGGCAATCTTTTTGTCCCCGCCTCAGGCATTTCCGGAAATCTCGGCAATTTTGGCAATGGACCTTCAAATGGTGCAAGCGGCAGCAGTGGCAATAGCAGTGGTAGTAGTGTGACCAGCGGATCTTCTCCATCAAGTGGTTCAGGGTCAGATTCACCGATCAGTACTTTATCAATCACCAGCGCACTGTCCGGTTTGGGTGGTGCATCACCTCTGAGTACTGTTCTCAACAAAATTAAAACCTTAGGCGTAGGTTCTTTAGACGGTTTGGTGAGTAAACTTCCATCGTCCGCATTGAATCAAATAGTCGATCCATCTTCGATTGTCAAACAATTGAGCGGTACAAATGGAGGCCAGGTGCCAGCTTCAAGTGTCGTAAGTTTCATAATTGGTCAACTGCCATCGTCTACTATCGGCGATATTCAAAAACAAGACGGCAACGGATTAGCCAGCCAAAGTGGAAATGTAGTAGCATTGGCAGCGGAAGTGGTGCTTTGGCCGGTCTCATCAAGAAACTAGTGCCAAGCGGTAAAGTGGCTGCTTCAACAATCCAAAATGTAATTTCCGCTTCAAAACCAACTTAAACCACCCTTTTTAATGCGATTGCTCCGTCGGATGTTTTGAAAAGTTTGCCATCATCGATTTTGTCTGCTTTCAATGCATCGATTCTCGATGCATCGATTCTCAGCAAATTTACTTCTATCACCGGAACACTACCAACTAGTCGCCTCGCCAGTCTACTGTCATCAAGTGGCATCGCATCAACACTCGAAACACTCACATCGAATGGAGCCAATCAAGTTGGCCAAATTGTTCAGACCATCGGAAATGCTGCTGGCCAAGCAATAGGACAGGTTTCAAACTCAGCTAGCGATTCGGGTCAAGCCACGAGCGGCGTTGTAAATGGGGCTGGACAATGGAGTTGTAAATGGAGCGGAATTAGTGGTGTGTCCGATCTAGCATCGGGACAAGTTTCAAATACAGCAAATGGATTGAGCGATCAAGCTGGTCAAGATAAGCATTTCTTTTCTTTATTCACATCGATATTTTCAAAGTTTCTTAAACATCAGAATAATATTTGGGCTCAATTTCCAACCATTTGCGATTGGCGTCTAAAAGATCTTTCGAAACTTTACATTGTTTACATTTTATTTGAACATTCACACGACCTTTAATCAATGCCAAAATCCATTTGAAATCATCCGATTCGACAATCATGTGCAACAACCAAAATTTTAACCTTTTCAAATTATTTCCAAATGCAAGAATTTCGCTTAGAGTGCTCTCAGTTAATTTTGTTCGCGAGTTTTCCCCTTCTTTAATTTCTTCGAGATTCGGTAAATTTTTAACAAAGTGGATCAAAGTACTCTCCTTTAAAGGATGATTAATTTTTATTTTTTTAAAAAATTGCAGCTTTGTTATACTTGATGCTTCATCTAGATCAACACCAATAATGGTTAGATCTTCAAGTTGAACATTATTTTCAACTAGAGAATCCAAACACCTATTGAGACTAGTTATATTCACAGTGTAGCTGGAAATATATAACCGTTTCAATTTGTGCAATCGACTCAAACATAACATATTTTTATCATTCTCTCGAAATACAAGTTCACACTCTTCAAGTGTAAAACTAACGAGGTTTGGCACAAGACTCACAAGATTTTCGAGATAGCGTAGATGAAATTTATATATAGTGAATGATTTCAGCTGTGGATTTAATCTTACAAAATCAATATAATGACTCGCTATTTCGTAAAAACTAGTATATTGATTACTGTATTTGTATAAAAGGATATTGGCTTCTTCTAACTGCGGATAATGTCGAATGATTTCCGTTGGATTGACATTTGTCTTTTTTATATCTAAGCATTTCAATGGTGAATTCAAATTAAAGTTAGAAATAGTACAATCAACAATGGTCAATTTTTCTCGGAGACTCGGTGGAGAGCAAAAAAGTGAAAAAAAAATTATTATTTTTTTCATTTCACGAACACTACTGAATGGTCTATATCATTTGCTGTGAAAAATTTGCTATCTCTTTCACCCAAATCTATCTATCTCATGCTATCACGCTCACCCTTGCACGTATGAATGTTTACAATGGACATTCTATTCACACACAACTCGCACTTATATTTTGTTGCGCAATAAAAATCGTCGACACAAAACTCAATGTGATTACCAAATACATTGTCAACAATTTTAATGTGTGTGAATCAACCGGCTAAGCCTATGAAGAGACAAAATGCGAATTCCCTTCATCTGTGCCATCTTGTATTCCATAGTTGAACTCAATTTAGTTACAATGAATTGAATCGAAAAAGAGAAAAAAAACAACAACAGTAACATGGCTACATAGATCTGTTGACCAGTGAGATACGTATAGCAATGGAATGAAAGAATGAAGAAAGCGTATATGTGTATGTATGCATCAGCACGCATAGATGTACAGCTCTGTGTGGCCGTGCTATTGTTGTTGTTTTTTCACTTTTTCATTTCAATGCTACAGAATTAAATTCAGTTTTTGCATCTAATTCACACTAAAATCAGATGGTGCTCATTAGCGAGATTCGCAAAAAAAAGTCTCCAATCTCATACAAATATACACCGGCTGGTTTTTATTGAATTTTGAATTAAATTAAGTTATCAAAAAAAAAATCTGTGGAAAAATGTTTAAAAATGGATGGTTTACCAGCTACGTTAGTTTTGTCGTAGTTTATGCGGTGGTTGATACAATTCTATCGGCCTGTAGCATATACTTTGCTACTATATTGACTACACTTGAAAAACGCTTCCGGATACGAAGTCAAACAACGGTAACATTGATTTTGACGTATTTGGTGGTAATTAGAATGGTCCACGGTGGATATCATGGGGTGTCATGCTTAATACTGGTTATTTATGGTGCCGCATTTTATTTATGGTGCTGGCGACGAAGCACTCCAGTTCACAAAAGAATACATGAGGTAAACAAGACACCGTTGAATTTGTTTGTCGGAACAAATGTTATAAATGTATTGCAACTTTCTCTCAGCTGATTTCATCTCCAAATAAGTCAAAAGCTGATAATAAAATTTGTCAAAGTTCGGTTTCTCTGTCCGTTGTCGATTACGATGACGACTTTACCTATGTTCCGTTGGATTTATTATTTGTGTCCCAATTTTTGTTTGGAATCGGACACACGCTGTACAGTTCGGTCGGAAGAACATACATTGATGATAATACAACGTAACAAAAAACTTCATTAATATTTTCATATACAATTGCATTGCAATATCTGGGTCAAATATTTGCATTTGGTTTTGCTTATTTAATATTGAGTGTTTATATTGCACCGACGTTAACACCGTTAATTTAAAAAGACGATCATCGTTGGATGGGTGCATGGCAGACAATATATTGAATTAACTGGTCAGTTGAGCTGACAGTACGTTAGCCAGCTAAATGGGCGAAAACAATAGACGTTATTGTTTTAATAATGAATCACTTTTCTTGTTTTAATAGAAATGATTGTTCATTATAACAATAACTTCTATTGTTTTAGTTCATTTAGCTAGCTAACGTACTTTCAGCTCAACTGACCAATTAGTTCAATATATTGTCTGGTGCATGGTGGCTTGGTTTCATTGTGATCGCCATAATTATGTTTATTTTCGCCGCAATAATCGGTTCATATCCAAAAAGTCTGAAAAAAAAAACACCAATCGAAAACCAGCAACCGAATGACACAACGTCCGATGAGAAAGTCGAGCAAAAAATCGACCAAGAAAATAAATGCGGTGAACTAAGAGGTATGAGAGGAGGAAAAAGCCTGTTGTATGACTCTGTCGAATTTCGATATTACCTACATTCCAGTATGGCACTTCTCTATGCCATTTGCACTTGTGTTGATTTCATTATTTGGTATAATGTAAAAAAATCAGGACCTATACGGTGATTCAAGTGTGGACAAATCAAATGGGACATTAATACCATTATTATAGGAAAATGTATTAATAAAAAATAAAACAAAATGCAGTTGAATGTCAATTCATAATGTTTATGAGTCGTTTACACATTTCTAAGCACCTTTCACAAATTCAAACTTGTTTTGTCGGTCAGCACAATTATGTAAATGTTTGCGATGATGATGTTCGTTTTGAGCAGATCGAAACGATATCTTTTCAAGCGGCTCAATGGTCTAGTGGTATGATTCTCGCTTTGGGTGCGAGAGGCCCTGGGTTCAATTCCCAGTTGAGCCCGAAAATCTTTTTTTTATTACCAATTTTCTTTTATTTTATATTTAGAAGAAAGAGAGACATAAAATTATGGTCATTCATTAATTTTTTTCTTTGAAAAAAAAATGGGATCGATTTAATTTATACTGCGGTAATTTGGTATGGAAAAATTCCAGTTGAGCCCGATTTTTTTTCCTTTGCTTTCACAAGTCGCTTCAGTTAAGGCATGATAGTTGTTACGAAAACTTAACATACAAAATTTGATCGCCTTTTCGAAATTATAAATGAGGACACTCCAATGTTGAACAATTTTAATGTTAAACTAGATTCCAAGAGTTGTAATTTTTATGTTCAATATCGACTCATTTGGACATTTTTCAGACACTTTTTTTCAACGATACTTCTGTTTTACCTTTA
>NW_022198772.1:507179-536997 GCF_009176525.2 Contarinia nasturtii
ACTTTATTTCCAATGACATTATTTCATTGGCGAATGGATTTTTTGGTTAATGTGTATATTTTTCAAATATATAAATAAATAAATTTCAGTTTTTCACATCGTTATGGCTCCTCTCTCGATGAGTTGCGCTAGGCGCAATTTATTTTCATTTTCTTCGTTTTTTAGCATTCTCTGTTTTTTGTTTGTTTGTTGGGCATTTTCGCTTTGACAATTTTGAAACTTTGTTATTGTTTAATTTCGGCGTACATTTTTTATTGTTATTACCATCGAAACCTTTTTTCTCTATGAAACAAACAAGTCGGCATAAGAATGATTTAATTTAGTCACAGTAACAAGACTTACCCAAATCAGTGTAAATACCAGAGTCCGACTTGAGTCTTGTTAATGGAGTTGCGTCGTCCATTGGCAGTTTCCCTTTACAATCAGCCGGATCTGGCTCTATTTTATGAAAGAGAATCAATATTTAATCGTAATAATGAGCAACAAAAAATCGTTTAGAATAGGTGTCTTACGAAATAGCATCGATTGGCCGTCATTATTTTCCATAATTAATTCGATATCACCAAAGAGTGAGATATCCAAACCACCTTTGCTCTCAAATTCGAAGATCTTTGACTTTATTTTTTCATGTGTATATAAAACATCACATACCGCCTTTTCAACTCTGAGGAAACGTTAAGAAAATCACAAATTTTTTCCCCTAATATGCATTTCTTTGAATTTACTTACGTTGATTTAAGCAAATTCATTGCTGATTCTTCGTTGTTGTTCATACTAAATTTGCGCAGGCATTTTCGATCGAAATGGAGGAACTGTTCACTGAGCTCTCTGTGTAATTGTGATACGCTTTTTTCCATCTTTTATCTGAGAACAAAAAAAATTTCGGGAATTTTATGCGGAAAATTCAATTGAACACGCAATGTAAACCTAACCTTAATATTCAATCCGAATGCTGCGATATATTTTGTTCCAGTTTGAAGTCCTTGATCGAGTTTTATTCGGCTTTTTTACCTTCGTCACTCAATGATTCCGTTCGTGCTGTCTTTTCGGAAGTTTTCACCAGATATAAGACATTCGTTGTTTTAACGATGACACTTGCAGTAAATTTGGCGGTTAGTTTGGCTGTAGATGTCAATATTGACTTGGTGCAGAGAATACACAAATACACGGACAGGTGATTGTATTGATGCCGGTGATCGGACAGCGAGTGAGTGAGAGTGAGAGTGAGAGTAAACGATTGATTGGAAAATACAAATGTAAAGGCGGCATTCTCTTTTCGACACGCGTACTTGTGTCTACTGTATGATGCTTTTTGTCGCAATTTAATAGAAGATGTGATGTGCTACGCACACACCGTCAAAATGAGTATGTGTAATGTAGCTTTGACCATTTTCGAATTGGTGTTGCCTTTGTTAATCTGATGGCATTGAAAAACCAAAAAAAAATTTGCTGGAAAATCTCTCATTGGATTGGCATAAAAAACAAAAAATGTAAAAACAAAGTCATATATTTTATTTATGTTTGACTTTCTGGTGTGCGATGAGACAAGGTTTTGTTGCAGAAGCATAGCTACAATGTTTACATTTGAATGGCCTAACACCAGTGTGTTTGTTTGCCATATGCGATACCAATTGATATTTTCTATAGTTATGATATCTACACAAATAACATTCATATTGTTTCCAATTACAACGTTTATCGTGTTCTTCCAAAGCCGATTTCTCTTTATATCTTTTATGGCACTTTATACATTGATTCTCATGAATTTTCATGTGCATATCGAGAAGATCTTGTTCCGTGAATTTTTTTGTGCATCTCTGACAACAAAATGGTCTATTTAGATGTGCCATCATATGTCGTTTGAAATGACTGGAGGTACCAGTTTTATAAATACATTTATCACACTTGTGAATCATTACTTTTTTATTACTTTGGCGCCTCAACTTTTTTGACGGTGGTCTTTCGCTTGCTTTTCCATTTGGTGTAGCATTAGATGTGTTATCGTCCCTTGTTTCGGCTGATTTTGTTGCATTCAATTCGCTTTTAGTTTCGGTTTTGTCGAGTTCCATCATCCGGGATTTCTTCACTGAAGCTGGAGCTGGACGTAATAATTTAGCTTGAAAGCTATTTTTGACTTCGTTTGTAATTTTTGCGGGTGTTTCTCTTTGAGTATTTTTACGCGTTGAAGTTTTCGGAGTAGCTCCTTTCAACGTAAAAAAAAAACAATTGAAATTGATTGGTGAGCTCTGCTCTGAGCAACAGTCTCCGGTGCCAACTTACTATATGTTCATAAAAGAGATACATACCTGGAATATTATTGGCGTCTGGTGCCTTTTTCGACTTTGATGGCGCTTCAGTGATTTTTTCCATTACAGTTGTCACTTTTGGTTTTTCCGGTGTTGCTTTTTTCACCTGGTCACTTGTGGTTTCTAGCGCCGTTTGTGCAGCGATAAAATCAGCATCATCGTCATCGATTAGTACAATGCTTTCATCATATGCTTCTGGTTTATTTTCGTCTTCCGATTGGCTATTGTATTCTTCAATCATCATCATGCCTTCGTCTGCTTTGGGTCTTTTAACCAAAAACGTCTGATTATTTGCATTCAAATCGCATGAAATCTTTCGTTTCTGAGCCAAACATGGTCGATCTGGTAAAAATTGGTGTTCGATCATCCTATCTACCTCACTCGATTCGAGGTCATTTCTCAGCTCTTCAAATTCCAAATTCATTTGAAATTGATCATACGTTTTAGCAACCCTATAGAACAGCAGAACAATTGATATTGAAATATTTACAATGAAACATAGATACCGGTGATAAAAATATATGAATGAATATGAGGAAAAGATACGACATGGACCGGTATAAAAGATCAACGCCTGGTAGGAGTGTCACCTTTTTACCTTCTCTCTCTCTCTCTCTCTCTCTTTATCTGTTTCCACAAATAAAACCACAAGAAAACTGTGTTAGGCGGTTGGCATCACCGCTCGCAGAGATACAATCGATAAATCATAAAATCAGCAAAAAAACAAAACGAAATTATCGTACCTGTTATAAATGATTTGCAAGAAATGATTGCGAAACTCCATATCAAATGACAGTCCCGATTGTTTAAAGTCTTCATTGACGGCTTTTAATGTGAACTTTGTCTCCCGTTCAATGACCCAAAGCATCTCCGTTACCAAATCGATCCAATCTCGCTTTGTTTGCATCGTTGTGTTTGTGAACGAAAACATCGTTGATTTAACTGGAAAAAATATCGGACATTGATCATAAGTTCATGTCAGGTACTTTTTTCTGATAAAAAACATTTTTTTTTTCGTTTCTACTCTGTTCTCAACACAATAAAATTACCTTTTTCCTTTGCTTGTCAAAATATGCACATAGATAAATTCTACTTTCAATGTCAATTCTGATCCGTCCGCTTTTTATTTCTATTTTGGTCGATTATTGTTCGTTGATTAATTAAATCTATCGATTGTCTTGATGAAAATGTTCCAATGCGAAAAATTGCGATGTAGTCAAACAGCGGTATTTTTGACGTTTGAAATAGTATCAAGTCCCAATTGGTGCGAACGCACACATTCAAACGGGTAAGAAAAAAGTCGGCACAAAACAAATGCACATCTATGCGATGCGTGAGTGACTAATACAGTGGCAAGTCAACGACAATTTACATTCGTGTACACGGTCAATATATAGATGAATTCAGTGCTCGTATGTATGCATGAATAGAAAGGAGCGAGCATACGAAAAATGCGCGTCAGAGATGTGTTCGAAAACTAATATACATCGGTGGCAATTAGACCAAAATTTGAATTTACCTGATTTACGTGTTGTTCACTTTCATCGCTTTTCTTCTTCGGTTTACCAATGTCCTGAGAGTCTTAATCGATTACAATTGTTAAAGGCACCGAAGATGCTCCGGTTAAAATCTTTTTCCACTCGATTTGGTTCATCGTCCACTCGAATAAGATTTTTTCCACTCGATTTTTTCAGATTATAGCAATACTGACAAAGGTTTGAGAATGTTTATTCTTGAAAACTCTTAAAAATGTTAGTTTTGCGATACGAACTTTCGATGCTTTTCATAAAAAAGTCCAAAAAAATGTGAATACAAAACGCAGTCATGCCTGTCGGGACTGATTTTCGAGTCAGTAAAAAGTCTCAATGACAGGTTTTTAACGAATGTCAAAATCGTAAGAATTTGTTGAAAGAAAAATTCTTATTCTGAACATTACATCGAAAAAGTAAATAAATATTTTATTTTTTTATTATTATTTTTTAATAACCCTATCATATGGATGATAATTTTTAATGAAACGATTTTAGTTTTTTTTACTAAAATTTTAAAGTAAAAATAACTAAAAAATTTCCCTTTATATTTACCGAAAACAAATTCCATAAAATTGACTATAAATTTTCAGTAAATATATCAAAAAAAAAATTCCCTTCATATTACCGAAAAAAATTCCATAAAATAAACCGATTTTTTTCAGAAATATTTACTCAAATTTAATAGTAAATTTTATGGAATTTTTTTTCGGTAATATGAAGGGAAATTTTTTAAAAATTCCCTATCAGCATATGGATGATAAAACATGTGATTTGTCTCATTTCAAAGGCATAAGAAAATACCAAAAATTGTTCAAACTTATTTTATAACTTATCTTATTAAAACAGAAAGTATCGCTGAAATTGAAGAATATGTAATCGAAAATCGTGAAATATTAGCTATATCAAGCTATGAAAATAAACATTCCTTCAAATTTTGCCCGGACATCGAAGACCTATACTTTTGTATGCCAAATTATATGAATCAACTAAAAAGACTGTGAATCAAACATCGAACAGAAAATGAATTTTTTACAATCAGACAATATATTTAGCTGCCGTCATCTGGATATTTCAGCTCATCTGGATGCCTTCAGCAGATGATGCGAAGTGAAAACAATAGAAGTGATTGTTATAGTAATACCAGCATATAACAAGCTTATATACCTATAACAATCACTTCTATTGTTTTCACTTCGTATCATCTGCTGACGATATACAGATGAGCTGTAATATCCAGATGACGACGGCTAAATACATTGTCTGAATATCCGTATTAATTAAAATGCTTCATGGAAGCCGCCCAATCGCATGTAAATTTAAGTGTCAATTCCGGAAGAGTGGGATGTCTTCACTTCAATCATTTTTTATGATTAATTTTTTATCTTTATGTATATGATGAGTGAAAAGTATTTTTTTAAGACATTAGCTTCTAATTTGCCGATCCCAAAACCAAAAACACTTAGTAAGTCCTATAAATCATCTAATAATTCGTTCGCATTTTTTTAATATCAAACAGAAAGAAATTTGAACAATAATTGCTTTGACACCGTGGAAATTGCTAAGAGAATTAATATGATTCCTTTGGATGCTAGAAAAATTATATGTCTTCGATCAAACGTTGATGATATTTGAAATTGACATTAATGATTGACTCGTGACTCGCTCTACGGGCATATATTTTGTGTGCGTTGTGTATGAAGTGTCTCATGTAGCGGTTTGTATGAAATTTTCACAAGTCAGCACCAGACATTATATTGAGATATTTTCAGCCAGATGAATCAGCTCAGCCAGATATCGTCAGGAGCTGGAATTGAGTGAAAACAATAAAAGTGATTGTTATAGTGATTGTAGCAATATAAGTGTAATTATAGCCATAACAATCACTTCTATTGTTTTCCCTCAATATCAGCTCGTGACGATATCTGGCTGAGCTGATTCATCTGGCTAAAATATCTCAGAATAATGCCTGGTCACAAAGGATGGAAGCAAACTAATTTCTTTGTTCCAACGTGAGCACCACTAACAATTTTTCTCCGAACCAAAAATACACGAGTTTGTATCGTTCACACACAGTTGACAAGATGTGATGTTATGTCAACTGCTTAGTAAATTAGTACCAAAAACATTGATAGAGGGCCAATCCCTTGAACAAAGTTCAGTACTGATTTCGAATAGGAAAGTGACATCGCTTCCACAGTATGCCTGGTCAGCACTGACTCATTATGACTCATAAGCCCCTTGGGTAACTTTCATACAACATTTAGTTTTGAACAGTCAATAGTTTTCAGCTCCCTAGGAACCCTCGTCATCACTTATGGCGCTAATTCACTTGCATACAAAAGTAAAAAAAAAGTATTCAAAATTTCGACAGTGCCAACGATTAAAAATTAGTGGAGAATTAGAGGGTGTTTTAATATCACCGAACATTGCATTAGAAAAAATTCAACCAAAAATTAAAGTAAATATAAATTCTGTTTAACTAATGACCTTATTTCCTAGGCGTCCGATTACGTCCGATTGTTATCGGATCCGATTTTTTTGAAATCGGCGAGCAAATCGGACGCCGATTATAAAGAAATTGTTCGCCGATTATGATCGGATCCGATTTTAATAATCGGTGGCCGATTGAAATCGGATCCGATTACATTCGGACGCCTAGGAAATAAGGCCTTAAGGTGAAAAAAGTTATTCTAAAAGTGATATTGTTTGCTTCTCAGAATATGGTGGCCGTATAGCAAACAAGGAACATCGAGTATGGTTCAATATTCGTGTCTGGTTCAATGCGGGAAATTGAGAAACATTCACGGATTTTCCGATAGCTCTTACTCCGGATTGGATGACTGGGTCTATTGGTTTTATGCCACAACAAATGAATGCCAACGGCGCCATCAATTTTCAAAGCATTCTGGTCAAAGTTCACACTTATAACACCACCCAGGAAAACTGATCGTTCGGCTTTGAAATTCAAAAAAATAATTCAATGAAATGTGTGTGTTCAGTACAGTGACCAATACCAATGCACGGTATTGGCACACAGTACTGAGTCGGTGTGTCGCAGCGGTCACAGAGGCAAGCGTCTCTGTAGACACACCGCACCGACACAGTTAGTTAAGTTAGTTATAAGAAAGCCGTCCGTGTACACGCTCAATAAAAATATATTCGCTTCATAAAAATAATCTGTGTAATTATTTACTGACCTCCCAAACAGTGTGATTGAAGAAAAAACTGCACTCTTTTACTTTTCCGCACAAACCTAGTGTGTAAGGTAAAGTCTTGGAATCGGTCGAAAAATTAACACCCTCAAAAAATATGCTTTCTGGGTGTTTTAGGAGCCAGGGAACACGAATCTAGCGTTTTTTCGATGTCCGAATGTATGTGCGTACCCTGTACGCAAAAATTTGTTAACACGATAACTTTCAAACAAGAAAAGTAATTCAAAATATGACTTCACAGGATGATTGAGGCTGCCGAGGAATAGAAATCACTTGATTTCGAGCGACATTGGTTGGTAGAGTTAAGTGTCATGTCTGGTGTGATGCCCATGGCTATCCATGGGAAAAATTCAATTTTTCTTCTAAAAGTGATATTAAAACCGAATATGACGTTAGTTTTGCGATACAAATAATTTTCGACGCACTTGTCATACAAAAATTTCAAAAAAAATTGTATCTTTGTATGAAAGCCCAAGGGGCAGACACGTGGAATAGGATTAGACTTTTAGCGAAAAGATTCGAGAAATTTCAATGAAATACTAGGGGGAATTATCTATACGTTTATACGGTTTATACTCAAGTATGTTTTACCGAATATACTATAAATAGATGAAGACATCGCAAGTATGCCGCATATACGCTGCATATATGCGTATAAACCATATATATACGGAGTTATTTGCAAATATTATTTGCAAATATTCTTCGGTATATACGGTTTATATTCTTATACGCAGCATATTCGTTACTTATTTTATTCGATATTTTCCCCTAGATGAAATAGCAACGTCTGTGATTGGATTCGCGTGGAATAGCGAAACAGTGCATGGAATAGCAAAAATTGTTTCACTTCAAATCCATTTGACATTTCTTTTGATGTCTATTGATGGATTAGTGGAATAGTGCGGAATACCAGGATTAGCATTTTTGACGGAAACAGTGCATGGAATAGGAAATTTTTTTTCGATTTCACATTTGTGTTTTTGGATTAGTGGAATAGCTGGATTAGTAATTTATATAGTGGATTCAGAATTTATTCTTTGGTGTCTGCTCCCTAGATGAAAGCCATGCCTGTATGATATCGTAATGAGCTGAAACTTAACACAGGATTTTTTTTTCACACAAAAATAACATTCCGAGGGTTTGAAGAGATTTCAATGCATAATAAAGGTACCTCCCAAACAATTTTTTTTTTGCTCAAAAGCAAAATTTTGTATAGGAAGTACCTTTAATATTCATTGAAATTTCTTCAAACTTTCAGAATGTTAGCTTTTTCTTTCTGTGCAAAAAATAACCTCTGTAAATTTTCACATGGAAAGCCGAATATTGCGTTAAACATATATTTTGCTACATGCTACGACAACGCCATCTCTGTTTCCCCATGTGTGTAGAGTATGTTCAATTGTTCAATATTGACAAATCATTCAAGCGGGTCAATTTTGTACCGCAGAAATAGCTGTCATCGTGAAAATATGTCAACAATATTATTCATTTTGAAATTGATTGTGCCGTGTTTATTTTTTAAAACAATTTTCAAATGCATATTTCTGTAAATCTCATTTCAACGTTTTGAAATATTTGTACAATTCTACATGAATAATATTTTAATTTTTTTAAACTGAAGTGAAATTTTCAGCATAGAAACAGCTTCTGCTGCAAGACCAAAGATGTCGTTTTCGGGGGAGATTCGTGTGACGTTTTCATAAAAAACATATAGCGCATTACTCGGTTACACATGGATACGATATCATATAAAATTCACATTTTTAGTAGCTTTTGTATAAAAAGTGTGTCGAAAATTATTTTTATCGCAAAAGTAATGTCAGATTTAGTTTTCTCTTGAATTCAAATTCATTCTTTTTGTTCAAATAATCATTTATTTAATACTGTTTTCCTCTCTAGAGGTTCACTTTGGAGTGTTCCATTTCATTCACAAATTTGCCAATTAAATTGTTTGTATCGTCAATTTTACATTCTTTTTTCTTGCAACATAAAGTTACTTTTGTCGAATTTTCGAACAAGACTCTGTTATGTGCCTTCTGAGACTGTTTTTTTGTGTGAAACATTCGTTGCAATGTTGGCATATGTATGGTTTATCTCCAGTATGTGTTCGTTCGTGATTCTTCATCTTCGTCAGATCCAAATGGAAATACCCACATTTCATTTCGCATTCATATCTAGAAAAGAATGGAAAAAAATCGAAATGGAAATTAATCGATAGGTAATGGAACAGAATGTAAAATGAAATGTTTGTTATTGAATTGTGTTGCGAATAAAAAATGTTTCGCATTCATACTTTTTGTGACATTTACGTTTTTTCTCATGTTCATCGGCATCGCTTTGGTTTTTGAATCCCCGCTCGCATGTTGAACAATGGAATGAAAATTCTTCGTGGTGTTTATCCGTCTGGTGGCGCCATAAGCTGTCTCTCCTTGCATAATAATTAAAACAAAATTCACATTGGATTCGTTGTCCATCATCACTATCTCTTCTCTCTATGGTAAACAATGAAAGAAACAAGCCGACATGAGAATTTATTCAATTAGCTGTACACATTTGGTACAATGTTACATACCCAAATCACAGTCAATGCCCGAGTCAGATCTTTCTCTTGGCAACGGTACTGCATCGTCCATTGAAGTTGTTATCTTACGTTTACGACCTCTACCCGATGAAGACAACACCGGTACATTCGACAAGGCCTCAGCTGGAATTGGCTCCATAATTGCTGTTTGTAAGAGAAGGTATGTCAAGGTATGTTATGAAATAGAAACCAGCACTGCGCAGAAAGAAAAAAATACGGTATATTTCAGGTTACTTACATTTCAGTGTGGTTTTATTTTCACCAACTTCGTCATGATTCTGTTTTCCAATTGGTTCATTAGAAATCCAATAAAAATTGCATTTGAATTCAATAGTTCTCTCTTGCGTTTGCCGTTTTCTTTCGTTGACCCCGATGACCGACTTACAAATCTTCTTTGCTTCTTCAAGTCTAATGGCATATTTAATAAAATTAGCGAATGTCAATGTTTATTTTCCAGTTTTGTCACACTGAATTTACTTACGTGGATTCGTACAAATCATTTACAAGTTTCGATTTATCGATGCCATTGTTGTTCTTGCAAATTATCATATGTTCTCGATCGAAATTGTAAACATTTTTACTGAGTTCTTTCTGCAACTTTGATGCGTTCATGTTCATCTGAAACCAAGGATTTTTCGTGAATTAATTTTTTTTTCGTGGAAAAATTCAATGGACTTCACTCAATTGAACAAACAAAGTAAACCTAACCTTAATATTTAATCCGAACTGTAATTTTGTTAAAGTTGAGAGTCCTTAATCGACTTATATAGGGCTTTTCACGTCGTCACTCAATGAATTTCGTTGGTACTCTTGCTTAACTCTTGATTTTTTTGATAATTCCCAATTGATTTTTTTTTTGACAATTAATTGTATTTTTGCACAGTCGGTGGTACTTGCAGTAAATTTGGCGCGTCGTTTTGCGGTTGTAGCTGTCACTGTGACTTTTTTTTCAGTAGCCTCGTACAGAGTGCATACAAACATACAGTCAGCTGATTGTGTTGATGCTTCGCACACATAGACAAATGGAGCATAAAAAGTGTGACGTCATTTTCGAATTGGTGTTGTAGCTGTTTGTACAATCGTAAATCTCATCGAATTGGAAGAGAGAAGAGATTTGATCGATTCTATTGTTAATATAATTCCAACTATTTTACTTTCATTGGAACAAATTTTACTGAGATTGGCACAGTCACTTTGTGCAGTTGATTTGTTTTGATGGAAATGATACTTGGTGCAATATGCGAATAAGATAAAGTTGGTTATCGATTTCATCACCGTCAAAAGTGACCATTCATAGTGGATTTATGGAAACAAATCGGTCTTCTTTTGATAACATTTTCGATTTTGTCCAAGTGATCATCATGATATCTTTTTTCAATATTACTTTACCTAGCCTTAAACATTTCCGTGGTTGTTTTTCACATCGTCGATGTTTTCTCCATTTTCGGTTATTTAAATTAATTGGAATGAAATAAATTAAATCTATCGTGATTAAATCAGAATATGGTTTCGATGACTAGAGTTACATTGTGCTCAAGTTACTTTCAAATTGATCTACTTTCGGACAGCTTTATGCACAGTTTCAAGATGCTTCTCAAGATTGCCACTAAATTTGGTAGTGAAGTCGCAATTATCACATTTGAATGGCTTTTCACCCGTGTGTGTTCTCTTGTGTACTGTTAATCCATATTTGTCCCAAGCTTTATGTTCACATACATCACATTCTAACCATGGGCTACATTTACGCTCTTTTTCATGTTCATCGGTGTCGCTTTGGCTGTTAAATCCCCGCTCGCATATTGAACAACGGAATGGGTGTTTCTCAAAATGTTTTTTCAACTGATGATAGAATAAGTACTTCTGGCTTGCAAAATGACACGAACAAAATTCACACTGGAATGCTTGGCCGTCAACACTTTCGCTTCTCTCTATGGGAAATAAGTCGACATGAGACATCAATTGGTAAAATATTGACGCAAAACAACATATAACTTACTTTGTCTTTTGTCTTTCGGCGGCACTGTATCATCTATTCAATTGAAATGGTACAATGGAATCACATGAAATGTCATATTTTATATTGTTCAACCAATCTAACTCACCTAAATCACTGTAAACACCTGAATCAACAATAGCATCGTCCATGGACCGTGTGTGAAAATTTTCTCGCTTACGCTTGTGACTGAATGTAGGCAATGAAGTCAACACCTTTTGATCGATCTTTAGTGAATCTGACCACACCTGGTCTGGAACAGCATTATCAGTCGCTGTTTAAAAGATAATGCCACATAATCGAATTTTTGTATTTAAAAAAAATGCATTGGAAATTAGTGAATTGTCTTACATTTTGGTGTCGATTTATTTCCATCAATTTCATCATCCCCAGCAATTGGCTGCGCATTTTGAGACATGCGCCACATTCCATAATCGATTTCCAAAAAAATATTTCCGTTGATGTCATTGACTACGGCCTTCACTTTGGGCTCTACATTTGGAATCTTCATATCGATCAGTGATTCTTCAATTCTGAAGAATAGACAAAAAAATTGTTAATTTTTCTCCCAATCTGATCACTTTCAGTCTACTCACGTTTTGGATACCAAATTCTTTTCAAGCGTCAATTTCTCTGCGCTGTTGTTATTCGTGCAAATTTTCATGTATTCGCGATCAAAATTGAGAAACCGTTTACAAAGTTCTCTGGACAATTGTGATGCGCTCATCTCCATTTTTGATCTGAAAATAAAGAATTTTCGTGAATTTCATGCCGACAATTCAATGGACTTTGTTGAACACTCAAAGACAACCTAACCTTCTTTATACCTCTCGTGACGTAACGAAACCGGCTAGTTTTGTTGGTTTATCTCTTGATTTCTTTACAATATTCAACTGATAGACGACAATTTATCGTTTTTATTTGCACCGAAAATATAGATGACACAGAAAACTTGCAGTAAATTTGGTGGGTAGTTTTATTGTTGTCATTTTGTGACATTTTTTATGATGATTATGGTATAGAGTGTATACAAATACAGTCAGCTGATTGTGATAGCGGTGAATAAGCGAGAGTGAGTGAGAGTAAGAGTTTGACTCGAACAAACAATACAAATACAAAGTTGGTGTTCGCCACACATACTTGCTCGCTGCGATTTGATGCTTACGCATTTCAATAGGGCTCACGCACACACCAGAAAATCAAGTATGACATAGCGTAGGTCATTGGTTCGAATTGGTGTTGTATGCCATTAACTTTAATCGAAAATATCGTGATACATGCTGTGAAGTGGGCTTGTCCAATTTCGTTTCTCTCTGGGAGTTTTTTGCTAATGCTATAATGTTTAAATTTCAATGCCATAATTGGACATTTTAATGGTTTTTTACTTCAAAAACACAAATTATGAACACATTGTGAAGCCACAATTTCCAAATTTTGTTTTACTTCGGTAACACTGTTACTATAATTTGAAATTAATGTGTGTTCCAATTTGTCTGCGTTCATAATTTGAATCTTTGAAGCGAAAATCCACAAAAATGTCAAACTATGACGTTGGCAAACAAATTTCTAAAGAGATTGGCAAAATCATCGTAAAAAAATGCCTAACAATTATATCTCTTGGTATTTTAAATTTGCATGCACAGCTGATTTTTTTGTTTATTTAAATTTTGAACATCAATTCCCCACCATTTGTTCTCTGCTCGTAATAAATGTTATTTACTTACCCGAATGAAAAAAAAGCAGTGACTGACTAATTACTGTAAGTGACTACAGCTGACAAAATTCATTAAATTTAAACACTACGTTCAGAACATTTATATGGATAACAACTGACTATAGTTACAGACTGTCTAAGTATTAGTCGATTTATATTGGGACACTTTGGCCATCACTTGAATACCAATTATTTTTGGCTGCTATAGTTAACTCTACAGCTAAATTTGAATAACTAATTAAAGTTGTCTATTTTATCAGTCAATTTATTCTAAAATAGTCACTTTTTTGCATACGGGTACTCATTTATAGCTCTATTTGAAATTATAAACAATTGAATGAGAATCAATAGTGTTACAACAGAAACTAAATCTCAAAGACCAGCAAGTTGAATCTCTCATGCTTAAATAAAACGGGAACTTCAAGTAGTTTTTTTCGCAAAATGTGCAAATCTCATTATAAACGCAAAGGTTTCAAAGTTTATCGAAGCACATGTCAGTAGTGATTACTTATAATCAGACCAATAAAAAGTAGTGTCGCTTATCTGGTGTGGAAATCCGACTGTCTTATGAACATTCAAAATCAATAGCATCTTCATTGACGTAGTAATCGGATTTTTCTTCGATAGAAATGTCATGCAATCATCGCAAAACTATTATAAATATAGAATGTTTTGAAGTGAATCAAATCAGTTTAATTCAATAGTTGAATTAACGTCTTTTTAGTAAGCTCCGTGAAAATAAATAGTGAATAAAGATGCAAAAAATATTTCGTACAATATTGCTGACGTTGGCAATTTCACACGTTTTGGCTGATATTCCATTGGATGACATTCCATTTAATATTTACGAATCATCCTCAACATCATTTGAGGACGCTGTAAGAAAGAAGATTGATAAGGCAATAAGTGAAGTAAAAGTGTTTTCGGATGCAGCTAAAGTGGGTTCGATCATTCCATATATCGATACAGTAATGGGACCAATATCGGATGGTTTAGAGACGTTACAAAGTAACATTTGGGAGGAAACATTGATCAAGGCCATCGCCGAAGAGTCACGTCGCATGTTAATCGACCATACTTACACGGATATAAGATCGCATTGTATATCAGTTTCACAAGGTTTGGAGACATTGAGCCGTGGCTTAAATTTTCAGCCTCTGAAAAATCATCTCAAGTACAAATATTTTATGAAAAATTGAAAGACATCAACAATATTTTCGTCCAAAAGAGTTCGATATTCTGAAAATATCCAGAATTTGCATACGTGCCACTCACAATGCTTGCATCGATTACGGCTATTTTGGACCCAATATTTCAAGAATTTTCACCATCAGTGAGTCAAAATTCATTTATGTCATGCCAATTACAATATTCAATTTTTTTGTTATATGAACTGATACATCTATTTAGTAATTGATTTTTCACTCAATTTATTTTTGTTCTTATATACAGAGGGTGTTAAAGGCAAAAACGATATAAATAATAAAATGATTTATATCGTTACATTGCGTGATTATGAAAGAGATATGGTTACAATCGAACAAATAAGAATGCTATCGATTGCATGGTAGGCTGTTATTTTTACAGCGGTATCGCATCTGTACGTGACCCAGTGGCTGGTACACGATATTGTGCATTTGCGAGTGGTCCTGATGTAGAGAATTGTATCGTTGGCTATGCTGAACTTCTAAGATCTCGAATCGAAAACGCTTATCGCGATTCAATTGAACTAATAACCTCGAGATGTAATCAAGATGTCATGAATCGACGTAGACCCACCGGTAAAATATCTCTTTTTTTAATATAAATTGCAATTCTTTATATTCATTGTTTGTTCTTTGTTTGCAGGATATGGATACTGGAGCGTTAATTTAATTGGAATGGAGGGTCAAACAAAAAGAAATTCCGATATCTCGTGTGATCCAGATCTCTTCAGCAAAGGTCCATTTACCTATTGTGATCTGTACTCTCAAATTTATATAAACGACAATCTGGTTTTCACAAGTTCGAAAGGAAGCAATGAAAATGAGCACTATACTAACGAGAAATTTATGTCGTCAAAAATTAAGGACGATTCTATTATACGGTTTGAGCTTTGGGACGCAGATGCGAGAGATGATGACATTTGTCTTCAAGTGACGAAAAATCTTAACGAAGTGAAACATTTTCGCGGTAAAATACAAGAGGGAAACAATTTCATTGTTTTATCAACATTTTGGAGACGCAGCTACGTAGATGATGGACAAATTTCATAAGATCGAAAATACGCAATTTATTTTGTGTTTCAATTCACAGTTTACACAACAAAAACATTTTATGCCCAAAAGTGGAATTCATTCGTATATGATGATAAAAAAACATTCAAAGTCTTTAAATGAATTATCCAAAAGTAAAAATAAAGTAAAGAAATGATTAAATGATTATTATCTAATAAGATAAAATTGAATAAAATTAAGTTTTTTTCTCTGTTGAGTGATTATTTGCTATAAAATTGACAAAAAAGAAATATACCTCATCTGCTGAAACTTAAAAAAAATATTCAATTTTTTTCTACAATTTTTTATTCAAGAAAATTCTCTGTTTATTTAGATTTTGAACATGAATTCCGCACCACTTGTTTCTATTCCGTGTAATGCGTCGTATGTACTAGTAAAGATCTGTTGCAGGCTGTGGGCAATTGTTTGTTTTAGTAGTTAATTGTTTCACGTAGTTTTTTTGCCAATAATTCGGTCGAAGTGTTTTGCTTACTGCTACTTATATCATTGTTATTTGAATGAACACTTGAATAAATATAGAAAAATGCTGTGTGATCTTATCTGCTCGTAATAAATGTTATTTACTTACCCGAATGAAAGAAAAAAACAGCGACTGATTAATTACTGTAAGTGACTACAGCTGATAAAATTCATTAAATTTGCATGGAAAACAATTGACTATGGTTACTGACTGACTAATTACTAGCCGATTATTTTGAAGCACTTTGACCATCACTTGAATATTAATTTTACTTCGCTGCTATCGTTAACTCTACAGCTCTTTATTTCTCAAGGGCAAAGTATTGTTCAGCGATGCTGCCATCCACAGCATATGAAAATATCTTGCTGAGAATGCGTCGTCCGTCGCATGCGAAGGTACGTAGCAGTTTTTACGTACATTCGCATGCGACAGACAACGCATTTTCAGCATGATATTTTCATATGCTGTGGATGGCAGCAGCGCTGATCAATACTCTGATCAAAGGTACTCAATACTCATTTATTGCTTCGATTATTTGAAGTTGATTGAACAGTATTGTTTCAGTGTTTGAATAGATCGGTTTGAATGCGCATTACCTTAAATTCCACTTTAAAATTTTGTGCCGATTAAGTTAAAAAATGTTTCGAATTTACGCACTATTCTTGTGTCTTACTGTTTCTTTTTCACTGTCGAATAGCCAAGATGTATATAAAACGGTTTCGACAAAAAGTGGAATGGTTCGCGGTTTGGTGGATAAAACTTTGTTACGTCGAATGACATTCGTTTCGTATAAAGGGATCCCTTATGCCAAACCACCAATTGGTGAACTTCGATTCAAAGTAAAAAAAATATGATAAAATATTTCATCACGTTCTTATCTTATCAAATAACAATTATTTCAAGGCTCCTGAACCGGTTGAGCCATGGTCGAATGTGCTAAATACATTTCAACATGGAAATAAATGTCCGCAAATCTCTTCGATCTTACCAGCGACTAGTGAGAATTGTTTATTTTTGAATATCTACACACCGGGTAAGTGATGAGCTGAATTTTTCTGAAAATCTAATCGAAAACAAAAGCATCATCAACTGAAATATGTAAATTTCCAGTTGTAAATGTTACAAAAAAGGTTCCGGTATTAGTTTATATACATGGTGGTTTGTTTGTCATGGGATCTGGAAACGATGGATGGTTTGGACCGGATTTTTTTATCGAAAGTGAAATAATTCTGGTGACTATGAATTATCGACTTGGAATATTGGGATTCATGTCATTAGGAACAGAAGAATACTCGGGCAATATGGGCATGAAAGATCAACAATTGGCATTGAAATGGATTTATGAGAATATTGAACGATTTGGCGGTGACAATGAACAAATCACAATTTCTGGCCAGAGTGCAGGTGGGTTTTATGTTCAATTTTTTCCCGACATTTAAACGATGAAATAACTAAGGAAAATATCCACTAAGGGTCCAAATCTCTCGGTTTTCATTTGGTGAACGAACAATCGTCAATGTATTTTAATCAAATGATTTCAATGAGTGGAACATCAAATACGGCATACAGCTATCAAAGCGGCGATCATCGATGTTTAATGCAGATTTTTGCCAATAAATATTCGCCAAAGTGTTTGAATAACGATGACGAATTGATTGAATTTCTGAAAAGTGTGCCAGTGAGTAAGATCATTGAATTTACCACAGAAACTGTTGAAGGACTGCAGTCACCATGGAATCCAGTCATCGAAAGTTTGTATTTTTTTTTGTGTGGTGTTTCTTGAACAATTGAAAAATAACACATCATTCTTAATTATTTTTGAATTATACTTGCTTTTTTAACGATTATAGAAAGTAACTCCATTCGTCCATTCCTTCGTGAAGACATAAATGTAAAACTGCAAACAACTACCATTAATAAAAATGCTTACTTCACTTTTACTCCATATGTACGTAATTCAATAGACTTTGACTCGAACCAACCGAATGCTGCTGTTTATAGTGGCTGTCTATGTTGCTGTCCTGTTCTAATAGGACAGTGTCCTGTGTATATGCGGCAAAGTGATATACTTATCTCCATTTTGAACGAGAGATAAAGAACAGAAACTTTGAACTGCGTTGGACATTTAAACCCGTCTCTCCCTTTTTCACTCTAATTTATTGTTGAATACAATCTAAAAGCAGTAGCAGCAAAGTTGGCTCGAGTCAAAGCCTGCAAATCACTTTAAGATGTGAGTTTCTAAAGCAGTCTCCAAATGAAGCAAATACCACCTAGTGTGGTAAAGGTATTTCCATTCAATTGAAGCCATTTATAGGGCCGCTTCTACTGAGTAGCACTAAAAAGCTTCACATTGAGCTTTTGTCATGAAAAAATTTCATTTATCAAAATTACACCGTATCGGTTGCTCTCTCATCCAAATGTCTTTGAAACTCACATTACAATTAATAATAATTTTATCCAAAAATTAACTCAAAAGGAGGAGCTACTTTTTACATTTGGCAAAAATTATACCAATGCAAATGTTATTGATGCTTATTTGGCGAATTTTTCTATTGATTTACCGATACATGGATATAGTTCGTCGATGTCGAGGAAAGTAAGTCAATGTCTTCTTCCAAAAGTGTCTTCCTTTCAATCTTTTTCATTTCCTTACAAAATTCATAAATACCAACAGCCATATCTGAACGGTTTGATGAATCAAATCCGTGACTTTTATTTTGGCGAAGCAAGTACCGATCTGAAACGTTTAGAACAGCGACTTATTATGGATTCAGATCTTCACTACATTTACTTTATTGAAAAATGGATCCAAGGACATGTGGCTGCTTCACAGAAAAACACCTTTTACCACAGGTTTTATTATGAATAGTTTTCTCGCATACGCATTTTAATTTGAACTAACCATTTTACAGAGACTATTTCTCAGAACAATTTATGTGAAGTGGAGCACTCGAAGGATTGAATATCAATTCTATTGAGTTTTTTAAATTTTTAATATTTTTCTCTTCACTAAGGAGAGCTCTGCTCCTGAGAGCTCCTACAATGCTCCTCCTCACATGTATTGCTCTAAGAAACAGTTAATGGAATTTTGTAAAATCCATAGATTTTCCGTGGTTACTCCATTGAATCCACATATCGAATTCCAAGGCGCGAGTCACACAGATGATCTGTGTTATGTATTCAAATGTAGGCGATTTGATTTACTTTACAAGGGAACCGAACTAACAAAGAACATTTCAAAATATAACCAAAAAATCTCTAATGCTATGGAAAATATGATGAAATTATTTTCAAATTTTATCAAATACGGGTGAGTTCATATCTTTTAAATTCATTTTGTAAATAATGCTTTAGCAGGGGTCGAATTTGATCTTCTTTTTTTTTAAATCACAGAAATCCAACGATTTATGGTAATCCGATTGAAGAGTTTAAACCAGTCCAAGTGAACGAACTCAATTTTGTGGACGTTACATTGGATGACGGACTGATTTCGGGTGTATCACCGAACGGAAATCGTACACAATTTCTTGATTACATTGTCGAAGAAACGAAACGGCTGGTTGAAGAAAATGGTGATTCACCAAAAGATACACTTATTCAACAACAGTGCAAGGTTTTGGGGAAAACTTTAAAAAGGCAATGCTAATAAATTCCAAAGAAAACTCGATCGAGCTTAAGATGAATTTCAAGCGAATTGCCTCAATTTTTGTTTATTTTAGTCATGTGGGAATAAAAACCATTTGTTGACAAATATTTCATTAATCGTGTTATTATTCTCATTCAAATTGCTTGATCAAATTTTTGTCTAAATTTGGGCGTTATCTACGTTTCTTACTCCGAAAAAAGATTCAAATGAATTCACTTCCATTAACCGTGATTCAAAAGTCGGATACGTCTGATGCCAGGGGCTTGAGGGGCTAGGGGTTTTCATGTAAGATTTTCTTTCACGAATTCGACGAATAAACAACAGTATAACAAATAATACAAATTTTTACAAATCATGCAAATCTTTACCGATTTCACTATTTTGTGCCAAAAATCCACCGATATTCGCCGATATGCGAAGTGACTTTGTTCTGGAAGTGGGCTTTGGTGGATCCTCAGGATCGTTCAGAACCGCTCCCAGGTCTGGAAGTGGACCCTCAGGATGGGTCAGGGCATTGTCAAATCATGGTCTGGTCCATCCAGAGGATCCACCAAAACCCACTTCCAGAACAATTATTTATCAAAAAATATCCGAATATTAACGATATTTTACAGATATGCCGATCTTTCACCGATATGCCAATATTTCACCGATATGCTAATACGCAACGATAATACGCAAATATCATCGAATAAAAATACATGCAAACCCCTAGATGAGGGGTCAGATCAGATGTGAGGAAATTCTGGAAAGAAATTGGTCTATTCGAAAGTGAAGACACTTTTCCATCAGGTCTTAATTTTACTTAGATTACTAAAATTCTCCGGAGAAAGGTTTTTCAAATTAGTTCTTTGACGAGAAAAATTCTTTCGATCTAGGGTTTTTGTGACGAAAAAGTGATGAACTTTTTTATCTCATCAATTTATTTGTAGGACCAAATCACCCCACCATATTTTGGAAGTTTCTGGAGTTAGCGCCTTTACTTGGATCGCCACCGTCAGAAGCTATGCCCATGGATTGCCAACACTCTGTTATCATTCATTATCCATTCGGGTGATTGACGTATAATTGTGGTCGTACTGTAATACAAATGTTTTTTTCTTCCCAAGCACTCAAATAGCTCCATTCGTCCGGAGTTTTTGCACCGTGAGAAAGTTACGAAAACATGAAATAGAATACGGAGCGAGATACGAAGAAATACAAGTACATGTTTTTTCATCTGTGTTCTATATAGCATAGCACCCTTTGCTAACATGTATGCCAACATACGTATACAGACATATTACATGTCTCAATCCATATTTTGTTTCGTGTTTTCGTAACTGACGCGCGGTGCAAAAAACCCGGGTTTTTTCGTTCATTTGAATTTATTTCAACAATTTGGTTAAAATTAATTTAAATTCATTCACATGAACTATATGTCATGTGTTTGCAAGACGACATTCTAAGAATTTAGTTTATTTGTTATTTGCAGTTTTTTTATGTAGTTTTTACAATCGTTTCTATTTATATTTTCGTTTCGAGCATTATGAGATCATTTTGAGGGAAATATAGTCATTTCCAAAAAGATCTGTGTTGTCAAACTAATACAATGAATTTCGGAACGCATTTCCATTCAAAAGTACACAAGGCTCCTTAGTTAAACGTGTCAATTTGGTTTGAATTTTGTTGAGGGTATGTTGTTTGTTCAAAATTTTGACAGTTCGCTGTAACAGATCTTATTGAAAACGACTATACAATTCGCAGAATTAAGTAATACACAACCAGTTTACAAAAAAATAAACCTCACTGTCTCATGGGGTCATGCACGCTAGTGAGTACTAGAAAAACTAATAAAAAACTACCACAACAATGACATCACAAACGAACTCAACTTCACACCAATAGCAGTACAATTTGTATCAAAGCATGGATATGATGACAGCTCTTCCAATAGCTGTCAAATTCAAGTTTGTTGATATTGAAAAAAAAAAATAAGAATATTAGTTTCGCTAACCATCGGGCAAACTGTTCTCAATCTTTGATTTGTACGAAAAACTACTGAGATCCCATTGGAAATGCTAGAAAAATACTAGCAAAAGAACTACACTAGAATTCCGTGAATCTCCCCAAATAAATAATTACGACATTGTGAGTATTTACGTCGTTTATTTTGTTATTGCATCATTTTATTGGGTAAAAAGACTTGAAATCTACTGCGAAAATAAATTGAATAAATAATTCGTTTTATATGAAAAGCAATCAATCAGTGGCGTATTATCAAAATAAATTTACTAAAGTTAATGTCAGACTACAGTTCATCTCAGTGTCATTCTATCGTAATATTTGATGTAAAAAGAAATTCCTGCACGAGCTGTACGTGGTATCGGCTTAAAAGGATTGATTTGATTCATTTCAAAATCCTTTGATTTCAATAAGTTTTGCATAAATAAAGTGTTTGTCAAAATGTAAATGGTTCTATATCACCTCGATACAGCCTCGATCAACCACATAGATAGGAGAAATCGTATCAAATCTAAGGCAACACCACATTTGACTGATTTCACACATTGGAACTTCGCAAGTATGACATCACTTCATATTTACATATTTTTTGTCTCTTCTGTCATGCATTCATGCAAGCTTAAATATATAAAACAGATGTGCACATATTATAAAATATGTCAAAATGTCATTCAACGTGGACTTTGATGTCATCAATTTTTCAATTGTGTGTGTTCTGTTTATTTTCGTTTGAATATGAGTGCGTAATACTGCGTACTAGAAAAACAAAACGTAATAAAACGAAGTACGAGCTATAAAATTCGTTCTAGAACTAGAATACCGTCGTTTTGTTGGCTCAGTGTTAAAACTGTGGTTCATAATGAAGCATTACATTTTGTTTGGGACTTTTTTACTTTTTGTTAAAACGGTAAACCATTGTAATATAATAAAAGTTACAAATTTATTCAACACAATTATTAAGAGTCTATCAAAAATGGCTATTTTTAGACATGTTTACATTATTTTCAAAGATAATTTTGTGTTTTTTTCTCAATGGCAATGAGAATTTTTAAAAACAAAATATTTGCGCTATAAATGTGAATTTTGTTTGTCTTTTAATAGGTTCGATCAGATCCCGTTAGTCAGGTAACATCGTCGTTTCTCTTCTTTTGCATTTCGTGAATTTAATTTACAAAATTGATTTTGTTCTATTCAAATTTCACTATAACGACGATTTGATTGTGTTATCATCAGATGTCTTATAATAATTTCGCCAACCAGGTAAGTTTTTTTTTCAATATCTACCGTTCAAAAGTGTTTATTCACTGCACGATATTCTTCGACTTTGTATTTCGTTTTGAAATTGAAGAGCAAAAAGAGTTCATATTTTGTTTTGGGGGGAGATAGATCTCGGAAAAATTTAAGGATCCCTCCTCCATGTCCATTTGCATGAAAAAATGCCAAAATTCAATTTATTAAATGTTATAGAGGTAAAACCTCAATTTGTATATTCACTTTGAACGACAATGTACTTACATATTATCGCTTCTGAGCAGTCAATATATTAGTTTTCAGCTATTTTCAATACACTCTTCTCATTGGGTAGATTTCATAACTCGTGTGCTTCCGCTATATCCATAGCTAAAAAGTATAGCTATTGACTGCTTTTGAGTGAATCATTTTAAAACCAACTTGTTTATCTGAAATTGTTCTATCGACGCTTTATTGTTTATGTGTATTTATTAGATTGTGATTGTTTTATCATTTAAATAGATCCGGCAGCATGTATCTGCGCAAATAAACCGCGCGCTATCGCAAAATCCAATGGTAACTTGACTACAAATAACCGACAAAGTACACACTCTCTCTCTCTGAAAACCCGTTCTTCCATTTAAAATGCATATTGTACACAGAAAGAAAATATCAGCCGACGCTATACGCAAAACCGACTGGTACGTGCGCTCATACGTTTTTACATCTTTTACATCTATTACCATACGATTTTTCGACTGTGCGAAGATACGCACAAAGAGTAACGAATCAGTCGACAAATCGTATGGTCACTAGATGTAAAAGATGTAAAAACGTCTTAGCGCACGTACTAGTCGGTTTTGCGTGTAGCGGTTTAATATTCTTTGAAGAGAGACAGAGACAGAGAGAGAGAGTGTGTACCTGTTCACTTACAAAAATTCTTTTATTCATCATGAATTGTTACTTGTTCCTATCAAAATAGTACCAACAGTCATTTTATCCAATGGTAAGACCAAAAAATTATTATTTTTTTCACTGAAATGAGTCGTTTTTTGTATTATTAACTCTTCTAGTTTTAAATACATTTCACAAACTTGGTGTGTGGAACATAAAAACTCATCTTTTATCTAGTTTATTCAAGTCTTCATTTTTTTTCTCTCTAATTTTACAAAGTTCAATCCCCAACCGGCAGGAGGTCAGCAAAGGAGCCAAAACTATGGTGGTGGACAATCTTCTCCTCAAATTGGAAGCTTTTCTAACGTGGACCCATCAAACAGATTCCAACAAAATGTTGTAATAGGCTCATTCTCGAATGTCGGTCCAGATAATACTATTGATTCAAATACTAGAATCGATAACTATGTAACAATGGGCTCATCAAATAAAGTTCAACCGGATTGTCGCATTGGAAGTTATGCGTCAATTGGTGATCGTAATTTCATTGGTTGCAATACAATTATTGAAGGTTTTACTAGCATTGCTAATGACAACAACATTGGTGCACAGTGTAAGGTTTTGTCGTATGCATCGATTCAGAATCATGTAACAATTGAAAATGATGCAAAGCTATGTGATTACTCAACGGTGTTTAATAACGCTAAAATTAGTATGGGCTCAGTATTAGATCGTTATTCAAAATTGAGTTCTGGTGCTAAATTGGATCCATATGTTTACCTCGGTCAATATAGTTCGGTTGATGGAAACATACCGAATTCGGTTGTCATACATGAATATGTTACCATACCAAGAGACTCAGTCATCGTACCTCGTGAAGTTATAATTCGTTCACCATCATCACTTCAATTATATCAACAGTGTGCTTCGCTTAAGGATATCCCATCGAATTAGTAAGGATCTTTGTATTACGGTGCTTGACTTATTCATCAATTGACGTTCCATTTACTTGCAGTCTTCTCAACGTTGACGCATCATTAAACCAATTGATTGATGAACAGATTAACGAGTTTCGGAATAACTGCGGACAGAGAACGTTTGACAAATTGGCATTTATCAAAAGTCTTTATTTGATTAAATACCATGGCTTGGAGACGTGAGTTTACATATTTGACATGGTGGAAAAAAGTGAAATGTTCACCCAATTTATTTTGTTATAGGTTTAAACGATACGAACCACAAGTCAAATTTCCAAACGATTTCAATATGGGAACGTAAGTTTCGGACAAAAATGAAGCATGAAATCAAGCATGACCACAGAAGCGAGTAGTCAGGAACCTCTACTGAGATTGTGTCATAGCACAGTAATTATTACAAAAGCTCGTACATAGCGAGGTGTATTTTGTGAATGATGATTTCATGCTCTCGACAATTTTTTACCTTTTCTTTTGAACTTAATAAACAGACATTTTGAATACACTTTTAGAAATTGCTCGCCAACTGCAGTTTTGTACCAAAATCTTGAAAATGAAACTCATTTTGGTCCAAATGCAAGTAAAGATATGTAAGTACCACCTCAAACTGTTGTCATTTTGTAGAGTAAGGGAATTACAATGTTTTTTTATTTGGTTTTAATTTTCAGATTGGGATCCGATTGGACACAAAAAATGGTGAAAGTGCTTGTAATCGAACAAGACAGTAGGCGCAGAGAACGATGTGTAGGTGATGACCGATGCGATATGATACGTGAAATTCTAAATGACCAGAGAAAAGTTACATGTGCCAAACGAAATTTGAGTGTGTTTTGCACTGGAAATTACAATAGTTTCTAGTTTTGACCAGATTTGAAAGCACCTTCGAATAAGATCAGTCACGCATATTGTTCAACCCGATAGACCATGAATACGACCATATTATAACATACTATGGAATTATCACTCATTGAATTTGAACTTTTGAATTATTTTTTTTAATAAAGTATAACTTTTTGGAATTGAAATTGGTTTAAATTTGATTAATTTGTGATTTTTTGAATTATTTACAAGACGGTCAACTGTTTTATTGAAGATTGAAAAATTGGTAGAAAAGATCCTGGTGAGGGAAAATTTCCACTCTTTTCCAAGCTAAAAACATTGTACTATCATCCTGCGATAGGTAGACATTAAAACCTTAATAATAAATTTTAAATAATGTGACACCTGACATGGTGCTTTTTCCCTTACCGCATAATGTAATATCGCTATTTTATGAGTTTTGTGGTTTTTATTTGCATTTTCGTACAAAAAGCATAGCAATGAAGCCTGAAGCAACGAAGAGTTGGATTGTCATGAAACGTTGTTTGAAAGTAATTCGCAAGGTTAGTAATATTATAGGTTATAGCTATCGAAAATATCGATAGGAGAGTATGTTTTTCGGAATTGTAGTACGATAAACGAGAGCATGTTTTTTCATGGTAAAAAATGGTTAAAGGAGAGCACGTATTTCGAGCAATTTAGTCTGTCGTAAAAGGGAGTAAGTTTTTGTTCATTTAAATTTACGAAAAGGAGTGTATGTGATTTGGCTAAATGGGTTGGAAATAAAAGAGAGTATGTTATTGAATTATTCTGGTTGAAATAAAAGTGAGTATGTGCGAAAATAGTTAATATATTTAAAATTTTTCCATCCCATTGTAACAGGCACGCAGAATCAGCAACAATAAATCTCTTTGTATATAAATACATACACAATCCTATTTCACAATAGCACGTAAAGGGCAACGGGTGAGTGAAGCGAACGGAGTCTGTGTTGTCGTCACAGGCGCACATAAACAACCATACGTATCAAACACGAATGAACATGATCTGTGCGCTTGATGTGTTCGTTTATGTGTATTTTGACTCACGCAACTGTGTAGCTGCATCTGCGCGCCTATTACATGCGAATGATATTTTCATCCAAAAATATTAATTAATTTAACTACTTTCATACTTTTTTTTCAAATGTGAGTTGACAAATACTAACTCTCTTTTATTATGAACAAATTCAGTAAAATTACATACTCCCCTTTTGCTAAATTCATGTGGCCAACAAACTTACTCTCTTTTAAGTCAGACTAAATACCTCAAACTACATACTCTCTTTTATAAATTTTTAAATGTGATGCGACTTACTCCTCTTTTGCTATTAACATAATGGACAAAAGACATACTCTCGTTTTAAAATATTTTCAGCTCAAAAATGACATATGGACACTCGCCCAAATGTCGGACTATTTGTTTGAATTTTCAACTTCAATTTAATATTTAACATTTTTGATTTCATGAAAAAATATCACTTTATACACAATTCGATGCAGAATTTAATTGTGCTTCATTTCACGTTTCTCAAAAGATAGTAATTTCCAAAAATGTATTATTTTTTTTCCATTTTTTCGTCATAACATCGAAAATTCCAAATGTCGGATATTCGTCGTCCAATTCTCGGCTCCCTAATCTCGACATATTTCATGCATTTTCACTACGAAACTTGTAAACTTTAAGTTTTGACAGCCCATGAACGCACTATTTACATTGAGGTAAACAATACAAAATATTGGAGTTAAAGTTATTAGATTGATATATTTTTGCTCCATATTTTATTTTACTTATTTTTCTATAGTAAAGTGGCAAAAATATTTAAAAATATTACGTTAGTTCACTGATCTAGAATATTTTTGGTTTGAATTTCACAATGATCCAAATACGACTTTAACTGTCACATCTGTCAAATCCAAAGTGTTTCACTTGAAACTTCGGTGCTTTATGTGTCGGCAATTGGACGATTTATTCCGGAATAATATTACAGTGAAAAATGAAAAATAAATATAATTGTTTTTCTTTATATTTTCAAAATTTCTGTTCAATAATTAAATTAAACTATCTACAATTCGCCGATATAAATTTTTTTCCAAACTAGTTATTTTTTCATTTAAAAAAACGCATTTTACCGGCTTGTCTCAAAATGACATAGTTTAACTTTTGACGTGAAAAAGTGATAAAAATGCCGAATTTTTTTTGAACGTAATTTGTGAAAGCAATAATAGATTTTTGATTAAAATTTGGATTATAATAAAGAGATTTGATATTGATCTTTCATAATTTACTTTTAAAAATGCAATTCAAATGAATTTTCAATTTTACTTTTCCGCACACCTAGTGTAGGGAAGGTATTGTATTAGGCCAAAAAATTAAAGTCATCCCAAAACATGTTTTCGATGCATATTTCATGTAGAAAACACGATTGGAGATGATTTTGGGGCATATTAATGTGCGTCGTTGTGTGTGATGTGTCCTGTGTCCTGTGACCTGTGTCCTGTGTCCTGTGTCCTGTGTCCTGTGTCCTGTGTCCTGTGTCCTGTGTCCTGTGTCCTGTGGCGTGTTGCCAAAATTTGTTAACTCGATAAATCTTCTTCCAAAAACTCAATTCAAAATCTGACTTTTCAGGATGATTTGGGACCACTAGGAGACGTGCTGATTAGTTTTTGAGCAATATCTGTTGACCGGTGTAATTTTTTTTGGTCCGAATGGAGTACCCACAATCCATACATTTTTTGATAATTTCTCAACCATTTTGGTGACACGATGGTTTCGTGCTCAGACATGAAATTCAAAATCTGACTTTACCGAATGATTGGGCACTACGAGGAATAGATCTGGTCAAATTTTCAACGACATTGATTGACCGGTGTAAAATTTAGACTCTGAAGAGGCACTTATGAGAAAAATGCCTTAAAATAATTTATTATTTCAATTTGAACGCTGAAAGAATGTGTAGTGGGGGGTTTTTTGGCACGAGAAACCTGAATCTGATGTTAGTTTTAAGATGCAATCAATTTTTCACAGACTTTTCATACAAAAATCCACAAAACATTTCATTTTTGTATGAAAGACTTGCCTTTGTGGTACCGTAATGATGTGAAACTTTGAACAGGCTATTTTTTTGATTGAAATTTCTTTAAACTTGGTGTGATTATTTATTTTGATAAGAAAATAATATTCACAAGTTTTCACGTTGATTCAAGTTACTGCAACCATACATAGACCATAATTTCAGTTTATCCCCAAAATTTCGGTTCCATGCGGAAAAGTCAGCTTGCGTACGTAAGCCTCTTTATTTAATTTCAATTCACCTCTCGGTATTCCGACATTTGGTCGTGTGTCGACATTTGGCAATCTACTGTACTCTCTTCTCGATATTTTCGATAGATAGGTAATTCGTCTACATATTCGAATTCAAATTTTCATTACCAATAATGGTATAATTTTCGATACAACGATAATGCATTTGCATTGAAATTTCTTCAACATTTCAGAATCAATTTTTTACTTTTCCGCACACACCTAGTGTGTAAGGTAAAGTATTGGAATCGGTCGAAAAATTAACACTCATAAAAAATGTGTTTTCTGGGTGTTTTTGGGGCCAGGGAACACGAATCTAGCGTTTTTTCGATGTCCGAATGTATGTGCGTACCCTGTACCCTGTACCCTGTACCCTGTACCCTGTACCCTGTACCCTGTACCCTGTACGCTGTACCCTGTACGCAAAAATTTGTTAACACGATAACTTTCAAACAAGAAAAGTAATTCAAAATCTGACTTCACAGGATGATTGGGGGTGCCGAGGAATAGAAACCATTAGATTTTGAGCGACTTTGGTTGACAGGGTAAAGTGTCATGTCTGGTGTGATGCCCATGTCCATCCATGGGAAAAATTCAATTTTTCTTCCAAAAGTGATATTTAATGTATTCTTAAACACTCAAAAATGTGTATTGGGGGGTTTTTGGGTACGAGAAAACCGAATATGACGTTAGTTTTGCGATACAAATAACTTTCAACACACTTTTCATACAAAAATTTCAAAAAATTTGGATTTTTGTATGGAAGCCATGCCTGTATGATATCGTAATGAGCTGAAACTTTGCACAGGTTATTTTTATCACACATAAATAC
>NW_022198772.1:551997-576055 GCF_009176525.2 Contarinia nasturtii
GCGCCAGTGGTAGAGCTTTTGTCAAAAAGTCAAATGTAAGTAGGAGTTGGAACAACCCCCGTTAGCAATTGTCAAATATATAACTTTTCTGCAAAACGTTGCCAGCGCCATCTGAGACGCATGTGACAGCTGATATTCCAATTTCATTTCAATACAAAATGCGTAAACAAACCGACGAACGCACAGAAAAATTATTTTTATGTTCTTCTGTGGCATATTTATCAAGAAAAATAAAAATAATCTAGATCGCCATGAACGACTTCACGCGGATAAAGTTAAAAAATATAAATCAACCAAAAGACAACCAAACCTATCTGCGTTTCAGGAGTAAACTTCAATTTGCACTAGTTTGATTTAATTCTTAATTAATTGAAGCTTGATTTAGTTCTTCAGAGGTCTGTAGGTTCTAGAGTCTAAAGGTTATGACAATGGTCTCCTCATAGTATTTCCTTTCCTTCCGCATTACGTCCTGATGAAGACTCTGAAGAGGCACTTATGAGAACAATGCCTCAAAATGATATTCTTTCAATTTGAACGCTGAAAGAATGTGTAGTGGAGGGTTTCTTGGCACGAGAAACCCGAATCTGATGTTAGTTTTAAGATGCAATCAATTTTTCACAGACTTTTCATACAAAAATCCACAAAAAATTTCATTTTTGTATGAAAGACATTCCTTTGTGGTACCGTAATGATGTGAAACTTTAAACAGGCTATTTTACTTTTCCGCACACACCTAGTGTGTAAGGTAAAGTATTGGAATCGGTCGAAAAATTAACACCCTCAAAAAACATGTTTTCTGGGTGTTTTAGGAGCCAGGGAACACGAATCTAGCGTTTTTTCGATGTCGGAATGTATGTGCGTGGTACCCTGTACCCTGTACGCAAAAATTTGTTAACACGATAACTTTCAAAGAAGAAAAGTAATTCAAAATCTGACTTCACAGGATGATTGGGGGTGACGAGGAATAGAAACCATTAGATTTTGAGCGACTTTGGTTGATAGAGTGAAGTGCCATGTCTGGTGTGATGCCTATGGCCATGGGAAAAATTCAATTTTTCTTCCAAAAGTGATATTACTTTTCCGCACACACCTAGTGTGTAAGTTAAAGTATTGGAATCGGTCGAAAAATTAACACCCATAAAAAATGTGTTTTCTGGGTGTTTTTGGGGCCAGGGAACACGAATCCAGCGTTTTTTCGATGTCCGAATGTATGTGCGTACCCTGTACCCTGTACCCTGTACGCTGTACCCTGTACGCAAAAATTTGTTAATACGATAACTTTCAAACAAGAAAAGTAATTCAAAATCTGACTTCACAGGATGATTGGGGGTGCCGAGGAATAGAAACCATTAGATTTTGACCTACTTTGGTTGACAGGGTAAAGTGTCATGTCTGGTGTGATGCCCATGTCCATCCATGGGAAAAATTCAATTTTTCTTCCAAAAGTGATATTTAATGTATTCTTAAACACTCAAAAATGTGTATTGGGGGGTTTTTGGGTACGAGAAAACCGAATATGACGTTAGTTTTGTGATACAATTCATTTTCGACACACTTTTCATACAAAAATTTCAAAAAAATTGGATTTTTGTATGGAAGCCATGCCTGTATGATATCGTAATGAGCTGAAACTTTTCACAGGTTATTTTTATCACACATAAATACCATTCCGAGAGTTTGAAGACATTTCAACGAATATTAGGGGCACCTCCCGAACAATATTTTGGATTTTTCGTTCTAAAACGAAATTTTGTATGGGAAGTACCCTTAATATGCATTGAAATTTCTTCAAACATTCAGAATGTTAACTTTTTGTGAAAAAAATAACCTCTGCAAATTTTCACATGATTACGATATCATATAGGCATGGTTCCGATACAAAAATTCCCATCTTTAGTAGTTTTTGTAAGAAAAGTGCTTCGAAAATTATTTTTATCTAAAACTAATGTCAGATTTAGTTTTCTCGTGAATTATTTGAGTAAAAGATTTGTAATAAATGCATGTCGTGGATCACAGTGCGGAAAAGTTCATCTTACGGATGTAAGACATTTTATTTTGCGGTGGATTGCAATTTATACCGTTACCAAAAATACTCATTAAATTTTACATTGTAAAGCCTCAACGCTTTTTGACAATTCGAATATCGAATCAGTTGGTTTGCCGCGTGACACACAGTGACGTAATCATACTGTCACATCGACAGTAGTCATTGTGACGAACACAGCACAAAGGTTCAAGTCATTTCTCTCCGCCGTCTTAGTCTACATACACTAAAAATCATGAATACATTTTTTTGGCATCGCTAAATCGTATTAATTTTGTAGTTTTCCAACAAAAATTTAGTTCGAAGAAGTTTAACTAAACGATGTTGAAATAACAACCTTGAACGAATTTTTCGTAATTTTTCATAGATATTTCATAAAAGTGGCCACAAGTGAGTACACATTACATTTTTAACCTTTTTCCAATTTTATACTTCAGTTCCTAAAGTCTGCTTGCTGAAAACAGCCCGTTTCAAAGTAAATTCGATTTTTTCTAATCCGATTTAACAGAATTATTTCAAAAAGCTCATAAAATTTTGTAAAAATGCTGCGATTCCACAATATAATTACGAATGAAATGTTGAGAATGTAGACTGGCTACTAGGAATGTAGATCAATTTGAGCATATTGTTTTTTTATAACCAAGTCAATCGATCTACATTCCAAACATTTTGTTCCCATTGTATCATAGAATTACGGCACTGATTGAAGCCAATAAATTGAAAGTTGTTGTATTGAAAATTGCGGCTCCACGCATATACATGAACGCAGTAACTGCAATTAATGTCATAACCTCAATATTGAACGAAATTACTTGGTTAAAGTGTGTGCGTGTGTCATAATATTGACATGTTGCTCTCTGCATCTCTAAGAATGGATACAATTAGAAGTTTGAGGTTTATTTGCATATTTTCATTTTATTCACAGACGATGGCTGATCAAGGACGAAAATCAGGCGTGAAACGTCGATCGGAAGAATCAAATGACCCAGAACCAAAGCGTCAACGAATTGACGATGCTGTAGATGCAACCACCGATGGAATAAAGCTGACCGATATCATTGATGATTGTCTTGAACGAATTTTCATACATTCATCTTTTGACGATCTTTTGAACATCGCCCACACCAATACACAACTGATGTCAGCCGCAGGCACGACGTTCAAACGTAAATTCGGCAAGACGAAATTCGGATTATGCGACGATTTTCCTCCATTTCAAGAAAATTGCATTCTAATTACCGATAAGAAAACTCAGTTGCAATTGTTGCGTTCTTTTGGACATTTAATCACGGAGTTGACTGTAGAGCTATCTGGTAAATTTGGTAAAAAATTGATAACGTACTCAAGCGAATACTGTTTTACTTCACTAACTGTCCTCCGAATTCAGTATTCTGATATTGAATTGTTGCCAAAAAAACCATTTGCAAATGTTGAAGTCGTTGAATTGCTCAACAGCCGATTGTATGAGGACATGGATTTTAACAAATGGTTTCCGGCAATGCGTCGTTTGAATTTGATTAAGTGTCATGTTGATAACAAAATGTTCGTCGTGAAGAATTGTCTACATTTGGAGCAATTGAAAGTTGAACGCTGCAATCACATTTCAACCAAAGATTTTTTCTCTTTCCTGCAAAATAATCCACAATTGCGTAGCTTAAGTCTCGTTAAAGACTATATACCCAAAGACTTCTGGATAACATGTCAGAAGCTTACACAACTGGAATACTTAAATTTGGAATGTTACAGTTTGCCATCTAGTAGCACTGCGGTCAGCTTGATCGCGTTGAAAAAATTGGATATTGACATCAGACGTAACGAAGGTATACTTGTGTTTTTATCGGAGTTAACATTCGATCAACTTGAAGACATCACGTTTGGTTCGAGCGTGTTTTTGAATCAAACATCACGTGACACATACCAATGGTCAAACTTCTTCAAGAAGAATTCATCGATTGAAAAAGTCACGTTGACGGGCTACAACCATTCCATTGATAACATCGTGACAGGAATTATACGAGAATCGCCATTGTTGAAAGAATTCAATAATTTTGGTTGTCTATTTTCGGTTGACGAAATACTTGACTTCATGGGTAAATTCCAAGATTAAAAATTACTATTCCATTACTGAAGAATTTCTGTCATTCTTTCTATTATTTTTCCATTACTTATTTCCATTAATTCCATTCTTTTCCCTGTCATTCACAATCAGGTAAATTCAATTTGACGAGTTATGGTTTCGGAGTCGAAAACAACTCCGAATTCGAAGATCTGAAAAATCGTTTGAGCGCAGAATGGGAGGCGTCATTCAATGATGGTCGTGTTATAGTAACTCGCAAGGAGTGATGGATCGACTTTCTGAATTCTTCAATAGAACCAGTTCCAAAGGAGAGCGAACAGAAAATGAACTCGACATCAATTTCCATCAACCTATAGAATTATCAATTTTCTCCATTTTTCATTCGATAGCTTTTAAGTTACGTTCAATGATTACTTGGACATTAAATTATTGACAATGAACTATGACGACTACAATAAAATATGATTCGAACAACAAAAGTTCCCGTTAGATGCTTTTATTTTAATATTTTCTCATTACGCAGCTTTACATTAAATCTATTTTAGTCATTGGAACATTTCTGGAGTTGTGCTCTCATTCCCATAAATCAATTTTTAAATACGTCCACTCACAAGGTGGCATTCCTGTGTCAAAGAATTTTAAGGAATTGGTTTCACTTGATTTTTTTATTCTTATAAAATCTGAACATAATCCAAGGCGTTAAATAAGCAAAAACAACTAAACTCGAAAAGGGAATAAATAGAGATCTCTAAAACACCACCTAAACTGGTGTGTGCTTGGTTTGGACGAGTCTTTTGTTTAATAATAATAGCGACAACACTGACATTTCGAAAATGTTATTGATGTGACGAAGCAATCACACAATCCCACCGACACGTATTTCCCATCAATAGAGCGCCAATTCAGTCTTATCTGTCTCCTGCCATCTCTCAAGACTTTGACTATAGTTCATTTGTGTTTTAAGTTTCTCAAAAAAGGTATTTTATTTCGTCTCTATTTGCTTGAATGATGAAAAAATCGATGTTACCAGCAATAAAACGAGGAGAATTGCGGCCTCGACAATGGAGAAAGAGTTTCAAAACTGGAAACAATCACAACGGCAATCACAAACAAATGGTCTGTCACATCGTTCCAATCGCATTGGCTTTTTACATTTAATAAGATTTGAATTTTCATGCCCAGATCGCATTCATCATCTTCACGCGATTATTTTAAAGAGACTAAAAGATATAATCAAAAGATAACTAACAATTATGTGTTGAGAATTACACCTCCAATAAAGTCATCTGTGCTCGGATCAAATTCCTGTTGTTTTATTTTGTTTAAAAAAACCATTTATATCTTGTTCAATCATTTGGAATGTTTGTGTCAATTTATAGGAACTGTTTTTGTTATCTCTGGCCTTTGATCGCGATAAGCTGTTATATTTTTACAGGTCTTGTTTATCGGAAGACATCTGGTATCGATATTTATTCAAAGTTCAAAAGTCTTAAGAAAATAAACCACCGGGTGCGTTCTTGGACTCTTATCATGTTCAAGCCACTGAAAATGTCTTCGCACACATTCAAACTTGCGGTGTCATTTAGATATTGATATGGTTTCTTTGTGTGAAGGTATGACGATGTCAAATCATAAAATACCATCAAGACTCAATCGGTTCAGCGTAAGCAAAACATTGAGAAGGCACTAACGTGTTGACAGTTCAACAGATACGGTTGTCATTTTGTAACTCGTTCATTTGTGTTGAGTAATTTTTGTACGGAGTCAGTCCATTTCGAATCTTTTTTGAATATTGAAAGAATCGGTAAAAAAACCGATGTTACCAGTCATGAAACGTGAACGAGATGAGGAACCAAGTGAAGGCACCAGCAGTAAGAGGTCCAAAAAAGAGAATACTCCATCACAATTGACGATTGACAAACGTAAGTGATTTTTTTAGACTTTTTCCCTGATGGTCGTACATTTTTGTTAATAAGGAACCAACGGTGCCTTTATTTGATTAAGTATTTCCTTATATACTTACTTTCAGCCAAAACAGAAAAGATCGTTTCGGCATCAGAGCTGAATACCATGATTATGACTCAACGACAACAGAATGGTCCATTGCAATTGGTACACATTATTCAAGAGTGCTTGACGGTCATTTTCCAGTACTTGGATTTGAAGGATCTATACAACGTGGCTGAAGCAGACAAACATTTTGTTCCAGTGGTTCGATCGATATTTTCACAGCGATATCGACACAAACAACTGGTTCTGAACCTAAGTGATATTTCCGCCAACGTTTCAAGCGATTGCATCGAAATTCCAAAAGAGCTAAACACCACCGCCTTTTTCGAGTACTTTGGTTCAGCAATTTTGAAGCTGAAAGTCATTGGTATGGATTGGTGCCCAAACGAAATCAAAGAATCATTCTTAAAGCATTGCACCGCATCGATTGTTGAATTGGAGCTTGTATCGTGTACATATTGCTTCAAAGGTGTCGATCAACCGTTCGAAAATGTTAAACATCTCGTTATAAACGATAGTACATTGTGGTCATTATGGCCTGACCAATGGTTTCCAAATGTAATCGAATTACATTTGAAATTCAAATCAATACATGCCAACTTTTTGCCCGGACATTTTCCAAAGATGACACGGCTGGATATTGATGATCCGAACATGAAAATTCTACCACGCATCGTTGACAGAATGATTCGAATGAATCCACAATTGACATGTTTGGGAGTGCAACGTGATTATGACATCGAATTTCTTCGGGTTGCAAGTGAGAGTTTGCCACATTTGAAACATTTGGAATTATTTGTACCAAAAGATGGATTCCGAAGCAGTGGTGATCAAAAGATTCATTTCGAAAATGTCAAGACATTTGCATTGGCAAAATTACACGATGCGGACGGAGCGGCTGTTGTGAATATGCCATTTTTGTTCACAAAACTGGAAGAACTGTTCTTTTTCGGTGGAACCGGTTTCAATGATGAAGTTTTAAATTTTATCAAAGAAAACAAAACGGTCAAAGAACTGAACATGATGGCTTTCGATTTGAATAGCATGACCTACAATGACTTGGTGTTGATTATTCGATCTATGCCAAATCTTTCAGCATTGATGATTGATGCAGTCACATTCACAACGAAAGAACTGATACAGCTACTGTGTGACGGTGACGAGTGGAACATTTCGAAATTGTTTTTTGCATTCGATTTCGATTCAAAACGACGAAAATTTCAATCGAAAGCTTATAAGTCAAAAATCGAAAACAAATGGACGATTGTAGCCGTTCGGTACAGTAATTCTCCCATTTTTGGATTGGAATTCAATAAACTTTGATTCTTCCAAAGTGGTCGATCAAATCACGTTCATTATTATCCGATTTCACATTGAGTGCATTTGTATAGGAAGAAAAATTTTTTTTCTGAAGAACCAAAAATCATACAGAACACAAAATTTGTTTACAGTTATCATTACATTGCAAATAAAATGTTCTCCGTTCATTTGTTGAATAAAATCACATTGTGTTTTTATTGCTTTTCTTCAGTCTTTAGCGAACCAACTTGTTATCTTCAATTTGAACAGCGGTCGAATATTGTTTGTGTAAGTATACTATGTTATACGTATATATGAATTGGTTGTATTGAGTGCGTTTTCTCCTTGTGCGAGAATGAGAGTGTATTTCAATGAGGAGCTTTGTTCTTGACTTTCGATAAAACTCATTTATAAGGACAAGAGAGAGAGAGAGAGTCACTGCTGTGAAAGAGTTTCCATTGTTTTTTTGGTTAGGTGAGCCGTTTTATGTTTACAATTTTGGTCGATTTTACTTTCGATGTGAAATGTGGATGGAACAATAAAACAGGCAACAATCACATATAAAAGACCGCTTTTCATCAAAATATATGTGAGTGACATATCATAACCAACGCTAACATGCAAAATCGTGCATACTGCAAAAATTTGACAATCTCAAGTGGTTGTGTTCATTAGCTGTGCGGGCACGTCACACACTTACTTCAAAGGAAAAGAGGCTTCATCTCAAAATCAGGCATTGAAAATCCGAAAAATTGATCAGTAATGTGAGTGTCCCTGTGTTTAAACTCCGAAAAACTACCTTCCCCAAAGTAGGAGTTCGGAAAATGGACGTTTCCAACTTAAACTTCTTTGTTTTACAGTGGCTGAAAAATGTTCAATTCCAAAGCAGCGTTGAAACGAGCCCAACAAGAGGTGCCGACTGTAAATGATGATAACAAGAAGCCCAAACTCGATGTCACACCATTGCAACTGATGCAAATCAACGATGATTGCTTAGAATTAGTCTTCAAGAACTTGTCAATGAAAGATATGTTCAACATGGTCGAATCCAATGCTCGCTTCATTCTTCCGGTTCGTTTGGCATTCTCGCAGCGATATCGAACAAAGAAATTTCTCTTGAATCTTGACACGACACCAATCACCGATGAAAACCATTGCATCGAAATTCCAAAGGACGTACCGGCTGTTACCTTCATCAATCTATTTGGTGCGAAGATTTCGAAGCTGACAATTGTCGGTATGAACGCGTCCACAATGGAAATTGAACAATCGTTGCTCAAACAATGCACCAGTTCTCTTGTCGAATTGAAGTTGATGTCATGCACCAGCTGTTTTGAAAGTATTCAAAAACCATTCAAAAATGTCGACACCCTTGTGCTCAAAAACAGTACCATCGCCGAAAAAATGTCAGCATTGAATATTTGGTTCCCGAACTTGATCAAACTAAAAATGGAAAACATCGATGCATTGCAACCGGAATCATTGTCAGTCCATTTTCCAAAGCTTCAATGCTTCGAGATGAAGGATGTTTCAATGAAAATTCCCCTGCCGACGATCGAACGAATGCTGCAATTGAATCAACAATTGAAAATGTTTGGCTTTGAACGTGATTACAGCGCTGATTTCATTCAAACCATCAACCAATGGTTGCCACATTTGGAAGAGCTTCTGCTCAAAGTACCGGCTGATCGATTCGAGAATTTTGTCGTAGAAAAACTACAATTTAAAAACATAAAAAAATTGACGTTATTCACATGGTTTGTCAACGGTCAGTTCATGGTCAAGGTGCCGATATCGTTTACAAAACTGGAAACATTGCATGTGGGCGGTCTTACCAAAATGAATGGCCAAACATTGAGTTTCATCAAAGAAAATAAAGAACTGAGTGAATTGAAAATGATCACCAACATCAATGGCATGGAATACGATGATTTGGTATCAGTTGTGAAGGCACTGCCAAATTTAACATCATTAATGATTGCGGCCGACACATTCGCATCACATCAATTGCGACAATTTTTGATGGAATGCTATCGCATGGATATAAAGCAATTACGCATGAAATTCACGGAGATGTCGAAGTGCTATGAATTTAAATGGATGGTCGAAATGGAATGCAAAAATAAATGGACGATCACCGCATGGAAGTTACCAAGTCGCTTTTTTGCGTCGGAGCTACGATTTGATAAGCATTGAATGCAATTCAATGCCTTGCAATGACCAATATGCTGCTTAAAATATGGAATATTAAAAGAACAAACATGGAAAATGAAGAAAATTTCAAATTTATTCGATTTTAAGTACAAGAATCATGAAAGAGATGATTTGGAATGAAATTTTATTTACGATTTGATTTAAAAACCGTCTTTTTTGTTAAAAAATCGAATTTTCAACATTGAATTTTTGAAAATTAAATAAAGTTAATGATGTAACCCTAAATTATTCAATTTTTTTTCGGCAAATATTTTGCTAATGCGATTTTTTTCGAACTTCCTGCGGATATTCTGGTTTTTTGAAAATCTGAAGCTTCTGTCTTCAGTTTATGAAAAGTCAGAAAGAACTAATTTTTATAAAAAAAAAAACGATTCGGTGAATTGAACATTTTCTACCGTATTTTCTGACTAGGCGTTATCGTACACTAGGTGAGGTCAAATATTTAATGGTGAGGTTGCTGTTGGTGTTGTTGTTGGTGGAGTTGTTGTCTTATCCCTTTTTAGTCTTCATCGGTTTCTGTAATGCATAAACCAAATGGATTAAATAAAGTTAATTCACGAAACTATTTTTATGCAGCAAACTCTTGATAGCTCACCATCATACACGTCTTCATAATTTACTGGGAACTCGCATCCATATTCAAGGTCTCTCATTCTGTTCAGATATCCTTGAAAATTTTCGCGCAGCTTCTGTTTCGCATCCAAATGCTGTTTCTTCAAATCCTCCATCTGTTGTAGTAGGTCATTGATCACTTCATTTGCATTTTCTGCAGTGTTTTTGAACATTTCGATTTCTTCAACATGATCATTTTTTAGCGCTTCAATTTTGTTTTCATGGTTTTTTTTCAATGTCGCAATTTCGATCAAGTGATCAATTTTAACAATTTCCAATGATAAATTTGCCTTCGAATTTTCTAAAGAGACACACGTTCGGAGGTTGGATGTGACCTTTTCGGTTGCATCATCAAATTTTTTTGCCAGTAAATGTGCCACATCTTTTACGGTTTGTAGTTTAGATTCGTCCAATTTCATCAAATCTAACGGAAGAAGAAAATCATTTTTAATTGTTTAAATAACCAAAGTCAAAATCTGATTTCAAAATACGGTACCTTCGGGTTTGTCATCATTTTTTTCGGCCAAACGCATTTTTTTATTATCAGTCTCATCTGGCAGTCGTCCCATCGATGATGAACTGGGACTCGAATCCATTGCACGGCGTTCGGCCAATGCAGGCACCATGTCGTATAGGTAGCTTTCATGCAATGCCGGATTGAAAAACGTTTTGGCCTTGGCCATTGCAAATGAGCCGAACTTTTCACGAATGTTTTCGATGTATTCGCGCACTTCCTGTTCACAAAATTCAATATAAAGATTTAAAGTTGAATTTACATATGGAAATGTTTATGAAACTTACTGTGACTGCGGCATTGTTGGACCATTGATTCAAATCACTTTCGGAATATAAGTAAACGTTGGTTGCTTGCACGTTGGTGTGAGAATGGTCACCAAACAAACGAACATTGACCGATTGTCCATCGATTGACATCAACTTTGCTGGGCGTTCTATGTTGGATTCATCCGATTTTACCGAAACAAGCAAATGCGGTTCAGCACATGCCATTTTAAACCATGATTCCGGATAGACGGCTTCATTCGCATAACATTCCATGCAATTCTTTAAACATTTTATTTCCTGGTCAATATATTCCAGCAATTCACCAGCAGCGTGTCCCTTTTCATCTCGATCGAAACCTTTATTTTAAAAAATATGTTTTTTAAATTGAACAATTCAATCGAAATTCAAGAATCTCAATCATTTTTGGAGACATGACAAAAAAATTGGGATGTTCCATTAGAAAATTGAATGTACCTACCACTGTATGCACTGATGCAATTGTAACGAATCCACAAAATATCGCCACGAAATTCGGCAAAGTTTTCGTACGAGTCAATGTTGTTCATGACAGTTCGCAAATTGTCGAGAATGACAATGGAATGGTGCGTCTGCTTCAACACTTGATACTGTATGAGAAAAGCAGAGAAAAGTTAGGTTACATTTTTTGTAAAAAAAATTGCTCGAGATGTTTTTACACTTACGAAATCGGTTTTAGTCACACGATCCATGATTAACGGCAACCATTGCATATCACTTGGTCTGAAAAGTATACAGTTGGATTTTTTTATTTGTTAAACATTGAAATTGACAAAGAGAATCAAATGGATCTGACAATTTTTCGATATGAAAAAAAATTCCGGCAATTTTTGAAGAATTCGATGGCTCTCGAATTAAAAAATTAAATCATTCAACTTACTTGTCGTCAGCAGCTTCCGATTCAACACACACCGGGCACAACCAATTGTTTGTATCGACATCATTTTGTGCGCTTTGTGGCAAACAACTTGAATGATATGAACGCTTACATTTGATGCAACTAAGATCACAATTTTCCCAATTTTCCTGAATACACTCCCAACACAGGTCAGACTGAATAATCAAATGAAAGAACATTTTTCAATACAAGAAATTCAGGAAAAAGTCCGCTTGATCAATACCACGACATGATTCAACGAAAAAAATCGAAATAATTATCAACTTACCTTTGCAACGTCCATGTTTTTTGCTATCGTTTTCGGAGACGCTTTGAAAATTGAATTGCTTTGAAAAATGTTGTTGTTACTTGCTTACCAATAACTGAAATGACACATTAGCAAAGGAATCTGCTTGGTCTGCTTATTTGTGTATATATTTATGAGAACCCGTCGCCGAAGACCGAAGAAAGGGAGAATGAAAGAGAGATCGAAAGTGATAAAGATGGAAAGCACTGAATGTAAATATGCTGCGCGACAGCAAAATGTTGTTGTGTATGTGTGAATAAACATACACGAAACCGCATATATTCGTGTTGTATGGAATACGCCTGTGTGACTTTGCATTTGATGCACACTGAGGAAGTAATATGTGACGCAATATAAATTTCTCTTTCGCTCACATGAAATCATATGCACAGTCACACAGGCGGTCTACAACGCAATATTGCATGCAGCACATTTAATTCTCTGAGAAAAGGAAAGAAGAGAATAAGAGAAGGATGCAAACAATCATAAAACCTAAGTTGAATGCAATCATAGTGAAACAAATGTGATGGGATTTTTTCATAATGGTCTTTCCATTTCTGGGAATTTCCCAAAATTCGATTATTAGGCGACGATTTGAAAGTCGTAAAATCGGAATTTTGTACGAAAATATTTGTTTTATAGAAAAATTCCAAGAATCCGAAAATGAAAAGAGACTGTAATAATGGCAATTGGATGAAAGATATATGTAGCAAATGAGCGTATATGACTTTGTCACATAAATTTGTACATGTCATATTTTAGATTATTTTATTCGTGACATTTGGATGTGACTGTTACAATCAAATCCATTGAATGGAATGAGGACTATATGGAGTGATCTGAATTTTAATGCAAAAATGTCATAGGATCGACTAATTTCATTCTGAGCTCACAGCACTATGTCACTTTGTATCATATTAATCGTATGATTTATCCTTTCCGATCAAAGGAATACGTAATAAAGTTACTGCTTTGCTCATGAGAACAACAAAGAATCACCCGAATTTGTCAATAAGAGAGCATCCCCATTGTCTCAAATGTGCAGTACATTTTCCGGTTGTGCAAGCAGCAATAATATCAAATCTGAAACATCGAACTTTATTGGGGTAGTTACTACTCTCGAAAAAAATATAAGCATCATTCATATTTATAGTTTATAGAATTTAAATTGGAATAAGTCTTTTAGAATTGTTAATTTGAAATAAATCCATAATTTGCAGTTCCTTTCAAACGTTAAAACAGAAATATTAAACATTGTTGTTGTCCAGTATCAATATGAACTATCAAACATGTATTTATTCATAATTAATTGTGGTCACATATTTACAAAATGCAAAGTTTGTATCTATACAAATTCATGCGTTGATGATTACGTTACAAATTAAATTTCAGCAGAAAACAGCTATCGTCGATTTTTTGAATAAATCTGAGAATTTTGTGCAAAATAACTCAGTTCTATGGCCAAACAATAGATTCAATCCAAGGTATATAATAGGCGACGCGAGTGTAAAGACTGGGCAAATCTGCACCGCAAGCAATACCAGCACTAACGATACCAACTATTGTGACAGTGTTTGGGTCATTGTTGAGAATATATTGAAGTGGACCTCCACTATCGCCTTGGCAACTATCCTTTTCTCCAGCTGGATCAAATGCGCAATACTGTCCAGGATCAATGCCATCTCGAAAAGACGCCAGATTCACCAGTATATTGTAATTCAAATAAGTCCGATTGCATTCATTTAACGGCTTTGTATTAACCGCAATTTTACGTAAATCGTTTGATTGAGACTCGCCTTATACAGTCAAAAAAAGAAAATGAAAATAAGATAAATTTGCAAAAAAATCGTGTTTTTCGGAATAGAATGGCGAACCGAATATCAAAGTAGTTTCACTTACGGTTCGGATTAGTATTACCCCAGCCGGTCACAATCAGTTTTGTAGCAGTATCTACATCTTCTATATTTGTGTACAAGCATGCCGGTCTAATGGCATTGCTGAATGCAATCTTCAGGGTGAGTTCAAGCAAAGCAATATCGTTCTTTTTGGTCATCACCGAATAACTTGGATGACGTGTGATACTCTGACGAGAAAATGAAAAATTAAAAAAAAAACAAAAGCTTGTGCATGTTTAACTCACCTTGATATAATAATTAGTAGCTCGAGTTTCATCGGTATAAACATCGTTTAGACTCACCTATTTTGGAAATCGAAAAAATCATTTCGAATCGAGCAACACCGCGGTGACCTAAAATTTTAACATACCTTTCCCACACGAACTAATACCGGTGGATACCTACCCGCACAGCAATGCGCCGCCGTCATTATATAGTACTCGGATATTATAGTGCCACCGCAGCCAAAGCTTATTTTGTAATTGTCATTGTAGCCCAGGGCAGCCTTTTCATAAAAGCAAAATGCATTGAAACAATGTAAAATTATATAAAAATTAAATACCTACCATCCAAGGGAATTCACCATTATTTGCTATATCGCCATCTAAAATACGTTCTTCTATCGATTGATTTCCACGAATTCGATTGCATGCTAATTTTGTGAAAGAAAAAGAAATTAAATGGGACACATAGGACAGTTTGCGAACTTTGAAGAAATCAATACAAATTGTAATAATTACCGTCTTTGGCAGTCATTTTGGTCGCAGATATGTTCATAAATGAGATATTTTGAACATTTGCTATCATTCCTCCAAGTAAGTCAGCTTCTTCCTTAAATCCTAAGATCAGGTTGCATTATAATTGTATTTATACAAAGCATAGCATGTGTAAAAATTACCATTTTTGAGAGCTACTGAACGTGGAGTTTCATTTCTAATATTTCGAGAACTTGTATTTGCACCCTTTTCGATCAGCAATTTAATCATATTAATTTTGCCTGACAAAATTTCAGTGAAAATCAATCAAACTTATTGCTACGGTAAAATATTTAAATAATGAAATGTTCACCTGCAGCAGGAGTGTGTATTGAAAACCTAGTTTCCGTAACAGTTCGGGGTAACGGTGCGGCAGCAAAGTGGAGCGGAGTCGATTTTCCAATGTCTTCCGCACTCACATTTGCCCCATGATCAATTAGAGTTTTGATTGCTTCGGTATGACCTAAAAAATATGCAGAATTTCTTTTAAAACTGTGGCTTTTCGCAAAGAGAGAGAGAGAGAGAGAGAGAGAGAGAGAGTGCTCGGCGGACCACCACAATTAAAACCTTCAATCCACGGAAATAATTTCAAAGGCACTGAAATGCACAATTACCACTCCAAGCAGCGAGATGAATTGGCTGACGTTTATTCTTATCTTCAACATTTACGTTGGCTCGATTTTCAATCAGAGTTTTAATTACTTCCAAACGACCTAAAAGTGCAGCCCACTGAAGTGGAGTATATTTGTCCTTATCCTCGACATTTACGTTTGCTCCATGGTCAATAAGAGTTTTGACTGCATCTGCTCGACCTAAAAAAAATGTTTTTTTCTTCTTCTTAAATTTCATGTAGTAGAAAATGTTCACTGTAATAATTTCAATGAATTTAAAAAGATTTACAGATTATTTCTAGATTTGGATGTCACCGTTGAAAAATCACGAAAAATCTATCTGTATATATTTCTTATGAGTGTTGAGAATTACCATCTTTAGTGGCACCCAAAAGTTGTTGATCCAAGTCCGATATTTCCGTTTTTGCTTCGAGAAAAAAGAATAATACAGCAAACAAATATCTCACTTTCATCATCAAAAAAAGAACAACCCATGAAAGCGCGAAAAATACGAATAATTTTTTAGTGTACGAAAACTCATATAAACACCACTTCTTGACGAAAAAATGTAAACAATTCGTTGTTCGTTGAAATGAATCGGAAAAATTCTGGTTTAAATATAATAAAACTGAATATTGAGTTGAACTTTGATTAAGGCGTATGAACTTTAATAGCGAAAGTTTGTCTCTCTAAATGAAACAATGTTGTGGTTAGCGGTAGAAAAGTGAGATTACGCTATCACGCTTCTGTCGTCAACACAAAAAAAAATCATCTGTATATTGTTTTAATCACGAGCCGTAAAGTCTGGTGTTTATATCAAAGCAGTTCACCTATATGAAGGTCCCAATGAACATATCAACACAACGCCAAACTGGATGATTACGAATATCTGAGTGAAATGAGTCGGTTTTTGGGTACTAACGTAAGTCGCGGAATTGAGTAGAATTACTGTGAACGTGCTGTTTCAACTTTGACTGTAAATTGTTTTTAACTATAATCGGTATTGATCTTCATTCATAGTCGTAAATGTTCAAAACGTGACTAATTTCTGAATATAAAACAAACTGCCACAGGTTTCGATTTCATGCTCCAATTCAATTGCCAATTTTCGTAATGATCGCAGCAAAAGAGCAACGTTTTTCATACAATTGGAACTCTCAAAACAAATCCTAATCGTTATTCAACCAAAAATTTGCATGTGTAGAAAACCCATAGAAATTATCACGAATACACTAAGAACGTTGGTAAGTAACTGAAGTATTTCCTTTGTTATTAAAAATTATCACAAGAACATTCTAGGCAAAAAGATTGCAACCTCATACACTGATAACTTATTTACTGACGTATTTGCAGATAAGGTAAATGATTTATGTGAGCTCCGAAGCTGATATTTTGCACATCATTTTGTCGTCGTACATTTACATACCAAAACTTTTCATCGAAATTTGGTATTTTGTGAAACACGAACTAATACCGTCATGAAACCCGAAAAAAACTTCTTAAACAAATCACAATGCCAGAAAATTCCCCAAAAATTTCGCAATTTTAATAATACGCCGGATAGTAACTCATGTTGTATAAATTCGTTTCAATAAACAGTGTGTGTGTTTAATTTTTTATTTCCACACATATTTTATACAGATTAAACGTGTTGAGAGTGAAAAAAAAAGTGCCTTCAATTACTGTCACTTCCGAAATAAGAAAAAACAAAACAAAATTTGACTCGCAAATATTGATGAAACTTGTTGGAGCCAACTAATCAAACTATCAAACGTTTTACAAACAAATGAATTTTTCGGATTTGTTTTGTGTGAGAGTGTCTCAAACCAGTTCACAGTAATGTTTCGACGAATAAAAAAAACCAACAAGGAAATTGAATATTAATCTAAGACGCCGCTCTTTTCGATTTTGAAATTTTTATCTGCTCATGTTACTACTTGTTTTGTATTTATAAAAAAGACCATCGAACTTGAAAGATTTGCGAAAAAAAGGCTCATAGACAACGTATCAGTTTTACGAACGGAATAATAAATATCAAATTGATTTGAAGAAGAGTCAGAGAACTCACAAAATCAGTCTCTGTCTCGTTATTTAAATGATTCAAACTATTAATTACGCATTTTTTCGGGTTTGTATGATATTTTATTTTTTGGTTTTTTGAAGTGGTTTTGTGCTTTAGTCAAATAAATTGAAATGTTAATCATTATGTCAATGCTGTGATCATATGTGTCTGACACCAGAAAGCTCAAATCTATTGACGTTTGAGCTTGGGGACGACCAGTAGAATGATGTGTTTGAACCGGTTCCAATATTCGGCTGATTGAAAAACTCGCTCGAAATATTTCGGGCTTCGGTTGGGCTGGAACCCATATACTGGTTGACACAATACCACTTTTATCTTGATAAAACCCTGGAAAATTCAAAAAAAAAAATTCTATCCACAAAAACCGTAACAAAAAGAGAGTTTTCATTTCACTCGGATCAAAATTGATTACGGGGGAGGGTGAGTTTTGGCCAAAAAACTCCAGCAAATCGAAAGATTTTGTAAAAATTTGCTGGGGGTTCTGAAACGCTAGGAGAAGGTACCTATATCACCTATGTCTGAACCTATGTTTGGAACCAAAAAACAAAACTATTTTTTGCAGTGGAATTTATTCAAGAAATATCGATGAACAATTATCACTTTTTTACTTTAATCAATTGCTTTAAAAATTGTTTTATTGATATTTATTTGTGGTTTTAATACAATAAAATTTTTATTCCAATTCTCGATTCTTTTAACGTCATATGAAAATCCTTTTCGTCGAAGTCAACAAATCATAAGCACATCCCAATGGCCAGTTGACTCTATGATTGTTGATATAGCGGTATACCTATAGCAGATAGTAAAACTGATATTACATACAAATAAGTAAAAATCTTCGCTGCCTCGCTTACGCTTATTTTAGTTGAAGGATGCAGACCGTATCCATCTTTTAGCAATACTGCAATATACGTCATATCAAGACATGTTACAGCATTATGTTTGCCCACATTTACACACAATTGGCTTGCTTTTGACATAAAATCACCAACAGTAAGTTCACCCCCTCTGGCCGGATCTATAAATTTGAAAGAAAATCACAGAGAATAAAAGAAAATTTTGGTCAAATCAAATTTCTTATACCAACTAGTCCGGTTTCGGTGGCAAATTCATAAAAATAATTGGTGGCAACGATTTCATTTTGACTCAATGTCAGTGGTTTTTGCTTGATCAAGCTCATTGTTTTTAGTCTAAATAAATCAGCACATGCATCGAAATGGATGGCTGAATTCGCAGCCCAATCGGAATACTGATCCATACTGAAAGTCACAGCGAAACATTATTAAAATAGAAAATTTTTCACAAAAAAAAGCTATTCCTACTCAAAATTAAACGATCCATTTATGCACGAAGTACCAGTCTTAATGCCATCTGGTTTGGTGGATGCGTATATAGAATCTCGAACAGCTTGTAAACCCGAACACAAATAACTATTTGTAAAGACGTCCATTGGTCCTTTTGATGTCGATACCGTTTTTATATGTTCGGCCAACAAACGTCTTTCGGACGCATTTTTCAATGAAAATGTCACTTGCATGCTGGCACCTCCGAGGTCCAATGTAGCCACTGTAGCACTGTTACTACCAAATCGATCTAAATTTATGTACACATTTTTTCATAATTCTTATTGGATACCCAATATAATATAAGAAATTGTCTACTTACCCAGCAAAAAATTGGCAGCAAACCATGAATAAACTCCTTCATTATCGCCGTCCATGATTTCGACGGCATTATTTGTGATGAGAAAGCCCGATTTTGAAAATACCTTACGTACTTCTTTTAATATTTTTTCGGCTTTGGCTGAATGTAATAATCTTAAACCAGCTGTTGCTTTCAATACAGCTGGTGTTTTTTTCCATAAATGCTTGGGCACAAATTTTTTCGCTTTCAATAATAATTCATTAATTGCTTGTGCGCCCTAATTTTTGAAGAAAACAAATAAACGGATGAAATTCATGAGAGAGATAAACGGTGCCATTATGAATTACCTCCGCTGGGCTATCAACGAAAGCACTAAGTCCCGGCTGAGTTTCTTCATACAATTCATCACCCAAAGTCAATCCAGCATTCCAACTATCATTGTAAAATTGATACGCAACCACACGGCTACCCGATGAACCAGCATCAATTACAACAGCATATTGTACGTTTTCTGTTTGAATAAATGACATGAATGTGAACATTTTGAATCAAAGAATGTTGAAAGTAGAGAAAAGTTAGTTTTCCTCTGAAAAATCAACACACATCCAAAAAGAAATCTTTAACTTTATGTCTTTGAAAAAAATTCTTTTACTTTCCATATAAAACTGGCTAAATTACAAATTAATAAATTCTTTGTCGTTTAAAATTGTTAGTGACGTGGATTCTTATACTCGAACGAATTTTTATAGGAATATTTTTTTTTCATACATGTGAAATAATATTTCACATTTACTTGAAACTATTACTATTTTCAATATGTTAGGTTCCAAAAAGACCAAAAAAATAATAATACTTAAACATATTTCATAAACTTAAGTCTTAATTAAGAGTGTCTTACTTTTATTTGGATTCCCTTCACACCATAAAATCTATAAATTCGAATAAATCGAATAAATTCCATTTAATTTTGGTCAATTGTGTGATGTTTTTAACTATTTTTTAGGAAAATGAATGTAAATACTTACAAAACATTCGATGAGTAATATAAAAAATAAGGAAAATAAAAATTTCATTTTTTTGAATTTGATGAAAATTTCGTATAACCAAATCAATTGCTTGCGAAATAACGTATAAACTGAACTGTGCAATATCTATAAGCTTGTTGATTTGCAATTTGAAACTGTTCTTGTTTTTAATTTTTCATAATTGAATGAAAACATTTAAAGAATGTGATATTTATTCATCTGGCGACGTTCAAAATTGACGTTCAAATTTGTAACATATGTTTTTGGATGTATGTTATAGGTGAAGGTCCAAAATACTTGAAACGTGCAACAATTGGTTGGATGGATTGAGAGAATGTTAAAAGAAATGGACAAATCGGTCTGCCAAAGCATGATTTTGAAGGTTTGATACATACTTCGAAAAATCGAAGACGATGGTCCGTTCGGTGTACTGTAAATGTGTTTTCGGATTGCCTATGAATTAAGCTAACTACCACTGAGAGAAATTTTCAAAATGCTTCTTTGGTGTTTAAAAATCAAATGCTTGAATTCAGTTTCAAAACTTTCTTCACATATTGCAAATGCCTATTAATTTACTGAAACTTACATCCTCACCTATATGATATATAGGCTATATCTACATACAATGTGAATTTGTGCCAAAATATCGATAATTGATCGACAAACACCATGAAATTGTTTCGACTTTCAAATAATAACTGTTTGTGTAATAATTTGATGTTTTTTTATTACACATCATTTCAGCTGAATTATTTGGGATTCGTCTACTTGTTTGTTTTTAAGAGAATTTTTGCACAATAATTTCTTAGCTCTTCTTTCAGTGGTTTTGACGATTTTTCTCAATTCTCAATGAATCCATCTTTGAATGCCCCTTTAATTTTCGCAGATTTGCATTATTTGAACTTCGAATCAATATCATAATGTTTCCATGCAATTTTCATATTTTTGAATTGAATGTAAACTGTAATTTATGTTTGCACCACAAATCTCACATTCGAAATGTCAAACTATGCAAACTATCAGCCTAGCTATCAGCTTTCAATGTTTTGTCGTCTATAAAATTGAAAGATATTATGAATATAAGTAGAAAGTGTTTACAAAAACTTATGAAACAAAAGCGAAATCAAAGACCAATTAAATCTCATTGAACACCCTTTTATTTGCAGCATCCCATCGTGAATTTTAACTTTCCAATAAAACTTCCGAAGACTACTTTGAACCATCGCAGATAAGACAGAAACGTCATAACATTGCTCGCATCATATGAAACAACAACGGAATGAAACTCCGTGACCCCATGACCTACCATTCAGAACGGTGTATCCATATGATAAGTAACATTACAATTGGGTGGCATCAAACTAAAAGGTAAATTATGAATAAAAAGACCATTTATTTAGTTTCTCCAAATAAAAACACAATTTATTTCACCTTCAAATAATACAGAATGTGTCAAGTTGTCTTGGTTGTTGATTTATTTATGTCAAAATTATACGTTTACCCTGATTTCTCCAGTTTAGTTTTAGTTGTATACCTATGGTCTGGACCATTCAACTTTGAAAATTTGACCACCACAGTCTTCACCATTCAATAGAAAAATTGCTTTGGCTGCATGTTTGTGTTCTTTGAATCTTATATAAGCGTATCCTGCGTTGGTTTGTGTATCTTTATCGCGTGGAAAATTAATCTTTGTATATGGTCCAATTTTAGTGATCAATTTTTTTAGATCATCTGGAGCCAACATTCTGTGAATATTGGAAATGCGAATATTTTTTGAATTACTATAACGTGTATCATTTTTATGGTTTTCTCTCATATGTAGCGGCACATATTTGCACGTATTGGTACCTAAGGGGAGAATCACAAAAGGAAAGAATAAAATTTAAAATAATCGAAAAATAATCGTAAAACAATCAATAATAATTAAAAAGTAATTGTATTGGTACCAGTTGCGGTATATGTTGTGGGCTTTGCTGCGCCCTCACTGATCACCCCCGATGATGAATCAATGATTGAATTTTCTTTGTCTTCTGTCTTTGAATTCTCTATTTCTCCTTCTCGTGGATCAATGGTCACATTGTTTAAGTTTCCTTCTTCTTCCTCTGACGTGGCGCCTATTGAAGTGTCTTTCTCTTCGTCTCCTTCTCGTGGATCGATGATTAAATTATTTGATTTATCTTCTTCTCCCTCTGAGGTGGTGGCTGTTAGTTTCACTTTCTCTTCGTCTCCTTCTTGTGGATCGATGGTTACATTGTTTGATTGTTCTTCTTCTTCCTCTGAGGCGGCGCCCATTGAAGTTTCTTTCTCTCCGTCTCCTTCTCGTGGATCGATGGTTACATTATTTGATTTTTCTTCTTCTACTACTGAGGTGGTGACTGTTAATTTTTCTCGTGCTCTATCACCACTACCTACGACGCCAACACGTTTTTCCAGTATTTTGATGCGCTTTTGTAAATTGAGTTGATGTTGTTCCAAATGTTTGATGCGGCCGTCCGAATAACACTGTACTGTTTTGTATTGATTGACCGTTTGTTGGAGAGTGACATTGTCCCTTACTAAAGCCGAAATACGATCAATAATATCGGTATATAATGCGGCGACGTAATTAATCTGTAACGAAAAATCGTTCCATCAAAACCTGTTTTCATTGGGTCAGTGTCATTCTGACGATGTTGTACTTTTGATTACATTAAATTTCAAATTTGGTGCAGTAAAAGTGATCAAAACTGTTTGATGAACTATGAAGAATTGAAACAGTTTCTGATCGATGTTCACATGAGCATTGAAAGTACAAATTGGTTTTTGGCATGGCGTCGACGACAGAGTCATAAACGGTACTTACCTTTATATGAAATTTTTGTTCAGCGTCAGCGATTTCGTATTTGCTTGACCAAATTGATTGAGCTTGAATTGCTTCGTCAAGTGGGCAAGACATTTTGTTTTTTTTTTGTCTCTTTAACTTTTGGAAAAAATAACACGAAAATCAAATGATATACATGAAATCGACGAATTTATCGAAAATCAACCAATAATGTTAATCAATGGTGGCGTGATACAACAAAAAAATCTACTGTGCAATAGTCGGCTTTTTGTGTACCGCTTACATTGAACCACAGTGAAATGTCAAAAGAAATTAAGTGTTACCATAACCCAACTAAAGAGTTAGATATGTTAATGAAGCGAATTTGAGAATTTTTTCATTGAAAATTAATATGAAATAAATTCCCGATGAAAATATATTTCATAAAACCCAAAAATTGAGGATTGAAATTTTCAGTTTCTTATCAAAATCACGGTTGAGTGGATGTTCTTTTCTGAAATATGTGCATCAGTTTGTAATCTCATAAATAATATTTATGTTCGAATATTGCTATCTCTTTCACATTCAATCATCTTTTTGACGTATCGATTGAATACACTTATTGACGACATTACTCTAAGCAAGTTTTGTGTTTTAAATTGCTTTGTTCTCAGAAGGAGTTCGCACTATACCCCAAAAATTAGCTCGTTACCTTCATAAAACATATTAGGTGATCTTATAAAATCTGTAAAATTCAATGGGTAATTTGGTTTGAGAAAAGTTGAAGAGCTGAAAAAAGACTGTTATTTCCGAAATCTGTCTCTGACCACCTTCAAAATACCTTCCCCTTACACACTCGGTGTGTGCGGAAAAGTAAAAGATGATTACAGTAGTAGGAAAAGGCGGGTTCTGGCCCAACTTTTGCGTCAACCGCATGGTTGACGCAAGGGCCCTTGCGTCACCCATGCGGTAGTAGTGCCAGCGCG
>NW_022198772.1:591055-715314 GCF_009176525.2 Contarinia nasturtii
CGCGCTGGCACTACTACCGCATGGGTGACGCAAGGGCCCTTGCGTCAGCCTTGCGTCAACCATGCGGTTGACGCAAAAGTTGGGCCAGAAGCCGCCTTTTCCTACTACTGATTACTTTCAAAATATCCCCAATTTGAACAGAAGTCATTTCAAATACATTCTTTGAATGGTGGTAATCTGATCCAATGGACGTTTAGTGAAAAGCTATACCATAAAATTCCAAAAAATGAATGAATAAAATTCCAAAATCAAACATGTTAATTTTGGTACTTACTTGTTGTTTTTATATAACCAAACTTACTGTATTGTATCGATGGCCTTCTCCCTTTCTCTGTCTCTCTCTGATTTTATCTCTTTGTGTCAATCTCTACTTCTCTGTCTCTTTGTACATTTCATCTTGGAATCGTTTTTTGGAACTCTCCAAGAGGACCTATTTGGAGTGAATTTTAAAGCCATTCAAATCTTCAACAAAGTTAAAGAGCAAAAATCACCCAGGACGCCAGTCCCCCAAGTGACACAATACCAACATACATATGAATTTATGAAAATTTATCCACATTTTTTTATTGACCATGTCAAAATTCTAAAAAAATTGCCACCAAATTTGAAAATATCCCAACAAAATTGGCAGAATTGCCTTTGAGTCGAATATTGACGACCGCTAAATTTTTAACAAGATTTATGTGTTGATAGATTAAATCAAATTTCACTTAATAAAGGTGATTTGGAGGAAAAAACAAAAAATCTAGTAAAATGAGGCGTTTTCAAGTTTAAAGAAAAAGCGTCATATAATTAATTTTGGTATAAAATGTTTTAATTGCGTTTTCTTTTGAAATATACATAGATAGTATTTGAATTAATGTTTACTTTGCATAAAATATGACTATCAAAGTTGTGTTTGCTTATTTCAAGCTTAATGAATAAACGTACGCCATAAATGTAGGTAAATATATAGTTACGCGTTAAAATACATTTAATATATATATATAGATTTATCGTATTATATAATACAGGAATATCAATCTTTTAGTTTTTATTTTTAAATTAATCATGTTCCTTTGTCGCTTCTAAAAATGTGTAGCATTTGTAATTTGTCAATGTTGTTGTTTTTTGATTTAAAAATTATGTATTAAATTACGTGTGATTAAACTAGCCATCGATTGAGTAAAATAAAAAAAAAAATATTTAAAAATAAATTCCATTAAAAAAAGATATAAGTCCTCTTCTAAAAAAACACACACAAGAGGAGAAAACAACATTTTACAACCGAAATGTTTGCATATTTATACTATATTGATATCGGGAAACCATGTGTATATAAGATATAACAAACATGAATATGTGCGTTATTATTTCATTGGACTGGCTCTCTCTCTCTCTCATGGAGATGAATACGGACTAGTTGCTTATGTTTCCATATGTGAATTGAATAGATTTTTCTTCGTTAAATAATGAACAACCAAATGTTTCGTTGACAATTTTTTTTTGATTCGCACCGAAAAATATAGAAGACGATTTCGTTCAGACAAAACTGTACTGATTATCAACAGCACGTCCCGATTCTGTATCGATTGCGTTGCCACGTTGCTGCTGATTTGGTCCAGTTGTTGTGGTTGTCGGTGTGCTGGAATTTGACAAATTTGTCGACGATGCCGATTGATTCAACAGCAAGTGTGACAACTCTAAATCACATGTTTTAATTCGTGTGCTCGCATTCAATGTGATTACTTGATTCGGCTGCACAACAACAAAAAAAGAAGAAGAAAAACAAATATTTTCAATAAATGTTGCGTTTAAAAATTAAAAACCGGTTTCAAGGTTCCAACGATTTACACCAAGTTTATGCTCTGACTATTTTTTTTCCTGGTTAAATCATCCGGAAGCCTCAAAACATATCAGCACTAAATTGAACGAAATTTTGGAAACAATCTACAATGAATATAGCCAAAAAAAAATGTTTGTAAATAAAATGACCGCAGAATCTAATCGTGCATAGATCTTGAAATCGCATTCCATATATGGTCATATTTGACTGTGGTCAGCATTTTTTTGAAAGTTGATACTCAATCACAGAAATCATTCAATTTTCTATCGACTAGATTCCAATCAAATCCATTAAAACTACATCGAAACTCGTTATTATAAATCACATTCAAATAAAAACGGATTTTTGCTTTGAAAAATCGAATCACAAATATCAAAATATCGAGAAAAATTAAGAGTGATGATAAACTGAGTGCAAAATGAGAGAAACCAGCAACGAAAAACAAAAATAGAAATGACACAGGAATAGAGAAATCAAATTATTAAAATATATGAAAAAAAATGAAAAAAAAAAAAAATAATAATAAAAGTTGCAAGCAATGCATTCACTGACATTTAAACGACGGCAAGCTGCTAATGATTGAAGCTATCTCACATGTCTTGGTGTCTGTTGATTGTACACATAATTGGTAAGCGTTACATCGGCCGAACCACCCGATTCTAATGGTATGGGATTTTGCATAAAATGATCCAGCATTTCGTGTATTGATGGAAACCTATTAAAATTCGTGAAAAAATTGAAAAATTAGTTTCTTTTTATCGAATTTCTAATTAGAGTTTTGATGGAATAATAAATACCATAAATGTTGGACACGACATTGACCTGAAACATTTTTTAGAATAAAATTAATTCGAGTTCGGTACTGATCTTTAATTTATATTTATAAATTTATAAAGAAATTCGGGAAAAATTATTTTTAAAAATTTCGGAATTGAAAAAACTTATTAAAATTCATAAAAAAATTGAAAAATGAAACTTGAGTTTGAAAATTTGTTAAAAAAATATTTAAATTTGTCTTTAAAAAATTATTTCGAAATTTTTTTAAAATATTTTTTTCAAATTAGAATTTTTTGTTGAAAAATCCTTTAAAAAATAGTTTTTTAAATCAATTTTTCGTTGGATAATAATTTAATAAAAAACGTTAAATAATTTTCTATCAAAAATCACAAAATTATACTACTTCGGAAAATGTATAGAAAATATTTTTTTTCTATATCAAATTTTTTAAATAAATTTTTTGTTGAAAAAACGGTAATTTTTTCAAAAAATTAAAAATAATATTTTTCCTAGCACAAAATTTAAATTTAATAAAAATTGACATTTTTCTTCAAAATTGGAAAATTCCTGAAGTAAAATCTGTAAAAAAACTCACCGCCATCATTTAAGCTGCATCGCAGATGCTTTGCTTTTCCTTGAAAATTAAAAGTCAGTACAAATTCGCCTTTGCGCGTCTCACTCTGTCGAACTAGGAACACACCATGACCAGTGATGCCACCATGAAGTACAAGATTAGCGGCATCTGATCGGGCCAATGTACCGTGAAACCATGGAAATTCTCTCATATTCGCTGCCAAATCGGCATCCACCTCAAGCACCGACTCCAAATCACCTTCTGTCAATTCAAAATTACTCGATGTCGATATTCGTTCACCCGTACTTCGGCCAATAGTTTCCGATTGCTGTACCAAATTATTAGGCGACGGTGTTGTTGTTGTTGTCGTTGTATCATTTAAATGTATCGTACTACCACCGGTCGCACCTACAGAAGAAATATTATTTTATTTTTTAGCAAAGCAGTTAAATTAGATATAAACATTAACTAGAGTCAATCTATTTTTTGAGTGGGTCCATTATGACTGGCCATTAGAATCACGGAGTTGAATAAAAAAAAACTGAATCACCTTCAGCACTGTTGACTGGTGCGGTTGGAGCTGGTGGTGATGCTGGAATCGTTGTTAAATTTGGCATCGCCGTTAATGTTTCGACGCCTTGCACTTGAACAGTTGGTGTACTACGCATACAATATCGAATCGTTGCAAGCCAACTGCGCATATCATCCGAATTGGTCGCTTCAATGACATATTCCATATTATTATCAGCTTTTATAACAAACGTATTTTCTCTGCTTGGCATTTCAAGTGCTGTTGTTTCACGAACGTCTGATATTAAAAAGCAAAATACACCACTACGCGGCTAAAAAAAATCAAAAAAAAAAAATCACGATTGGTATTGTATAACGTTGAGGTAGGTCAATTTTTATATAAATTTTTGTTAAATTCTGTGTTTCAATTTAGTAATGAGTACCTTTTTGGCATTTGGCGGAGAGTAAAATTCGAGTAAATAACCACCGGCCGTTTTAACAAGGGCCAATTTACATTTTTCCCATTTTTGATTTTCCGATGGTTGATCAAGACTTTCTTGTGTGAGTACAACAACTTCTCCGACTTTCCGGCATTCAACGACAATATTTGAGAGTTTAGTCTTTCCCGGTCGACTGCCCGACGCATCACTATCTTCCGAATGATGTTTATGGAACAATGCCTGCAACAACACAAAACTCTAGATTCGTAGAAGACGCGAAGAGAACGAGAGAGGGAAAAAAAGGAAGAGAGAAAAACAAAAACCAATAGCCTCCAGTGTGTATGTATAATATTGTGCTATTTGATGTAGATGGTTTGTGTTTTGATCGTCATGAATGGTCATCGTCATTTTAACGTTGACCATTTTTCCCCTTTCAATGAATGAAATAAATGAATGAATTGCGGCATACCTTTCCTTTTTTAAGTCCCTTGAATGACAATCGTCGAAAGAATGGTTTGCTTGGTTTTGGTGCATCCACATGATCAATCCGTTCAGCATCTTCATCAATGCTGTTCACTGTGCCATTCGGTTTTTGATGTGATAACCTTCGCCGGGAGAATTCTGTTTCAAAATGCTCCGAAAAACATTCGATAAAACGTTTCATAAAATCCGTGTGCGATGCAGATATTTGAACGTTGCCCGGTAAATTTGTGTTGATGTAATGTACACAGGATTTGGCAAAATCGGCTGCAGCCGCCCGGGCATGACGTTCACAACTGAAATATGCAACAAAATATTAAAAATTTGGCAAAAAAAACGAATTTTCACACAGAAATACGAAGAATGAAACGTAGAAAAAAGGGTGTTTTCTACTACAGTACATCATACTCACAATTCCGACCATCCATATATACCACCAGATGTTGTTGTTGTGTTATTGGCTATTGCCATCACAAATATCAATAACAACAAGAAAAATTTCCAATTTCGCCGCACTCAATTTCAGTCCTGGCTCTCTTTTTTTCGTCGAAAAATGGTCTTTGTGCTCGAAATTTCAATTTCCTGATGTGCCTTTCACGATGATGAATTCCTTACTCCTATTTTAGAAATGTCATACACAATGAGCAAAAAATGAAGAAAAAAAGTTTCGTACGTGCGATATATAATACATTGAAAATCGGGCACAGCGTGTAGCTGGTACATACAATCAAAATATCACAATTTCTCTGTGTATGCATTTGCTACACTGTGACACAAGCACAAAACGCAAGTGATAAAACACCGGTCTCAAAATGAGTCGCTTTGACTACTCTCACTCTCTCTCACTCTCTCTCTCTCTCTCTCTCTCTCTCTCTTCCATTTACTCTCTGCTTCTCCTCTGTTTATGCACAAAAAGACCGTGTGTGCAAGATGTAAATAAAAAAAAGACACGATTTTTCTATAAAAGGTCAGATTTTGCCATTAAAATAGTTCCGGCATCGTCAAAAAACAAATAATAAAATTCGCCGCACACAATTTTACGCTCATTCTTTGCTCACACACGCACACACTCATTCTCATCCACTCTCTTTTGCTCACACATGATAATGGCAACAACATTATTCGCGACGTACTCACACGCACACACGAAATGAGCAGCAACAAAAAAGGCACACACAATTCACGTTATGTACACTAACACGTGCGTAGCATTGAATAACAATATTGTGGACACACAGCACCAATGTATTAAATTGTCGTCACACACGAGACCATAAAACTAAATTTACGACCAATCAATGCACGGCGAGAGAAGAAGAAGAAGCAAAAAAAAATCGCACTGACCGTATCGTGTTTATGAAAATGTTTTCTTCACTTTGTATTCATTCACGGTGCAATTTCTTCGAATGAATGAAAAGAATACGAAGAAGGAAGAAGAAAACAAGGAAGAACGGAAACAACAACAACAAAATTGCGCCTAAAATATATATGGTCGCTACCTTTTTCTCGTTCAAATCAATTTTTTTCGGGTGTTTATGTCGATTTTATCGTCACTGTTCAAATGATCCATGAAACTGCGTCAATCATTCAAGCCGTGATAATATTTTTATGTCACACACTTTGTCATCGAATAAATAAAATTTTGTATATTTTTTGTTAGCGTACCTCGCATCAATTCACATACACTAAATTTTGTCCACACACATTTTTCTAAATATTAATTTGAATTTACACACCGAGATAAAATAAAATTGTTCGTCGTCACTTCAAAAAAAAAAAAAATTATTTGATTGTGCAGTTGAGTGATAATTCTTTATTCGTTCTACCAAAGACACAATATTGAGAGAGAGAAAATAACACACACCGAAAGAATCAAAACAAAACAACTCACTTTAGGGCGGCAGACATGTTTGATTATTTTCATCGACGCAAACTCTCTGAGAGCGAACGAATGTGTACGTGTGTGAGCATAATACATACATATACACTCTCTTCGGTACGGTCATTCGACGTTCTATGGTTGGTGTGTGCCGCTAGCGTCAGGGTACCGCATCGAAACGGAGATACGGAGAGATAGTGCGCGCGTATGAGAGAGGCAGTGCGCATCATGCACACGAATGTTGTGAATATAATACAAAAACATTCACGAAACCAAAACAAAACAAACGCTAAACGAATTGAATGCGAGTGTTGGAAATATGCAGCTGCTATATATAACATTTTTATTGGTTCTTTTAATAAATGTGCATTTTATTGGACTGTTCAAAACACAATTGCATTCTTATTAGATTGTGAATGATGTACTTTATGCTTACCGATTATGTTGCTCGAATCGGTTTTTGAGAATAAACACATCAATTTGTTTGATACATTTTAATAAGCAATGGAGAGGTTTTTTTTAAATCATGTATTGAATGAAGTTTTAATCATAATAATAAATTAAATGTGTTTTAAAGTAAATTTATTTTGTCATTTTTTTTAGTAATTTAAAATCGAATCATTGCGATCATTTGTGTTTTGTATTAAATAAATAATAAAGCGGGAAATTTATTTTGAATTGTTGTACATGACTTCTATATGGTAATAGACATAGGTTCAGTGGGCATCATCGTGGGATCAAATTTTTACAAAATCATTCAATTCGTTAGGGTTTTTTGACCGAATTTCGCCTTTTTGATCGTAGTGGAATTTTTTGCCAGGATTTTTGTAGACTATTTTTGTTTTCAATTCCTTTGGATTTTTTCGGCTGGAGATGCTCCCAATCAATTTTCGACTGGATCTTAGAGGGATTTGCAAACGTGAGAACCAATGGTAATAGAAAAGCGTGGAAATGTTTCGAGTGTGCCTTAAAATCATTTTCATGAACTCAAGGCAAAAATATTTTACTGCGCACAATGGGTGTGCGCAAAAGTAATAAAATAAAAATAATAATTTAATAGAGTGCAAACCTACGTGTAATAGCTAGTGCAATAGACACATTGACGTTGAGTCACAATGCAATATAAAATAAGTAAAAAAATTGAATATTGTTATTAAATTGGATTCATCAATCATTCAGAGTAGACAATTTTGAAAATTTCCAAGTGAAAAAAGAGATTTATTCATTAGATCGATTTTCTTGCAAAAAGTTACCATACGCCATATATCATGAATTCAGCCATGAATTTTCTCAAGAAAATTCAAAATAACTCTGCAGTTTAAAGTTCGTAAAGCAGTAAGTTGACGTTAACATCGTGTAAGCTCAATAAAACTGGCGGTCGTAATATATTTCATTCATTACATAAGGTATATTGGATGGAGGATTTTATAGGGATAATGAAAGTAAACATGATCATTCCATTCAATTGGATTTTTCCGTTATTTTCTAAAAATTTTGTAAAAATTCAAACATCCACGGCGTTCGCTATTTCACTGAACGATTGTTACACAAAAGTGAACGGTACGTACGTTTTTTACTAGCAACATAAAGTATCCAAGTGAAAGTTGAAATTTTGTGATTCAAAAAGAAAAAAAAAATGTTCCAAAAAACTGTCGGAGCTACTCTTTTGCCTCAAAAGCTATGACAAAATATGACTATTTCAATAGGATTCTTCCAAACTAGTTAGTTTCGACGTTACTATATGAATTCGATCCAATTTAGAATGAATTTTATTGATAAGCACTTAAGCAGAGAAAATTGTAGTAATCAATTATTATTAAGATTTTAATTAGAAATCGTCATTAAATCCAACACAGGTTTTGGTGAATAATTGGCTTCAGTGTTTCGTTGTTGTTGTGTGGTTCAATGATTCGCGATGTTTGGTTGGATTGGAATAAGAATCCCGTGTATTTCAAAGCTGACGATGTGGCACACGTTTCGACAATTCCATTTCCAACTGTAACAACTTGTATTCAGATAAAAATACTGTACAATATCATCAAAGTTCGAACAAAAATTGTCTAGGAATTTATCGTATTCATTTGAATGGAAATGGATTATTGGATTATTGGATTTGAATGGAAATAATATTAACAACAATAAATGTTGATCATATAGAAAAGCGCACGCCTCTGCACTTATGCACGTATGTCCCCTGTTGCATGAATATGTAAAATTCACTGACGATGACGATAATTTTGTGAATGAATCAATTTATGATATAATTAAAAAGGTGGCACCCACTCGCGATTATGTAGTGCACGAATGCAAATGGCTACAGAAAAATATTGCTTGTTCCGAGCACATGAGTCCAGTTTTTACTCGCAATGGTGTTTGTGTAGCTTTTAATGGATTTACTTCACACGACCTGCAGCCCTTTTTGATTTGATCTGATTACTGTGAAATTGATTTCCTCGATTAATAATTGAATAAATCGACTTTTAAAATGGCGCCGAGAATGCGTGCGATTAAAAACAATCGAATGATATCGTTGGAATGTGGAAACTGGCTATTTTAGTGGTATATATAAATATGAATATCCACATCGTGTGCCTGATTCAGGTCGAAAATATGCGCTCAATTTAATTCGTTCGATGAATGAACGAGATTACAAGTTTGTTTGTGATGGAACACTTCAAGGATTTACAATTGAATTGAATACACCCGGCGATGTGTCATTGGAAAATTCACAGCATATTTATATACAACCTCCCGAGGAGGTTCTTATTGCTGTTGAATCCATAGTATCCAATATTTCGGCGGGCCTTCGAAATTATAAAACAAAACAAGGTCAGTGTTACTTTCTTCAAAATGTATTCGAAAGTGAATTGCAAAGAGGAATGTTTGGCGAATTTCACAAAGCAGCAATGTGAATGCATGAAATTTTCACAACCAAGTATGCAATCTTCTAAAATAATTATTATTTGACGATAGATATGTTTTGTAGGAGACATGATAACAAACATTTGCGGCGCTGCAAACAATGGACAGTTGTTTCGTGACGAATGTAATTGTATGGCTGCATGTAACGATATTCAGTACAAAATGAAAATGGAAAGAAAGAAAATCGATATGCACACATTGGCCAAAAATGTGGGAATATCGGGGAATGGGTCGGTTTATTCAGGATAAGGTTACCATTTGTCCGGAAATTAAAAGTCGAAAACATAAATGTGATATAACAGCAGCGTTGACGTCGTGAACCAATTTAACAAGCATGGAGTATACTTAAAAGCCAATTCAGTCTATGTTTAAATCAATAATTTATTTCAATTGTTAAATTGCCAATTATTCAAATTGACAATTGTTTTTAACACAGATTGAATTGGCTTGAAATTATTATTAACATCATTATCATTCAGTAGCAACCAGACATTATATTGTGATATTTTCAGTCATGTGAATCAGCTCAGCCAAATATCGTCAGGAGCTGAAATGGAGTGAAAACAATAAAAGTGATTGTTATGTTGTTTGTAAGAATGGAAGTGTTATTATAGCCATAACAATCACTTCTATTGTTTTCACTCAATTTAGGCTGAGCTGATTCATATGACTGAAAATATCACAATATAATGTCTGGTAGCAACAACAAAATTTATTGCAAATTCTTCGATTTGTCATTTTAGTGAATTGAAATTCAATACTTTGGCTCATGTTTGTCCACTATTGTCACATCGAAAGGCATTTTACGAACCAATCAATTTATAAAATTATTCAAGATATTGCACCGAGCATTTCGGATTCGATATTTATGTGTAATTGAAAAAACAAATGTTTCACGAATCGTTCCAATTTTAACTGATGAAGGTCTATGTTTCACTTTTAACGCTTTAAACTCTCATGAAATTTATACGGAAATGTAAGTTTTATGTAAATCTATGCGAAAGTTCTGATTTCAATAATATTGTTTGTCAAGAGAATGACATCGGATATGATGATTGTGAATCAAAATCCGAATGCTTCATCATACTGGAGTCTACAGAATGGGTATTCACACCAATCTAATGATGGAAATTATCCATGAGAGTGAGCATCATTGCAGTGGTGTATTCAGTCAAGGATTTAAAGTAACTTTATCAACACCTGGCGAAGCATTACAAACATCAAGAAAATATTTTCGATTGCCCCTTTCCCATGTTAATTCGATTCATATTGTACCCGAGATAACCATAACTACTGAAAAATTACGTAATTTCAAGCCGTCACAACGAAAATGTTTCTACTCGTATAGCTCTTCGGAGCGTCAATTGTATTTCTTAAAAATATACACACAAATCAATTGTGAAGAGGAGTGTTTGGCAAATTTTACCAAGAATTTGTGTAGATGCGTGAAATTTTATTGTTATGAATTTCATATTTATATCATAGGAGAGATGAGTACAAAAATTTGTGGAACAGCAAGGATACAGTGCTTAGAAGCAGCACAAAAGAAACTGCAAACCCCATTGAACGGACGGGTCTTTCGTAATGGATGCAATTGTATGCTAACTTGTACATTTATCAAATATAAAGCGCGTTTTAATCGGAGTCCAATTAATTCATGGGACTATAATGAACGTGGAAGAAAATGGAAATAGTAAGATGGTTAATTCACATATCAGTAAGTATCATTTTCAAATTCAATCTTTTCGAGTTTAGTAGGCATGCAACACTTGTTGGTTTCGCATTTGAAAAGGATTTGATGAAGACAGACAAAATTATTGAAACGTATACAATTGTGGATTCTTTGGCTGTTTGTCGTGGTTTGCTTGGATTATTCATGCGCATTAAGCATCATTGAACTGATTTTTTACGCCACACTTCGGCTTTTCTGGAGACTGCGTCAAAATCGACAAATTGCTGTGACACCACTTGCTTCAACGAGTAATCGGAACCGTATCTAATGCAATTTGAACAAAACCAATCCGTCGAAACACGACACATGACCAAACGAGTCATTTAATGAAGCAAAACCGTTGAATTTCGTGTGATTTCAAGTGCTTGTGAAATTTGTGACTATTTTTAATCCAATTTTTGTAAAGAATTTGGCGAACAGACCTTAGCTCGAGCTATTTTACAAACAAAATATCAAATTACAAAGCATAAGATTACACTAATAGAAAATCAATGTTCGCCAATTCAAAGTTCATTTGCATATTCAACAGCTACTAACGAGTATTTTGACAATCAGTGGTGATCGGCAGCACTACTTTCACATGTGGTTCACATTAAGATTTTCTTATAAGATTTGTTTTTCAAATTGTTTGGTTTTCAAATGGTTCAAGTTTTCTTATCTGCATCGACAACAAACAAAACAACAATTTATAATCAGTTCACAGTCATTTCCGTGGATTTTTGGTTAGTTTATTTTATCGGTTTTCTTCACAAATCTGTTTAACGAAAAAATTTGAGATATATTCTTTACACTTATATCTTCATATGACTATTTTCGTTTATTTTTTTTTCTCAACTGTACTTAAAATTTAAATAAATCACGCAAGCAGGCTGTGTCACAGTCTCGTTATCACTAGATTCCCCTCTTACTTTTTCCCATTCTTTTTAACTCTCACTCGCTATCTCTCTTCGCAGGTCTTCTTCAGTAGAGCCTCTAAAAAATCTCGCTGTCATAATAAACCAATGGGCAATTCTTCGCGGCAATCACTTGATACGCATTTTCGATACCAACTTTATTCCAAATATCTTTGCTACGATCGTTCCACACATGTATCACCGTTGAATTTTCGCATAATTTAAGCGCTTTGTTCAAATCCTCTGGTTCAAAGTAAAGCGTGTAATTTGACCATGAAATTGGATAAAATGTCTCTTTCGGTTGGATTTTAGCACCTTGACAACGATTTGGTGTCCATAACGTTCGATTCGGTGTTGAGCAAATCTCTTCAAGTATATGTGTCAACATTTGTGGCCCATTTCCAATGAAAGAATCGCCATTGAAATTTTTCATTATCTCACTGAAATTTAAAGAAAATAATCATTTTTGCATTTATTTTTGTGTAAATCTAATGAGGAAACGACTATTTTTTAGATCTTATCTCGAAACAGTTGTTGCCATCGCAAGATGATGTTCACCAACAGCACACCAAAATACTACATTTGACATTCGAAAATTTTAAAAACAACTTCCGTTTTGTAACGCTTATCAACAAACAACGACAACAACTGAACACGAGTAATTTGGTTGTTAGGGTCTGATTGTGTTTGGTCAAATTAATAAAAAAAGTTACCCAAAAAATCTTTGACTGATTTCCCTCCCAACGCCATGATTGTTTAAATGCATAACCGCACCGTTTATCACTGTCGCCCAGTCGTCTCCGATGAAATTCTCACCCAATTCGTCAATATTTTTCTGCACAATCACATCCAAATCCATGTGATAGCCACCGTATCTGTATAGTGTCATCGCTCTGACGATATCGCTCATATGTTCGTATAAAAACATCGAATCAAATAGTTTGCTGGATGTTAACCAACTAGAAATTGGTGTATCAGAGGAGTAACGCCATATGTTCATATTTCGTACGTGTATATTCGAATACACTTGAAGTTTATTGTAGAATTGTGGTAACTCTTTTTTTGTTTCAATGACACCAACTGGACTAGCAAATATCACAAATATATCACGATCGGGATTATGACGGGCGGCCGACTCTACTGCACACGCCTCTCTGAAATAAAAGTTATTTTTATTTCAAATAATTATTGAATTTTCGTTGAAAATCGGCCGGATTTGGAACAAAAAATTGACACTCTAGTCAGCCAGGTATTTTGTGACGTTTTTAAGGTTAAAATGTATCACCGAATATCATGAATTCCAAATTAATCAAAAATTGTTGACTTTTCAATGTAAATCAACTGTGGTGTCTCGGAGGCTGACTTATCCATGCTTTTTTTTACATTGACGGTCATGGCATTCATTGTAATTCAATGATTTTGTTAAAATTAAAAAAAAATCACTTACTTTGCGTTCAATTTAACGATGCCGGTTTTCGAGCATGTTGTCTGATGAAAAAAAATTGTTTTGCCTGGTTTCGGTTGTATTTTTGCGTCCAAAATGTCATCAAAATACCGAATTCCATTGTCTTTATTCCCCGGTGACTTATAACAATCACTAATATTTTCAAAGCGTTGTGGTTTCGGTGTGAAATCATCCGTTTCATTCGGAGTGTATTCCGTTTTCTTCAAAACACTTGAATCCGTAAATATGGTAATGATAATTACCAAAACGATTGCCAGCAATAGTAAATAACGTAAATAATGTGAACGATGTGCAGTCATTTTGCCGATGCGAAAAACTTAAACGAGAATTGAAACAAAAAAAATTTTTGTGATTGCTGCCAAATTATCATAACAAAAACATTGTCAACTTATCGCTAGCACATACTTACTCATACTGACATCAAACACAAAAAAAAAAAAAAAATATTAACGAAACGAGTTTTTGTGTTGTTCAAAATGTATGGGAATAAATTAGCATGGAGTCTTTTATCACGGACTATATTCCGATGTGAGTCTAACATGTATACGATAATTTTTGTTTCTCTCGACGATACTACGCTGCGTTGTTTCTTTGATAAAAATGAACCAAATTTATTATTCATTTGGGTATTTAATGAGAACTTTTCAACACAAACACACACCAATGACGTCTGTATGTGTAATAGGAGTACAGTTTTGAAATTTCTCCACCAGTTGAATTAGTAGAGCTGGTATATTCTGCGATACAATTTTATGACAGAACAAACAATAAACGTCGATGCAAGTGAATTCTTTATTCACGAATTTTCTGTTTATTCGAATGAATGTGTTTACAGTAAAATGGCGCTTATTCAGCAGTATTCTCACCGTAAAACAAACGCGAACGAAGTTCTTGTAGAAATGAGTCATTTTATATGGAAATACACTTGACACGATCATTTTCTTGTATACTTTTTGTTCGTTCATTCGTCGTTTTACTGTATTTTACAGATTATTCAAATGAATTTATAACGAATAACTGTCTTCATTTCAATGATCGAGTAAAGATAAGCCTGTCTTAAATTCTGACCTCACCAATCATGGTTTTGTTTTGATTTTATTTTTAAATAAGTCTGAGAATTTTTACTTTTTTGATTCCATGCAAAATACGAATTAACATGATTAATAAAACGTCAGAGCTGTTGTAGACACGGCGGAGGTGCGGGTGGTTTTGTTATAAATGCTGCTCTTTTTTTGTATTGAGGTGCGGCACTCGTCGATTGATCTATTTCATGGAATACACCGGGGACATGCGGTATGCGGTCGAAAACATCAATACGAACAGCTTTTGTCCTACGATTTTTGTGAAATGGTTTTTTATAAAATCACCGCAAAATATTTTTTGGATATATGAGGTACTTTGATAGCTACGTTTTCATTTTTGGTCAACAAAAGAACCATTTTGAATGAAATGGTGCTTTATTCACTTTATATTTTATTTACATCCAAAAAGAGCTCCAAACTTCAACAGTGGCTAGGTCCTGATGATTTGCATTCATTTTAAGTCACTGTAAAGTGTAAATAATATGAAAAAGTTAAGTCTGAAAGGGGTGTATGGTTGAACGCAAAAATGTGTCGGACCAAACGGTGGTTCACATTGGTTCAAAGTCGTAGAACAAAACTTGTTTGTGTTTATATCATATATATCGGTGTATTTCACGAAAATGAAGCAACTGACCCACCCTAATATTAGGAAATTCAATATTATTGAATAAGTGTGGAAACTCATTAATACCCACACTTCTCCGGTGCTAATAACAGCTCTGTTAAAGACTCTAAAATATGCTGACATTTTGAGCTTCTTGAGAAAATGATGAAATATTTTGTTTTCATTTCGATCAGAAACCGGTTTGTTCTAATGAATTTGGAAATCAATCTTCTTTACATCATTCGCCATTGATTTATCAATCATTTGTACAAATAACCGGTGTTTATTTCATTTTCTCTTTCGTTTTAAATTTTAAAAGGGAGCATAGGTCAATCTTCAGCCGCTTCTAAGATTTCTTCCTATAGGGTTTTTTGGGAACGTAGATGCATATATGCTTTCAAATAAAATTGCAATAATATAATTTCAAATTGGACGTAGTGAGCATTCGTTAAAAACAGGTGTTTTCTTCAATTTGGAGTCGTGTCCATCGTCGAAAGATTTTTTAAAAAAATTCCAAGTTATTTTTGTTCTGACCTTCAGACACGTATCCAAATAAAAAAGAAATCGAATGATTGCAGGCATTTGTGGACCGACTCAATTCCACGTCTTCATATCTTCTTATTGAATAATAAAAAGATTTTGACGCAGAATTTTATTTACAAAATGTCTGTACAAATAATCTGTAATTGACGAACAATTCCGCAGGAGGTTATTTTTTGTAAAAAAATTCAATATGTTCTATGTTTGCTATTGAATCTCGACTTTGGAAGGTCAGACACAAATAGATTCGAAGATATGCAAAATCTTGTTCTCGAAATGAATTTGATTGAAGTCGACTGATTAAAAATAAATCCGGTGCAATTTCGGAATATTTTAAATCATGAATTAAAATTTTATTTGAACAAATGTTTCCTCCGTCGTAGAATTTGTCACAATAAAGCAATTCCGGGCATTTCGTCCAGAGGGGTTTTCAAACATATGTTTTTATTTTAGTGGAGTGCATTCGCAATATGGAATTTGACCGAAATTCATGTGGTGAAAATGAACATTTTCATATTTCCACAGCATAGATGATATGGTAGCAGATTTTTGTTGATGTATTTAAATCAATCCCTTGTGGAAATATTTCGACTTCATAGTTGACTAAAAATTGGCTAATTTGGGACAAAAATGGCTGATATTTCGGCCAGTTTAAGTTAACTATAAGTGACTATATGCGTCTTCGTGTAATTTGAGTTGAGAAATGTCGATTGTGATCATAGTTAACTACGGTTAACTATGAGTATATGAAATTGACTTTTGTCAACTATGTTGACTATAATCACTTTTAGTTAACTCTGAAACATAACCGACTATAGTCGATTTCAATCATCTATTGGTAATTTTAACCGAATAAAAGTGATTAAAATTGACTTAATTCATAGTCAGTCAGTCATTTTTTCCACAAGGGATATAAATGAAATTGTATACGAATCAAAAGAATCAACAATCGAATTAGAACCAAAAACACGAAAATATTTGCTCAAATGGTGTTAGATGAAAATATTGAACAAAATGGGTTCAATACGTAATCGATTTTAGTCCCAAAATCGTATAAATATCGTGAGAACTTTGAGCAAAACCATCAGTCAAGTTGATGAAGAATTTAATCAGTTTTTTCTTCCGTTTACAGACAAAAGTAGAAATTATTTATGCGATTTGGACACCTAAACAATTCTTCGACTAGAATACCGAAAAACTGATGCATTTTTCAAAAAAAGAAAAACAATACACTTATTGATTGAGATTTAACGGTGCTAAAACAAACCAAACGATGAAGAACCACTTTTGAATGTTAAGTTAACATTGTTAACCTTCAATTTGGTCAAATCTTATCGCAGAAGAATTGAAGATCTATTATTGAACAGATTATTCCTCATATTTAAAAAAAAAATACATATTTATTCATCACTTCACCCAATGTGAAGTTTTTATTCCCGATTGCCGGAGTTTCTCAAGATTTACATTGCTTTTACGTTGTGTACGCGCTTAAGTAAGCTACATCGAAATGTTGGTTCTCTTTTAGTTTTGATGATTGCTTGTTTTTAATTGAGTTTTTTCATTTCGCTTTGAATCCAACTGACGGACTGATAGACACTAGCAAAAACATCTGGAATTCCTAGTGCACACTGTAAAATAATCGAAATTGAATCAGAAGACTTACATTCACTTTAGTTCAGAAAAACTTCATAGCAGCTAATAGACCATTATGAAAGTAATTGCACTTAAATAAAGTTTTTATACAGCTTCATTAAAAACTACTCACTGGTGCCACCCATGATACAGCGCCAATCAATTCACCATTATGACCAACCAATGGACCTCCTGAATCGCCCTGGCTACATAAAAAAATATTGACTATTATCGATTAACTCAAGCTATTTTTGCATTTCATAAATCTATTCGTATCGATTGTCCACATTGCAAATTCAATTGGATTTATGTGGACGAGAAAGAAAATAATTTTTCAATAATTTTGCAAACACTTACTGAGCCCAAACCAGAAACTATAAACATTTTCCTCTTGTCGATGGCATCGTTGGTTGGTAGTGCAATTGGTTGAATGTTATTTGAGAAAATAATTTGTTCGGCTGTACACAGTATTGAAATATCATTCTTTGCTTCACCTTTATTATCGTATGCTGGATGATTGATGATATGTGAAAATCTAATATATACACCATCATCGTAACTTTTCACAGTTCCAATAATTCCTAGTAGATCAATTGCACTAGAATATTCTGTGCAATGTGCAGTGGTCAAAACGAAGCGATCGCTTATAATCGCTCCGCCACACCAGTGATAATCTTGATGCCAAAAATTGCGTCGGATTGAAACATAATATGGAAATGGTCCTTGCTCTGTATCTTCGCCACAAGGTATACAGGGAAATCTGTCGATTTTTTTTTGGGTCCATATTATATCGGCCACAATACATACCGAACAAAGTGTTAAAATGTATAAATTTATCATCGTCTTCATGTTACGTTTCTCAGTGATTTTATACTCTAGACAATTATATTCCGAATAATTTTAATAGATTGTTTCAGAACGGACAGTTACAAATTGATTCGAACTTATGCAAAATCTTGTTGTCAATTAAACGTGAATGCGCGCTGGGCGTATCATTTATCTAAAATGGATTTGATCAAAACCGAATGATTAAAAATGAGTCGAGTGCAATTTAATTTAGACAAATGTTTTCTCTGTCAACATGCGTCAACCTTACAATTTATTTAAATTGTATTCGGCACACATGGTGGCAAACAAATTGATGTGTAGAATTTGTCAAAATAAAACAATTCCAGGTAATTCGTTCAGTATTCAATAGACTAGCCCCCAAAACACAAAAGTTCTTATTTTTCGGTCTTACCTAAGGGGAGAATCACAAAAGAAAAGAATTAATTTAAAATAATCGACAAATAATCGTAAAACAATCAATAATAATAAGTAAGTAATTTTTAAGTGATTTGCCCCGTTGGATATTTTTCCATATGGTATGTAGATAAAGTGTGTAAAGTTTCATGCCGATAGCTCATCGCTACATGGTGCCGCAAAAGCTCGGTAAATCATTATGTGAATTTCTTGAAAAATGAAGTTTTTGGTTAATATAAATACAACTTTGCACAACCACATCGACTCAAAATGAACGGTAGTCATCATTTTTGACAATAAACTTACTACTGGAGAAGTTTCAATCGATCTGGATGAAAATAAAACACATTTCCATTCAAAATTTTCGATGTTTTGATCAAAATTGAATGTGTGGTACCAAAGGTTTGGTATATACCCATTTGAATGCTTCGTATAACTTGAAGATTATTTAATAAAATTGAATGATAATGCCACCGACAAAATTCGAACTTTTGTGTTTTGGGGACCAGTCTAATGGTAAATAATGTGTGAGTTGATAAAATAAATGAAATTAATGATATTTAACACACTTTTATAGCTGAAAAGAGAATGAATAAAAAAGGATTTTGGTATTGCTCCTTTCATACATTTTAGAAAGAGATCTTTTATTTTATCAAATTATTTCTTTATTATCGAGATATAATTGTTGTCTGGAAGATATATTGTCTCATCGTTTTATTGGCAACGCGTCTTTAACATTTTATTAGACACAAGACAACATATCCCGTGTGCAAAAAAGTGAGCTGGCTGGCTGAAACCAACTGAAAATGAATTTGCTAACTGTTTAAAAAGTATTTATATGATTTTAAACAGACGAATAATTGTGACGTACGTTAGATGTGATTGAAGTTGATTCGAGTTAGTTTTCGGCAACGTCCTATTAAATTAGCTAACTGACTAGTCGGTCACATAGCTCTTGGCCAGGAGTCCAAGTCAATTGAAAAGTGAAGACTTTTTTTAAGTCATCAAGTTTTGGAGTAGGAGAAATTATTTCGATTTGGTATGGTTTTTGGTCGAGAGAAACTCGTTCGATTAATAGTGCAAAGATCGACGATCAGTCACTTTTTTGCACACGGGACATTTTTTGCAAAAAAACCGTTGCTCACATCAAGAACAGATTCAAGGCTAATGGAGAACGACCTCACTGAGAATTCCAGACTCATTTTTATAACTTTATAGATACAACTCTTGATGATCACAAAAAACAAGTATTCCCTATCTTGTTTGGGCCAAAATGTAAAGAGTAAAAGGGCACTTCACCAAAACAAATCATACAAAGTCCATCACATTTTTTACTCATTGCATTCATTCAATGAAAATAGTCTATGACATGCCGACTTTAGACACCATGACAAATATTTACCAAATATGTATTTTGCGTACAAGTAATTTTTAAAATTATGCATTTGGAATGTTTTCGAGAAAAATGTTGTATCAAAAAGACTTGGAAAAATGTCTAATCGGGGCAAGACCGACAAAATGTTAACTTTTGTGTTTTAGGGGTCAGTCTAGTATTCAAACTTTATGTTCAACATACAATATTTGCTTCTTTTTTCACCTCAGAATCCTATTTTTCGCAAACAAATCGAATAAAAAAGTGTATTGGCGGATGCTTAAATTGTTTTTATTTTGTTACAAATTGGCAAAACAACAAATTTTAATGCTTAGTCATCTGACATCATTGTATGTTTCCATTCAAACGACATCCTCAATATAATGGTATCTGAAAAATTCATGCGATATAAATAAATTTTCGAAAAATGTGCTTAAATTATGCTTAATTCAAAAAGAATTTCATCACTTTTGTGTATTCTTCAACCCAATACTGTTCTAAATCGATTGAAAACTCTCACTTTGAGCACTTTTTTTGTACGTAGGCGACTATTTAAGTTTCTTCAATATGTATGTTTTAGTATTGCCCGATGCAAACCATTGTCATATTCGTTAAGTTTAACATTTTGTAGCATAAACGTTCTCAGAACGTTTTGTCATTCGATCGTTATTTGTATTGTTTACCGTAACATGTAAATTGCGTCTCAGCCAAAAAATGAATTTTACTCGTGAAAATTTTCGAGCGATTATTTTTTTCCACTTTCGATTGGGTGTATCACAACAACCGTGTTTTGATCAACTTCATTTGGCCTTTGGCGATGAAGTACCAAGTCTTCGGACAATTTATAATTGGTACAACGAATTCAAGCGCGGTCGCCAATCGCTCATCGACGAGTTCCGCGAAGGTCGTCCAAAATCAGTTGTTGTACCAGAAAACATCGATGCTGTCAGAAATATGATAATGGAAGATCGTCATGTAACATATCACGAGATTGAGGCATCCCTGGGCATTAGTGCGACCAGCGTATTTAAGATTTTACATGAACATTTAGCTGTCAGAAAGATTTGCTCTCGTTGGATACCACATAATTTGACAATCGCTCAAAAAAAGGCTCGTGTCGATTGGTGTAAACAAATGCTCAAGAAATTCAATCGTGGTGTTTCAAAATCCGTGTATTTTATCGTCACTGGTGACGAATCATGGATCTACGCGTATGAGCCCGAAACTAAACAGCAGTCGACTGTATGGGTCTTTCAAAGTGAAGATAACCCAACAAAAGTTGTTCGAGCTCGAAGTGTTGCGAAGCAAATGGTCGCCTGTTTTTTCGCGATAAGTGGTCATGTGGCAACAGTTCCACTAGAGGCCTCGTAAGACCGTCAATTCTGATTGGTACACCACCATTTGTTTGCCCGAAGTGTTTGATGAAATAAGAAAAAACAACCGCCGTCGCAAAATAATTCTTCATCATGATAATGCGAGCTCTCACACATCTCATCAAACAGTCGATTATTTGACCGGTCAAAAGATCGATTTAATGGGTCATCCGCCGTACAGTCCTGATTTGGCACCCAACGATTTCTTTTTATTCCCGAGCGTGAAGAATAAACTGCGTGGTCAACGATTTTCATCGCCCGAAGAAGCAGTTGATGCGTTCAAAACACACGTTTTGGAGATATCACTTTCGGAGTGGCATGAATGCTATGACAAATGGTTCGAGCGAATGCAAAAGTGTATTGATCATCATGGCGAATATTTTGAAAAACAATAAAACCATTTTCGATGAAACCCCATTGTCTTATATATGTTTTTGAAAAAACTTAAATAGTGACCCTCGTATTTAAAGTATTTGACGATAACCAATGAAATGTATTTTCTTACTTGAATATATGGAAGATTATAGGTTCGGCAAGTTGTACATATACGACGTTTATTCAGCTTTTCATTTGTCCAAGTATAGCGATAACCACACAAACCGCACAAATAAGATGATATCCAAGTTTCTTCTGTCCTGAATGCTGATGTGCTAAACATGATTCTTGTGCTCTTTGTTCAAAAACTTAATTAAACATATATTGTGCAATCATTCGATTTTATATCATTTCTTTTATCTCACAATTGAGATCAACAACTAAAACAGCTCAATAAACATTAAAAATGGATACATTTTGGTGGAGCACATTTACAATTTATTTCAATTAATCAGTTGTAAGAATGACTCATTATTCGATGATTTATACGTTCGAAAATAAATAAATAAAGAGTCAAATGATAATAAACATGATAATATCGCAGTACGTTCGTTGATGGTTGCAGTTTGATGAAAAAGCGCAATGGAATTTTGATTTCATTTCAAAAATATTCGCTGCTTGCATAAACCGATGGGCAATTCTTTGCGGCAATCACTTGATATGCGTTATTTGTTCCAACTTTGTTCCATATACGACTGCTGCGATCGTTCCAAACGTGAATTATCGTTGAATTCATCGACAATTCCAGTGTTTCGTTCAATTTATCAACATCAAAATACATCATATAATCTCGCCATTTAATTGGATGGAAGTTTTCTTTGCGTTTCAACTCTAAGCCATCACAAGTTCGCCTCGTCCACAGCGACCGTTGATCGGTATTACAAATATCCGCACACGTTTGTGTAAGTATCTTCGGTCCATTTCCGATGAAATTACTGCCATTGAAATTTTTCGTCAATTGCCTGTATCGAGAAAATTAAAAAGCATCATTAAATTGAACAAAAAATTGATTGCAAACTTATTTAAAATTCTAAACAAATAAATTACTCTAAATATTCGGTTGCAATTTCCCATCCGATGCCGTCATTATTCAAATGCATAATGCTGGTTGCAAGCACTGTGTCCCAATCATCGACGACAAAATCTTCGCCCAAATCGTCAAAGTTCTTTTGCACAACTACATCCAAGTCCAAATAAAACCCGCCAAATTTGTACAACGTCAGTACTCTCAAGTAGTCGGACATATGCTCATATAAGTACTTTGATTGAAAAAGCTTATTGGTTTTGCTCCAATCTTCGACGGGAGTGTCCATTGAATATTGCCATAAATTCATGTTTCGAAAATGAATATTTTCATATTTCCATAGTGTGTCGATGTATGGTGGCAGATTTTCATGGTAATTTATGCCAACCGGTGAAGCAAATATGACAAAAATATCGCGATTTGGATTCAAACGTGCGGCTGACTCAATCGCACATGCTTGTCTAGAAAAACGATAAAAAAAACAATCAATCAACCATCATTTTAAACGATAAACTATCACCAGACATACTTGGCATTCAACTTGGCACTGCCGGTTGGATTGCATGATGTTTCATGGAAAAAAATCGCCTTACCAATTTTCGGCTGTTTTTCTGCATCCAAAATGTCCACAAAATATGTTATCGCATTTTGTGCGACATTGTTTGAAACCAACTTTGAATATTTGTAACACGGAATTTTATTGAAATTGTTATTATTATTGTTGAAAATAAGTGCACTCATGAAAATACACAATATAAATACGCACAATAAAATGAGTAACAATTTGCGACGAAAATAAGCGACGAAGTGCGCTTGTCTATGATTCATCTCGATGAAATACTTTCGGCTCATTGGCGATTGATTGGATCTTTTGACTCTCGGTGAAAGTCACTTGGTTAATGTGTGAGCAAAATGGTTTTGTGTACAGCATTGAAGAATTACCTTTGATCGAAAGTGAAAATAACCATTACGTTTGCGTGTTGACAAAAGGTGTATTCAGAATCGATGATAAGATTGCTAGATAGTATGAGTTATTTTTAATTAACGAGGTTTGCCATGTAAATAACACGATATAGCCGCAGTTTTATCGTAAATATTTCGAAATATGCAATTCACCAATATATCAATAGATCGACGTCAAATCGCTTGGGCTATGCTTACATTCGTAAATGGTCGCAACGTAATGCCAAACTTTGCTATCTTTGGCAGATAAAGAGCAAATAGCAAAAATATTGCTTAATGGCTCTCACTACATGGTCATTATGTAAACAAATGTAAAAAAATACGTTCCTCCCTGGCTCGCCCTTTATTTATTTTTTTAAACTAAACAGGAGTGAACCAAAAGTGTCCAATTCAAGACTTTGCGAAATATGTGATTTTGTGCTGTAAAGTAGAATTCATTATATGTCACAGAGTTTTTAACTTATTATTGGGCATAGACATTGGATATTGGGCTTAAATGAAATTGAGAAATGAGCAAAATTTGATTTGATGATTTTCATAATTCAACTTTAATTACAAAATATTCGGTGTTTTTTTGTGAATCGACAGCTATTTTGCAATATTTCAAATTAATTAATGCTCTGGAGATGCCAACCAGTCTGGTTCTGGCACTTCCCGGCTACGAATTTCTCAGTGATAATGTCATACATTTGATTGTATTACAATCATTGTAATCTTGAAGATGTTTTACAATTTAATGTATTAATAATAATAAATTAATCAATAATTAATGCGGTACAAATCATACATGGGCTCGGAAAAAATTTAAGGGGGTCAATCAGTCAATCGAAAACCCTAGAAAATCGAAAGAATTTTCTCTCGAAAAACCTTAGCAATTTCAAAGATTTTTTCCATTTCTAAAGTTGTTGAGCAAAAAAAATGTCTTCACTTTTTTGGTGAAAATCCCTAGCAAATTCGAATAACTTTCCTTCTTCAAAAGGACATTTCTTCTTTAGTGGGGGGCAACTGCCCCCTGCCCCCACTGTGGACGCCCCTGACTGTCCATCGTAATTCATCACTTAACATTGAAATCCATTGCCACTTTTGAGCAGCTTGAATTCAGAGCATCTTGATTTGCTGCTGCTCAGCATATAGCTGAGAGCTGAGAAATGCTGAACTCGTGCGGCTAACGCATACGAAACGGATGGCACGCACACATGCATTCTCCCCGTTTAAACGGTTATAAACAGTTGATTGGACGTTCAATTCAAAACTCAAAACTTAGTAACCAGTTGAGTTTGAAATTGTGTTGCGACCGACATATGAGAAGCTGCGAGAAAAACATCACGTCGCATCCCTCGTTATTTTGCTTACGTAAGTGAAAGCAAGAGATGAGATGCGACGTGCTGTTTTTGCTCTCAGTCTTTCATATATTCTGAAAGTGTACGTCTAACGCATACGAAACGGATGTGTTACCATTGTACCGGCAATAGCGTCAACGGCAGCACATACGAAGCGAAAGGGGAATATGTATCGTGCATCCGTTTCATATGCGTTAGCCGCACGAGCTCAGCATTTCTCAGCTCTCAGTAATATGCTGAGCAGCAGCAAATCAGGATACTCTGCTTGAATTATTTAGAATTATGTGGAATCCACATTGTGGATATATTTTTGTAAGATTGCACTGTAGTAAATGTAATTTTTCAAAATCTACCAAAAATGTAGCACCCTATTCCTGAATTGGAATCAATATTGTTTGAAAAATCTACGGTTTTCGGCCAATTTAAGAAAATTAAATTAAATCAAGGGAAAGTTAGAATAAATGGTGTATGGATTTGGCTAAATATGCTTTTTGGGTAATCAAGATCATTGTCAACTGTCACAGGAGGCGCACCGTTTATTGGAGTCAAATTGGAGAAATTCTCTAGAGTGTTTTGGGCGTATGGAAGCGAAATTATATTTTAGAACGAAAAACTTCGAAATAAATGTAGTCTGGGCAGACAATATATTTAGCTGCTGTCAACTGGATATTTCAGCTCATCTGGATGCCGTCAGCAGATGATGCGAAGTGAAAACAATAGAAGTGATTGTTATAGTAATACCAGTTTATAACAAGCTTATATACCTATAACAATCACTTCTATTGTTTTCACTTCGTATCATCTGCTGACGATATCCAGATGAGCTGTAATATCCAGATGACGACAGCTAAATATATTGTCTGAGTCTGGGTTTTGGAAAAATATCGTATATTCAAGTTTTTGTTTTTCGCTTTAAAAGTGTGTAAATTATGTATATTAGAGTGTTTCCCATATCTATAGTTTAAAAAATGGTATTTTTCAATTTAAAGAGCATAAAATTCTGTTTTAAGTCGTACCATTAATGTAAAGCACCGATTGATATTGACACTTCCCGAAGCAAAAAACTCTTTAAAGCAAAAATTGTCTAAGGTCTTAATATTGAATTAGTATTATTGAAGTGAACCGAGCCTTATGACATTTGACGATCATTTCTTGGTTTTCGAAATGTCATAAACGCCGCTTCATTCATACCGAGAACACATTATTTTCGATATACGTGCATTTTGTATCGATTTGATCCGAACTTTCCACACTTGATCAATCGATTGACAAATTGTTGAATTCAAGTCACCAGTGTGAGTAAACTTAATCATTTTATTACCGTGAAAAATATTGGTTAATTCATCAATAAAAATATTATTTTTAATGAAAAATCAAAAATTGAATTACGTGCTTACGTGCAGTCCTCTTGATCTTATTGTGAAATTGATTTTTATTTCATAGCGCGTAATATAAGCCATCTATAACGTGAAATATATTTAAGTAGTCTAATAATTATTTAACGTTGAACATATAGTATCATTTCATGAAAAAAGTAATGAATTTCACAATTATTCTGCAGTACATAATTCTGTTGCGTGAGGTGGTGAAATTCATTTCAAGCGGTGATACCCATTTTGAATTGGTTCCATTGTTCAGAGAAGAGAAACAGTTATTGTTTGGGCTCAAATTGAATCTGAATACTCAATAGTATGCGTTACATTGTTTTCTTCTCTAAATCACTGCCATTGTTATCAATCCGAAGATTTTTGTCATTTTTGTGTGCTGCATCATTTTGTGTGTGTACCAAAAAAGGAGATGGATTCTTGTTCTGTTGTCGCTCGAAAAAATTGAATTTAAAACATGTGTGTGCGTGTGTGCATATTTGTGCAGGAGATTTATTCATTCGTAAATTTCTATAAAAAAATCTCGATATGGATCAATGAAAATGTCTAAATATCGCCAATTCAATAATATTCGTTTTTAAACTAAATCGAATGTGTGTGTTTTTTTCAATAGAAAAATGGCAAATCGTTACAAGCCGTCTCTACCAGCTGAGGGAGAAAAGAAAGATGAGATAACGACGATCAAATGTGCACTAAAATCAATAATTCGGCCGCCATACCAGCAGGAACTGATCGGCAAAATAACTGATCTAAGTCTACAGGCTACAATGATTTGCAATTTGGGTTCGTTGCTGTTCTTATTAGAGGTGCAAAAGGCATATGAACGTAGGCATCAACAATGGTGACTTCAGCTTCTTTGCCAATAGCGGGGAAGAAAAGATCAACACATGTTTTAGTCAAGTGCTAGCAAAGCACAACCCATAAAATGTAATTATACTCTAAAATCAACTATGGATAACATGGATTTTACAGTTCTATTTTAATTAATATATTGATTTCAATTCAAAATTCATTTTATTTTCGCATCCATTTTAACTGATTTTTTTCTCTCTTTTCATTCCATTGTAATTCACAATTGTAAATTAATTTACTACCGAAGCCGAAGCCGAAAAAAACACCAAAGCCGAAGCCAAAGCCAGAGCCAAAGCCGGAGCCAGAGCAACCATCAAAGACTAAACGGAAACCCCGTGGACCAGCAAAAGAAATTCCACCAATCGATCCAGAATTCAAGGCAATTGTGGAAGGTCTTGATGAGGTCCATCGCTTTGATTGGCCTAGCAACAAAGATTTCGGTAATGGCCTCAAACATCTATGCAATCAATACATAGACAACAATGTCACCAATTCGCAAACACATTCGGATAAACACATAACCCAATATCTGAAGATGAAAGTGTTTCAGATGAACACAAATGAAGCCATTGATGAGAAATACCTGCCAAGTGACATCGACTGTGTGGTGAAACTCATTCTCAAGGAAAAGGTATGTTGAAAATGTTTATTCAAATCATGAAAAGAACTGAGTTTTCAATGGTTCATATTGCTTAAGCTTACAATGGTTTTTTTTTGACTCGTTGACATATTTTTTTAAAAATGAATTTATTCTATTTCCCTTGTTTCATTGAAAAAGGTCATCAAAGTGCCAGCTAGTGACCCAAATAAACTTTATCGGTGCGGAGTTTTGTATGACATCGTCAATAAGTTGAATGTGTTCCCGGAAATCGACCTACATGATCTCACGACCAATTCAAAAAATTGGTTCAAAGCTGTGCCGATGTATCTATCTATGCAACGCGAGATACCAGGGGCTTTTATGTTAAAATGAATACTACGATTTCAGTAAATATTGAAACATAATGCTGAATATTCAATGAATATTGTATGTATATAAAGAATATACACAAATAAATGTGTATAATTGCATAAATTTGATGAATATTTCGTGAATATTTCCTGTATATATGAAATATACATATTTTGTCATTCTCTTTAGTGCGGACTTTCTTCGTTCCTGTGTCGCTTACTGTGAATATTCACAACATACAGTAGAAAATACGAAATATTCACTAGAGATTTATGCCGTATATATGATGAATAAGACGTGTATATTGTGAATATTATGTGAATATTTCGTATATTCATATACATAAAAGCCCCTAGGCGAGATAGAAGAATTTAATTTGCTGCGAGCACATCAAGAGCCACCGAAGAAACGCAAAAAGAGAAAGCGCAGAAGACCGAAGGGTAAGAAACGACAGTGGATCATCAAACGAAAACAAATGCTCGACGATTTGGAATATCTACCGTGCATTCGCAATTTGGTGGTAGTTCCGATGTGTGATTTTCGGCGTACGCATTTCAAAATCGACTGTTCGAGTATGTATCAGATCTTGTCTTCTCAAAAATTGATTCCGAAACAGTTAACTGAAGACGGAAAACCAAGTGACAAAAATATTTCACAAAAGGTTTTCAACGAGAATAAAGATTACATATGGAATCAGTATTTTTATATGCGTAAAATTCGGTGGTTTGTCCGCCGCAAAAAGAAATTTGACTTTTCGATAAACAGCGATGGAATTGCTGTGTCTCTGCAGTATTCCACCAAAAAGAAGGAGACCAGCAACACACAATCGGGCACCAGTCGATTGGACATCATTGACATGTTGAAGGCGGGCAGATTCAAAAGATTGGGAGGTACAGATTCAGGCATGCGGAACTGGAATACCACAACAATACATGAAATCGATACTTGCAAAGAAGTATGTGTAGTATACTAAAATACAATGATGCACATTGTGTTTAAGTTCACTAATTATTTTTGTTTTTTTTTTTTCGATTTATTCGCAGATCAACTTTGTTAAAAAGAGCAAGCAGTTCCATTGGGAGACACATCAAAACGTACGGAACGCAAAAGCGAAGCGATTCACGAAAAATTTCATCGAAAAAGAAAGACAGGATCGAGAGAATCGTGAGCTGTACGCAATCATGCCATCACCAAAAGGTTCACAGTGGCTGAGCTATATTAAACATCGAGTTAAGATGACCAAACATGGAATCGAAGCTTACTCGACTGCAAAGTACACTAGACTCGCCTTAGACAAATACATTGGGAGCAACAAAGTTATCGACGGATTTGTGAACAAGATCACCAATAAGGAACCGACTCTGTTATTCCATGGTGCTGATGGCGAAGTACCACCTGATTGCTCGATAAAAATAAAGAAACACGTGCGGTGTCCGGGTGTGCGCAAACTGATGCAGGCATATAAGAAGCGACCATACATTGTTGTCGTGCCGGTGGACGAATGGGGAACATCTCAAACAGACGCAAGATGTATGTGCCGATTCCAAAACCAACCCAAATCGGCCAAATTCAAGATGTGTCGGTGCATACCCAACGCCATAACACTGCTGCCAACCAAAATTGTGTCTAAGTTTGGCAAGACAGATACATCTACATATCGACAGTTACAACGCACATTGAACGGAGCATTTGAAATAGAAGAGGAGCTAATGTCAAGAGTAAAACCTTACTACAAAAAATGGCAATTAGACCTCGAATGCACCGTGACTTGGCATCGTGACGTCGTGGCTGCTAAGAACATTCTACTGAAAGGTAAGGATATTGATACACAATGTGATTGAATGATCGCAAAAAAAGATTCATTTTTTCGATTGATCAGGACTATGGACATTGCTTTGACTTCCAATACCTGCTGCAATCAACCGATATTGGAATCAAATCAACGCCGATGCCGCCGTCTTCGACGACGATAACGACGTGGACATATCCGAGCCCGAGTTCGAATAGCAGCCAACTAATCATCACAATACCATACAATAAAATAAAATAAATCATAAGTAACATTTGTTACGTAACTGCTATCCCGAATATGTGGGTTAGTTATGCACAAAAAAAGTCATTTCCCATTTGGTTGAGATGGCTGTGCGGGAGTACAAACAGAGCGTTTTTCCATTGTAAGTATCATTAGATTTTGAAAACAGTTTTTTGCTTCGGGAAGTGCTAACATCAATCGCTTCGTTGTATAAATGCCATTAACTAACATAGAATTTTGCCTACTTTAAATTAATAAATACCATTTTTCTATTTACAGATATGGGAAACACCCTAATGTATATTGTTTCGTTTAGTTTCATAAAAATGTGTTCCACGTAAATTATAAACTTGTTTACAGTTTCGAAATAGCTCTCAAAATTCTTCTGTTTTTTATTTTTTATTGCAAAAATATTTATTGACTGAATATTTGGCAATATTTTCGAGATAGAACCTACGTATAAAAGGACCTGACAACACTCACTACATTTAGTACGTTTCAGTAAAATTGGTACGTAAAATTTCTCAACGAAAAATAATGAAGGTGCTTTTATTCTTGTCATTCGTGGCAATATTTGATCAGGTAAAAGAAACAAAGTGACTTCAAATATATAAAAAAAAAAGTAAAAAAGATTAATTGATCTTTTGTCATCAGTTTACGTTGATAAGATGTGTTAAAATCGCAGCTGATAGTCCAGCCTTTACAACATTATTGGATAAATTGATACCAAAACTAAAGATAGTCGACGCGTCCAAAGATTGGGATCAAGCATTGAAACCACTCTTCAAACTTTCTAGTCATATTATAAACGATGGTTCAAATGATTCATTTTACTGGGTAAACGGTGATCCAAATGCCAACGTCTTTTTCAATCGTACAAAAATATTGGCTCACATCCCCAGTACCAGTCCCTATCAAACATTTCGCTCCGTGTTGAGCGATTATATCAGAGATCTTAACATAAATCATAGATCGGTTTGCCAGCGTCATATTTTTATTTTCAATACATTTCTAAATGAACCAAAAGCCAACGATACAGACGGTTACTTAAAAGCGTTAAACAAATTTAGCAATACCAAATCAATCAAACCAAAACACCTTCAAACAATTTATGAAGCATTACCCGGTATGAGTCAGAGCCATAATACCGCATTCAATGAATTGAAGGAGAAAATAGCATCCGTAATGGCAATCAGGAAGGATTATTTGGCTGCCGAAAATGCACTCTACGCAACAGTTACAGGCAAATTCATTGGAAAGTTTAAAACCGAAGAATATGAGCCGGAGAGAGTCGATGTATTACTTTCGGCAATTAATGAAGTAAAACAAAAGTTCAAGACATTGAACAAACCGCTTCAGGAAGCTGTTGATATTTTGGAGGTTTATATTTTGAATAGAATGAAATGGTCGGAAGTGTTGATGGATGTTAAATTTTTTAATCGACCGAAAAAAACATTTTTTGAAAAATTTTGTTTTCTTTTACCAAAGATGCCATGAAAAAACATCAGCTACAAATATTGACGGGTATTTTTTTTAAACATGTGTTTTGTGAAGATTATTGCCACTCAATTGCTCTGTGAAAAAATATCATGACTCATGACTCATGTTTATTGACAAAATAAAATAATAAAATGTCTTACATCCGTAAGATGAACTTTTCCGCACTGTGATCCACAACATGCATTTATTACGTATCTTTTACCGTAAATATGAATTCATGAGAAAACTGAATCTGATATAAGTTTTGCGATACAAATAATTTTTGATAGACTTTTCAATGCCTGTATGATATCGTAATGACGTGAAACTTTGCACAGGGTATTTTTTGACAAAAAGCTAACATTCTGAAAGTTTGAAGAAATTTTAATACAATTGAGTGGTACCTTCCATACAAAATTTTCGTTTTTGATAAAAAAAATCCAACATTTTGTTCGAGATAATAAAACTAATGTCATATTCGGTTTTCTCGTACCAAAAAACCCCCTAATACATATTTTTGAGTGTTATTGAATTTTTCCCATGGATGGCCATGGGCATCACACCAGACATGACACTTCACTCTATCAACCAAAGTCGCTCAAAATCTAATGGTTTTTATTCCTCGGCACCCCCAATCATCCTGTGAAGTCAGATTTTGAATTACTTTTCTGAAAAACGACTGATTCGTGTTCCCTGACCCCAAAAACACCCAGAAAATACATTTTTGATGGGTGTTAATTTTTCGACCGATTCCAATACTTTACCTCACACACTGGGTGTATGTCGAAAAGTAATAATGATAACAAATAAAACGCAACTTCGATTTTATTTAATCAATATTTATTCAGAAAAAAATTTCAGCATATCATATCACATAATGTCAATATCATGATAATAAACATTCTCCCAAATGAGAAACAAGTTTAACATGGCAAGTGGATTCAATGACTTTTTAAAGAAGATACTTTTATACAGGAAAAAAATCGAAATGTTTCAACATTTTTACTTGAATATTTCAAATTTGGGATGGAATTCACATTTGAATACTCAATACAATTGTGCTATGTAAACAAAATTAGTCTAAATAAATTCATAATAGTAATGGGAGATCGACACATATTGCGTCGTCAATTGTCGTCGTGTAGGCTCTACCACCGATTGATTGTAGATAAGCGTATACGTCAATATTTTAGTAGGATTTAAGTTACAATTGGGCAGGAATTATTTAACCAGGTGTAACGACGCAGCGCCATGACAGAGACACCAAGCTAGCCCCCTAACTCAAAATCAATCGTGAGTTGTCACAGAGCTAAGGTATCCAATGAAAGCGGAATGAACGGAATGTCAATTTAAATGTTGATAATTACCACCCTTCAAACCGCGGTAAAGTTCCAAGTTACATCCTTCGGATCTGAAGCTCACGTTTTCATTCGGTACGTTTCTCATCATTGATAAGTTATCAATAAGCTTCAAAACCATTCAAGAAGTCACCCATTCGAAACATTTGTAAAGTTTAGATGGGAAAACCCATTTTTCTTTGTTCTCCTTTTTGCAATAGGGTGTTGACAAGAAAAGGGATTCTATTTGGTAGGGTTTTCTGATAGGCGGAAGGACGCCCTTAACTTACGAATTCATTGAATTGATCAAAGTCACTCCAGATACTTATGGAGTCATTCGATCGAAATGTGTTCAACAATACGTGTTGTTGTCACCCAGCGCACATTTTCATTGGAATTACATAAAAGTTATATTTAGTATATTTATTCCGTGCATTTAGCTTTGGATGAAAAAAAATTCGAATTGTCAATTCCAAACCGAACTAACTATGAATTTAAGCATTTATCACATTTTCGGACGATTTCAACGAAAACTTTTTTTAGTGTTATTTATCATAGTTATATGTTTTATATATTTACGTGCATTGATATCTTCTAGATTAAGTGAACAAGTACAAATTCCGTGTTATAAGCATCCGAACGATTCGCCGCAATCACTATTCAATTTCCCTGATATTCTTGATGCAGAAAAACAACCATTGCCCGGCAAATCAATCTTTTTCCACGTCGAAACATCGTGCAATGCGGATGGTATTGCCGAATTGAATGCAAAGTTTGTATTGTTATTCCAATTGTTTTCTTAGTTTCTGGAAAAAAGAACATTCTTCATTGTTTTGTTGTAGACAAGCCTGTGTCATTGAGTCGGCAGCACGTTGGAATCCAAACCGTGATGTATTCGTTATATTTGCGTCACCAGTTGGCATAAGAGACTATCCACATTGGCCTCCGTTCATTGAACAACTCAAGGAATATGACAATATTTACTTTCGAAATATGAACTTGTGGCTCCGATTGAAGAATGGGCCAAAACCACTCAACCCTTTCGCACTTACTATTCGAATGAGTACCTGTCCGATCATTTTAGAGCGTTGACTTTGTATAAATTCGGCGGTTTTTATATAGATTCGGATGTGATCGTACAGAAAAGTCTCTATGATTTGGGCGATGAAGATTTTGTCGGCGATGATTGGGACGATGTAGTTAATGACGGTGTTATGCACTTGAATAATTACGGTGTTGGACGTCAAGTGTCTGGTCGATACTTGGAGTAAAGTCGAAACACTCGATTTGGATTTGCACACATTTTTTTGACTGTATCACTATTGTTTTAGGAAATTGATGGAACATTTCGAAGGACAGATTTTGATAACAAATGGACCACGATTATTGACAAACATTTTCACCGATATTTGCAAAATGGAAGATCACACCTTATGGAATCACATTGTTATCAAATGGAAAAATCAAAAGACATACGTCAACAAGAAAAAGAAAACAACAAAGAATATTATCACTTGCAGTCAGATTGAAATAGCCGAAAAAAGACGAATTGCAATTGAAAGATTGCATCAAACACGAATGAAAAATACAACAAAAAAATGCACGGCCGAAGAAATTGAATGCAAACGGCGTATAGCACAAGAACGATTGAAAAAACATAAACAAAGTCTTAGTTTCCATGAAAAAAAGCTACAAATAGGTTTAAGTTCGAATTTCATTTCATTTATTATATAAATTTAAATTTTTTTTTTTACTTTTAAAATATACGTCTTAATTATACTTAATTAATAGATTATAAAGAGGAAGAGAAAAAAGCAGTCTATGTATTTCGGATGGATATCCATCCGAGATATTTTAGAATATCTGGATATTCAACGCAACGGTATGTCGCGACGTATATGTGTATCAAGTGCCGCAGTACACAGTCACACTGTGTCTGTATTTTATGTGTAGCGACATACCGTAGATTATATGTGCGACGCACACAGCTCTGGCTCTGTGCAGTTGCGTTAAATATCCAGATATTCTAAAATATCTCGGATGGATATCCATCCGAAATACATAGACTGGAAAAAAGTAATAAAAAAAATTCAGATTTAAATTTAATTCATGTGTGTATGTGTGTATTTTTTAATAGAACTGGTTGCTTAATGACTGATCGAAAAAGCCATATCGAGCACTTCGGGAACAGATGAAACTGTTTTAATTTCAAGCAGACGCGGATCGATGTTAAATTTGAAACCAACCAAATTATCGATTGGTATAAAGAATGTCTTCATGTCATTATCCAAAGCTGCCGATAGTTTCCCAATGAGGCCATCTATTCTACTCACTCGGCCAGTAAGACTCACCTCGCCGGTAAAACATTTAGCTGAATCTACCGCCCGCTTGAATATAGCTGAATGGTATGCAACTGTCAATGCAAGACCACAGCCGTTCCCATCGAACTTCATCAAGATACTGTTCATTAGCACCTTGAATTTGGTATTAGTTTCACTCAAATTATTGACACGTAGTGTATAGTTACGAGCAATTTGTGCAGCTATTTTGGATTCGTTCACTATGTTTTCGGAGTATTGGTTTTCATGATGGTCGATTTTCACGACTTCGATAATATACATCGACCCGATTTCGTTGACATTGACCCCAATCCCATTAACTCTGCCGATGGGAATTTGTCTCTCTTTTATCCATGGTGGAATCGAATTGTAACCATCAATCGAGACGATAACGTCATCTTCGGTTTGTTTGCTATGTAAGCAAGAAAAGAAGAAGAAAAAAAACGAAAATAATATGAAAGGTTGTTTGATAACGTTGTGAAAATGTATACAATCAATATCATTATAAATACAAATAGACTTACAGAAAAACACATCGATATGTCTTTTTTTTCGTCGATTCCCGTAGATGGTTTCGAATGAGGGATCCTCTCTCGCCTGAAACATCCTCCATACCATCGACGCTACACAAAATCGCTTGGAATGGGTAGCGATTGCAAACCGCGCTCCAACTGAATAAATGTGAAACATCCGTTTCAACAAAAAAACCAGTGTCGACTAGAAAAACCAAATATTGTTGATCATAATACTTGGCCACCACTTTGGCGCGATAAAACTGACCATTTCTGTTGCGAACAACCACCAAATGGTTAACGTCTATACAGAAAAAAAGAAAAACCAAAACAAATTTCTTCTATAAATAAGGTATATTCGGTTAAAAAAACAAAAATTGTCTGGATTTAATTAAAATACACGTAAATCTATTAAACAATTATAGAAAAAATAAATGAATGAATGAACGAAGTATACCTGGCGAACGAAGCGGTGTTTCGAATTTGGTATTTTGGAGCTTTTCCAATTGATACGGAACAAAAATGTCATACCGGTGTTTTAATTGTACATAAACTTTATTCACACTGTGTATGCGGCTGATGTATATATTGGTCATTTCGAAGTTCGACGGCAATTGAATACGACGATCGATAGTGGTTTTAAAACATCTATCCTCTTCATATGCATTTGCATTGATTGTGTACCTCGAATGTTCATTGTTCAAATGAACTGACACTTTTTTTCCACGAACCTTTGCCATAATTTCTGTTTTCGCTTCGGTGTGTACTGCGATTAAAAAAGCACGTCGTTTGTATGGATTCATTGGCACATATACAAATTCAATGTCTTTTTTATCTACATATTTATGAATAATATCGATCACCGCACTTTCGTCGAAATTTGGTGGGAAATTCGACAAAACAACACATTTTAACATTTGTTCGTCACTAAAACGGGGCATGTTGATTCCGTTTTTCGTTGTGTTCTTCACTTTTTTTTAAAGAAGAAATAAAAAAAACGAACAAGACTGGTTGGTTAATGAAAATGTGTGCACTGCCAAAAATTGTACACTTTCTTTTTAATTGTGTGTAACATATGTATGTATTTTCAAACGAAAGTAATTAAACTTAATCACAAAAAAAGAATAACACGTGTGTTACGCTGTTTGTGTTGACAATTGATATTGAAGTGTTGTTGACGTATACACAGATACGCCATTTTGACGTTTATAAGGACAACATAGTTTTTGTACAGCAATACAAACAATGGTTCACATCGAAACGGACCTGGAAGCAAGCACAAAAACGAATGCTTGCTCGAGTATGTCTGTATTTAGTTTGCTGCTGCTGCTCGCATTGCTCCAAAAAAAGCAGCAATTATGATAAATCTAATAAAATATAAAGCGATTTTATGAGAAGATGAAAAATTAAAATAATAATAAACAGAAAACACACAACATGTTTTGTCAAAGCTAGCATTTTTTGTCAATTTTTTTATTTTGCTTTTTTTGGAGCAATACGAGCAGCTAGTAAATAAGCAAGTAGTCTTTAAAAATTACTCTCTGCTACTCCGGTTGCTCAAAAAAGGTTTATTACTTGCTGATCGAAACACACATCGTCGCAAAGAAGGAAAACAGTACAAAAGTGAACAAAAAAACCATACGGCCGGACATTAATCGCACCAAATTCGGTTTGCATGCAAAGAAAGCTAAACAAAATGCGAGAGTTCAATTTAGAAAAACGTGTCAATTTGCTTGATAATAAACATACGTTGATGCATACGAATAGTGGGCATTTTCGTTCGTTGTGATTAATTTCGGAATTGGTTGATTATCCAATGAATTGTCAACCGTTTGTACTGGTGGCACCACAACCGGATTGGCCGGTTTGACACAAGATGGTAGCGGTGGCTGTGCTGGAGCCGTGTTTGGTGATTTTTTAATCATTGGTGAGCTTGGAATGCGTTTTGTTGTCAGTGGACTTGCTTTACTCGCTGGCTGTTGTGGTGGACTCTCAACACTATTTTGATTCGGTTGATATAAATCCAATACCTAGAAAATACAATAAATAAATGATTAATAAAAGATTACAATCACTTTATAAATAAGATACTCACTTGATGGCAAATATCTTCAAGTAGTTCCATTGTAATATCAGCAACAAACATGTCCACCTTATGGACAAGAGGTCGATGTGATGGACTCAAATTGCAACCCAAAGAGTCATTTTATCCAGTTTCACGGTCGGATTTTATGATGTACTTTGAACCTATTGACTTGACAAAGGCACTGGAATTAACCAAAAGGTCGACCTTGATTCACGTGTGGAACGATAAAAGCACCCCAATATGGAATAAAATAGGAACGAATAATGCATACCAAGTGATCGCCGAAAAGAATTGCCCATTTGTTTATAAGAGTGCCGAATTGTTCTGAGGAGCAATTCACGAATGTTTGTAAATAAAACACGATTTTTTCAGTTTTTTCGTTTTTTATTTTTTTAGCGGTCCATAAAAAGGACCCCTTATTCAATAAAAGGCTTGAATGACGAAAATACTGAAAAAATCGTGTTTTATTAATTGCGCTATATGTAATTGACTTTTTCAAGCGTTTTCAAGGTAGTAAAAAAATGGTGTTTGGCTAGTTTTTTCATGTTTCCTTTCTATACTGCATACTGTTGAAAATTCAATGAACACTGGACAGTGGACATATGCACATAAAAAAAGACCAACCATTGCTTTGGGGTAAATTTTTATTGATCTCTTTCAGCCTTCCTTAATTCTAAAATATATTCTTTTCAAATCGAGATGTGTATATTTAGATAGATTCAAGTCATAATTGTCTTTTTTTTGTACTATAAAATCGAATAACTCCTAAACGTTGTCACATTCTTTGCTAATAGAAAAGTATACCTATAAGTTTTGTTGACAAAGATTCTGTAAGATTTTAAAGTTCTTTGGATCAATCAAATCAAAAATATTCGCTGCTTGCATAAACCGATGGGCAATTCTTTGCGGCAATCACTTGATATGCGTTATTTGTTCCAACTTTGTTCGATATATGACTGCTTCGATCATTCCAAACGTGGATCATCGTTGAATTCTTCGACAGTTCCAGTGTTTTGTTCAATTTATCAACATCAAAATACATCATGTAATCTCGCCATTGAATTGGATGGAATTGTTGCTTGCGTTTCAAGTCTAACCCAACACATTTTTCGCGTGTCCACAGCGATCGTTGCTCGGTATCACAAATATCCGCACACGTTTGTGTAAGTATCTTCGGTCCATTTGCAATGAAAACATTACCATCGAAATTTTTCGTCAATCGCCTGGATCGAGAAAATCAAAAAGCATCATTAAATTGAACAAGAAATTGATTGCGAACTTATTTAAAATTCTGAACAAATAAATTACTCTAAATATTCGGTTGCAATTTCCCATCCGATGCCGTCATTATTCAAATGCATAATGCTGGTTGCAAGCACTGTACTCCAATCATCGACGACAAAATCTTCGCCCAAATCGTCAAAGTTCTTTTGCACAACTACGTCCAAGTCCAAGTAAAACCCGCCAAATTTGTACAACGTCAGTACTCTTAAATAGTCGGACATGTGTTCATATAAGTAGTTTGATTGAAAGAGCTTATTGGTGTTGATCCATGCTTCGCCCGGAGTGTCCTTCGAATATCGCCATAAATCAATGTTTCGAAAATGAATGTTTTCATATTTCCACAGCATATCGATGTATGGTGGCAGATTTTCATAGTCATTTATGCCAACCGGTGAAGCAAATATGACAAAAATATCGCGATTTGGATTCAAATGTGCGGCTGACTCAATGGCACACGCTTGCCTGGAAATAAAAAGGTTGAAATAAATATTCTAATTAAAAATTTCGGAAATGTTTAAAAATAGCGACAAAATTCGAATTTGAAAAATCAGTCCAATGTGAAAATGCCAAGTTGAAATTATGACTCATTTAACTTACTTTGCGTTCAATTTGGCAATTCCATTTGGATGACACGATGTTTCATGGAAGAATATCGCCTTTCCGGACGTTGGCTGTTTCTTTGCATCCAAAATGTCTTTGAAATAGGTAATTGAACTCAATGCCGAAGAAATGGCACCATCAAATGGATATTTGTAGCAATTTGTAGTTTTGTCATCACTAAACAAACTCATGAAAATCCAATAAACCAAAATAATGAATAAAATCATGAAGAATATGCGTCCATATCGAACGGAAACCTGTTTTGTACCCAATTTGAAGTATTCAAATCGACGGAAAAATGATTGGCGATGCCTATCGGCATATGGAGCCGATTTATCCAAAAGCAAGCCCATTTTTGTATTGAATTGAATGACAACCGAAACCAACAATATGTGAGTGAAAAGAGTGTCCGAACAATAGTCCCATGAATTCGTCTCAATAAATTTTAACACAAAATTGATTACAAGATAACATAAAGAAAAATTGAACACGAATTCAATAAAAAAAAGCGTTAAATAAAAATGACGATCACAGTTATACATGCACAGGTGTTTCACAATCAATTTATATCTCCATTTATACGATACACAATTGCATTTGTTCGTGCCAGCAATATCATTTTTGATTAGATGACATAACCTAATCACTCAAATTGAATTGTTCACCTTGGGTTTTGACAGTGTGCGTCAGTTACGAAAACACGAAACAAAGCACAGACACGAAGAAAGTATGTGTGTATACGCTTCATGCTTTGCATATTATTCTTTATTCACCTTTTCATCCGTTTGCATATATTTTGACAAAGGCTGCTTCAATTCATTGCAAACAGATGGAAAATGAGAATAAAGAAGAAGCATATATACACTATATATATTTTGTGTTTTCGTAACTTACCCACGATGTCAAAAATCTGAGCAAACTGTGCAATTTGAATGCTTGGAAGGTCGATAAGTAATACGCGAAGGAATGACGTTCATTTCCCAATGTGAAAAAAAATCGTGTTTTATTTACAAACTTTCGTCGTGTTTCGACTTAATTCCAAGTATCTACCAGACACTAGACGTTCAACACCGTAATTATTCATGTGCACCGTCATTAACTACATCGTCCCAATCATCGCCGACAAAATCTTCATCGCCCAAATCATCGAGACTTTTCTGTACGATCACATCCGAATCCATATATAAACCGCCAAATTTATACAAAGTCAACGCTCTAAAATGGTCGGACATTTTGGCCCATTCCTTAATCGGAGTGTCCATTGAATATCGCCACAAGTTCATATTTCGAAAGTAAATATTGTCAAATTTCTTGAGTTGTTCAATGTTTGTTTTTCTGCATCAAGAATATGAAAATTGAATGGTGATTGCGGGTGATTGTGTCGAATCGTTCTGGTGCTTATAACACGGATTGAAAATAAATAACATAACATTATCATAATCATATTCGACACTAATGCAAGCAAATACTACTTAAAATTACAATAATCAAAATCCACAAAAGTTTACATTGAAATCGACCGGGGATATGAAATCGATTCATTGTTAAACTGTTTTGGTGAGGAATCCCAAGAAACGAATTACAAAGTGATATTGTTGAAACAGCCTTATCATTCAAATCTTTAAGTCGTACTGAAAAAACTTAGGTTATGAAAACGACAACTGGAAGTTGAAATGTTTCAAATTCAAACAATTTTCAATAGTTTTGACAGTTCTGTCAATTTTCAAACAACGTTTAAACATTAAAATTCAATAACGACTAAAAATTACTCCAATAAAATTGTGATGTGTGCAATTGGCAAACATTAAACACAGGTTTCAATTAGATGTATGTGAGCGGCGGATATGGTGTGATCGTTGATAAGATAAGAAATCAATCGATATGAGGACAAAAGTTGGGATGGTCGATTTCAGACGAATGACTATACCTGATAAGAAATTTTTGTTGAAAAATATCTCTTCGGCGACAATCTCTGAGAGAACCATCAAAATCTTAAAAAATTGCCGAAGCGATCAAAAATTCATTACCGATTTATATTCGTAAATTCCCGCCACTCGTTACTAATTACCGAATCAAAGGCCACTTCTTATCAGCTAGTAACAATAGACATTGGTTCCCCGTTTCTAAAAGCGACTTTTATTTCCATCGAACCATTTTATTAATGACTTATTGTCATTATTTATAAGTTATTGATAGTGGGAATTAAATAAATCTTTACACAATGTGAAGGCACTCATGACTATTGTAAAATTAAACAACTTACTCTGATGGAAACTATGTTCTGAAATATTGTAAGACATTGGTGACTGGATGTTATCAAGCTAGATATGTTGATAAAAAAATATTCTGAATTCGGTTCAATGAAGTGATTCTTCCACAAAATTTTCATTATAAGTAGTACGAACCTATGATTAAAAGTCCAAAAATTATTGAGCACCATTTTTAAACAAATCTTTTTACACCCCAACACATCTTTTATACCAACTATAAAAAATGCCACTCAATGTTCAGATTTTATTTTTTTAAAAACTGGTTAATAAAAATATTTTTCAACAATCTAAAGTTAAGTGTGTGTTTCAATAATCGAATTCTTAAGTAACTATAAAAGTGGTTATGGACAAGTCCATATTTATCTTAATGCTTGGAATTGCTGATTTAACGGATCTATTTGTTATCTAACATTTCTTAAGAGAAAAGTGGTTTTTTTTTAATTGTCAGCTGCATATTTTGTGTTTTTTCTGAAGTTATTTGAATTTATTTTAAGATGATTTGTTACCAATTTATAAAACCGGTGACTTGTTACCAAATTCCATCTCTTTTTTTCATTTTCTTGGTTTTTTAGATTTTTTCATAAAATTGATATAAAATTAAAGTTAATTATTTAATTAATTCCTTAGTAATTAAGAAATAATTATTTTAAAAGTAAAAGAAAACCTTTCCTTTAAAAAAGGAAAAGTAAAAATTCAAAATGAATTATAAACGTCATTAAAAAAGTTTTTTGACCTTAATCAAAAATACTATGTGTTTTCAGTGTCAAAAAAATTGAATTCAATTCAATAAAACATCTTAATATTAATAAAATGTTGTGAAAAATGTTTGAAAAAAATGAATCATAAAAAATGATGTGAGAATAAAAAAGGTATTCCAAAGTTTTTTCTTTCAAGAAAGTTTTTCTCAACAAAATAACCGCCAACTAGTGACCCGGGATTGAGCCAAGCCGAAGCGTCGTATTTTTTATCCTCACTGAATCAAATTTTAATGAATCGAAACGATAAATTTATGGATGTCTTAAGGATCTTGTCCTGCATGCTCTCCAAATTGAACATGGAAATGAATGCCATTTGTATACTTTGTGGTGCTATTCTTCTGTTTGTTGGTTAAATTCTGTTCGGTTTGTTTCTTGGATATGATTGCCGACGTATCAACCTGTTCGTTTGGATGTTTATCTTTGAAATGATTCAAAATGTTACTGAACGTGCCGCCAGTTTGGTCCTTACAAACGTTGCATTTAAATTTGTGCACAATTGTTTCGGAGATGGCAACTTTATCATTGTTGCGATGAGCGTGCTGATATATAATTTCGCTGTTCGGATGTTCGGTTAAAATATGATTACGTACGTAACTTTTTTTCAAATAAACACCATGGCATATGCTACATTGATGCAAATCTGTGCTGTGCATCAAAGCATGAGCGGTTACCGACTTACCTAAGGGGAGAAAAAGAAAAAATAGAATTAATTTAAAATAATCGTAAACATATAATGAAAATGAAAGTTGATAATTAATGAGTAATGACTTACCCGTCGCATAATCCTGACCACCATCACCTTTGTTGATTATTTCACCGCAGAAACAATCATATTGTTTGACTTCATTATGCTTGCCATCAAAATGTGTCCGAAATTCATCGGATGTTGTAAATATTTCGGTACAGATGGTGCACTTAAAGAGTTGGGTGGAAAACCCGTATTTTTCCGACACCACTGAATTGACTGGCGAAAGGTCTGGTATCAATGTTAGCCTTTCGTAATGGTCTGCCGGCGATTCGAAACCATGTTGAACGGTCAAGTGTTTTTCCATCGACGACAAATGGATTTGGATGTAATTACATGATTTACACATGTATGCCATCAATGAACCGTTCGATGCATTCAATTCGAAACCATTCACCACAGTGCCGGAACAATTTTTATGATCATTGTGTCGTTTGAATGTTCCATGACAAGTGACGCAGGTGAATAAATTTTCACCAGTATGTAGCGTAAAATGGCTCGCCCAATGACCTATTGCCAAATTGGAAATATTAAAATGATGATTGAAACACTTTTAACTATTTTTTTATATTTACCTTTTGGCATCGACCTGGTTCGGTCGCAGAAAAAGCAAAATCCTTCAATTTTATTGCTTTCCATTTGGAAATTGTCGGTTTGGGCCCGTAGACGTTGTGACAGTTTTGGTGATAGTCGAGATATCGGTACTTCATGGTCGCGATGATTTTTGACATAATGCGCCACCAAATATTTATGATGAGTATTGCAATAGATGCACAATGTTTCGTAAAATGGATTTTTGATGTACATGTTAAGATTGGTGTTTTTTCGTTCGATCTGTTGAGCTTCGATCGGCGAACCGAATGCCAATGAATAATTTCGACGAACTTTTCGCGGTGGTTGAAAACTTTTCGCGGTGGTTGAATTTTCGCAATCGGTTGCGCTTGTCTCCGGAGATGGTGGTGGTGGTGGTGGCGGTGAAGTATGGTTTTCTTCATCTAACACAATTGTTTAAATTAAGAAATTGTTAAAGAAAAAAAATGTTCAATTATTCAATCAATTTTCTTACCCAAATCGTTCCGTCTCGAATGAATGGTGTGTCGACGACAGTGCTTGGCTTTTGAATTTTTCAAAAATTCAGTGTTTGGTTTACGCTTTCTGTTCACATTTGTATCGCTGGAACTGCTTCGATCGGTGTCTTGACCATTTTGTTCGTCATACCCATTCGTAGCAACCACGTTCATTGGTATGTCACCATTTTCCTTAACGTCCGCGTTTTCTTGACTTGTTGAACTTGGCGACAATTGATGAACATTCGCAACATTTGGCTCTTTGTCCAATTGTTGCCACAACAATTCTTGCAATTCAAGCATCGATTTTTGTACTTCATGCAATGAACTTTCCAGCAAAATTAGTGGATCATGCATTTTTTGCAAGGCCCTACAAAAATAGATTAATCCGTTAAAGTTGGATGTTACAGCAAAAGAACTTAGATTTGAATTCTTACATTGCAAACGATTTGAGAAAATCAGTCGAAATAATTTGGCTCATTCTTCTGTGAACGAACAAAAATGATTAAAATGGACACATTTATTTATTCAGGAAAATCAACAAAACAAAAATATTCAATTGACATTTAACATTCGCCTTAATTGTGTCAATCTTGCGCCATACAATAAACAAAAGAGAACCAAAGACAATCTGTGCGACTCAAAAATATTCATTATGTTTTCTTGAGAACTGAGAAACTTTTGTGTTTTAATGAGCCATAAGAATCTCTTTCCCTATACGAATTCTGAGTATCGATTCGATACGCTAGAAATATAAACAAAAAATGTGTCGCCGAATTTATGGTGTTTCAAGAGCACAAGTAAAATAAACAAAATCGGGTTTATGTGGTGTGCCCATTATGTATGGAACCGAACTTTATTCATTGTAACACGAGATGACGTAATTTGGGAATGAAATACTGCATCGAGTGGAGTTTGATGCCAAGAAAAGTCACAGATCATAATACAATATATGTTTTATAGCAGAAAAAACTTAGGCAGACTTTTTAATGGTCGATAGCATAGATTTTTTTGTTCAATTTCCAACTTGATAGACAAAAATTGAACAACTTTTGGCGGGAAAATTCACGAAATATTTTTACAGGCACAGTGACAGAGATTTTTTGATGCACAAAGTGATGACAATCAACACCTTTCTATTGTTTCTCTCTTTTTCTGTTTCCACTGTTTATTTCTAATCTTCCTACTCTTTCTATATAATGACTAATTGTTTTGATTAAACAAGGAAAGCACTAATTATAACACTATTTCCCCAGTAAAACACAAACTATTCACACTAATGTTATTTTCATGAACCTTTCGTGCTCACTTTTTTTTTCAACAACATTCCAAAAGTATGTTCTGAGCGTTTGCCTTCGATACAAAAAAAAATTGTACAAAATACAAATACTTACCCAATTTTTACGAGCACAATTTTAAACTGAACAAATTGTTTGTAATTGTCAAATATTTTGAAAAATTCAATCAATTTATCTATTAAAAATTCTCGGTTTTTAAATTATTTTGTAAATTTGAGGTTTTTACACGGAAAATAACGGAATGATGATCAAATAATGATGCTGAATGCTGTATAACAAACGACTGCTTCAACGAAACACTTTCGATGGAATGGCAAGAGAAAGGGTGACAACTTGCAGCATGCTATCACATACACATATACAATTTCGATAGAACACATGATGCTGTTTGCATAAGAAGGAATACGAACGTAAGAGTGTGGCGCGAGAATATTGACAAGTGAATTTTTCACACGCATACACTTAATTGATTGGAATCTACGATTTGAGAGATTTTTGGAAATGTGATGTATTGAACGAAATACACTGGAATATAATACAATGACATTCTTTTTGGAAGCAAATCAATTTGTAACGGAATAAAACTTCATATGGCATAAAAACGAATTCCAATTTCAGATTTAGATGAAAGAACTAGACTGTTCTAAAACTGATTGACAATATTACGAAATTTATGACAGATGAAGTTAGCTTTAATGTTAACCGAGCTATTTTCTACGACTGCACTGTCAAGCATGAAAAAAATGTGCCGTTTTTGACGATGAATCGTTTGTTCAAATAGATAATAAGAGTGTAAATAAAAAAAAAATTGTTTAATATTAATGATCGATTCCCTTCAATTTGGATGTTATTGTATATCGATTTATCATTTTGTTTAAGTCAACGTAAATTGGACACACAATTATAATTGAGTGAGTACATTCTTCATGCAACATTTCAAAGTTGGTTAATAATGAATGCTTTTATACTAATCAAGGAAAATTGATTTGTGAGAGCGAAATCGGTCGAGATGTTGTGGTACAAAGAAACAGATCACCCAGACGCATTGTACGTGGATGCGTTTGCTATGATGGCCGGTGACTGGTTGAAGGAAGTCTTTCCCCACTATAAGTATAATCGTTCATTTTGCGATTACTTTGTAGATTATATCCCAAGCAAGAATGAAGAAAAGTCAATAAAATTTCGTGAAGAGGGAAACGCGCTGTTCACACAATTGGATTGGTATGCGGCAATTTTTTCATTAATATGTTTCCGATTATTTTCCGATTACTTATCGATTATTTTAAATTTTATTCTTTTCTTTTGTGATTCTCCCCTTAGGTATGCGGCAATGGAAAAATACAACGAATCGCTATGCTATGCCCGTTATGATTCGAAAAACCTTGGTATGAATTACCACCAATTATTTAAAAAAAAAAAAGATTAAAAAACCAATTGTATTTTTATTTAGGACTTGCGTATGCCAATCGATCGGCGTGTTTTTATCAATTGGAAATGTACGAGGAATGTCTAGCCGATATTGAGATGGCCATAAAAAGTGGCTACCCAGAAAATTTTCATTGGAAATTGAAAAATCGAAAGATAGATTGCCAGAAAATGATGATAAAAGGCATCCAACGAGATGATTTTGGTACAAAGCTGAGTTTCGAATGCGATCCCATTTTCCCATGTATGGCAAATGTAATTCGGTTTGGTCGCGATGAAACGGGAACGTATGCGCTGTATGCAAATGAACACATTGACATCGGCAAAACGATTGTATTAGAAAAAGCTGTGTCAACTTATGTATGTGATCGTTTTGGTTTGCGATGTTTTGTATGTCTTAAAACACAGTGCAATTTACGTCCATGTCCAATGTGTACGGCGGCTATGTTTTGTTCCGACGAATGCTACGATTATTGGGGACATTTTTTTGAATGCCGTCACACATACTCGAAGGATAAAAAGTTGAACGGTACCGTTATGTTTCCCGATTATTTGTCGATTATTTTAAATTAATTCTTTTCTTTTGTGATTCTCCCCTTAGGTACCGTTATGTTTGAGGTTCGATTAATTATGCAAGTTGTCGCTATGTTTAAGAAGCCGTCTGAACTGATTGGATTCGTAGAGACAACTCTCAGAGAAGATCCAGAAGAGTTACCTGACCATTTAATGGACACCAAATCAATATATCGAGCATACCTTAAACAACCAATTCTTCCATCGTATCTTAATACACAAGAGTTCTTTATTTCGGCATTCGCCGCATTCAGTACGGTTTTAACATATGCACAATTCAAATCGTATCAAAAAGAAAAAAATCGACGATTTTTAATGCATTTAATCATGCACCATTGTTTAGTTTCACATCGGAATGCAGCTCGGAAAATAGTCAGTGGCGATAGTGAATTGTGCATGTCAACGTCACTCATGATGAAATATTTTAAACATTCATGTGCACCAAATGTATCGATGATTGACCTGAATGGGCATGCCGTTTTCTACACTCACCGACCAGTGAAAAGGGGTGAAAAATTGGAGATTTCAATTCTAAATATTTTAATGGAACCAACTTCAACACGACGACGCATGCTACTGGAAAATCCTGTCTATGGTGGCATCTGCAATTGTATTCGATGTCAAGGCTTAGGAAATAACATGCAAGATATTTTTGAAATAATAACGGATCGAAATTTCGGAGAATTATTTCAAGGTACAGTATTTCGTGATCGAAAACATTTAATGATGGTGATTGAGAGATGTGAAAGTTTTTTGACGAAAAACCAAAATCGCGCATTTTCTGAACCGATTGCACAACTCATCACATACTATACGGAACTTTGTAACATTCGAGCACTTGGACCAAAATTCTACATATAGAACTCAACTGAAGAAAATAAGACTGACAACCATTTCAAAATATAATGGGCGTACATAATTCAATTCAACAAATAATCATCGTGTGGAAATAATACCAATCTGACAATAATGCTGAAATCAACGTGTATCGAATAAATGTTTTTATATGCAATTTTTGTACTCTTGACACAAAAAATGTCACAATTTAAAGGAAATTAAAGGAAATATGTGCAAATAAAACTAAAATCCACAGTCTTTGAGTAATTGACAATTTTTCTGAAGACATCTTCCATATGAAGACAAGACTTACCTTTCCATTCTGAAAAATCCCTATCCCAAGTAAAACTCATAACAAATATTTATTTCAGTTGTCGCTTTATTGGCGTGTATTGTTTTTGTAATTTTCTTTCACAATTTGTCATTCAATTTGTCAACACATTTATTGCAGAAATTTAAAATTTAATGCATTTTTTCTTGTTTCGATTTGAGTTTTTCTTTAGAAAATAATTGAAGTAAATTTAATCTAGAAAATATTCGTTTCTTTTTCTCAAATTTGTTCGAATTTTTATTAATTAATAAAAAAAATTACATTCAAACAGATCACCGGCACACGGCAATCTTATTGATTTCATACAAATTCAAGGAATTCAAAGATTTTTTTTATTCGGGATACAATTTTCAAGTCATTTTTTTATATTTTCATTTCGGAAATATTTTTTTAGAATAAATTTCACCTCTTGATTTAAAAAAATTGCATTCATATCAATTTGAGGTAATATGGGAGAACACATATTCGTTTGTTAGCGCGAAAAAGTAACATTTTTTTTAGAATGTAGTTATCGATGTCATCTATCCCGTCGATCACGTCTTCCAACTCTACGATTAATAAGCGATTCTCTCCAAAAATATATCTTATTTGAATTCAATGAATTTGCTTGCAACAAATAGACGCTCGATCGCTCGATCTGTTGAATAAAAATTGTGATTTTTTCGTCATTTTCAAAACTAAATGTATATAATTATATTAAATATTGTATAATGAAATTAATGTATTATGATTTTCCTTCCGTATGGTTGTTTCTCCGCTTAAAATACATTTGTAAAATAGAGAGTGTACTAGATCGAACGGATCAAAAGGTTCGGCTTTCTCCGGGATAGGAAATATCAAATTGGACAAGGAACAAAATGGTCGAAATATAACAAATATAAATACTCTTTCATATTATTTTGTTTTCACACAGAAATTTGTTATTAAATTAATACAATAAAAAAAAAACAAATAGAAATTCATAAAAAAAAATAATTTCAAAACAAAAAAGTTTAAGGGATGGAATTATGAAAATGTCACATCAAAATGGTCATTAGTTGAAGGAGAGTTATAGATGAGTAGCGAGCGTGTGTGTGTGTGTAATCCAGTAAAAATATAGGTATATATTTTTTATCATATATATAACGTTTAATTCAAATACACATTAAGCTAATTACTTGTTTGTTTAATCATTTTAGTTGTTACGGTGTTTGTATGGGTGTTTGTGTGTGTGTGGGTAAAATGATGAGTTGATATTTTATTGCAATTACGACTGAAATATACTTCGACTTCAGTTTGTGTGGGCGTTTTCATTTATGATTTATCACTTAAAACATCTCATTTTTGGCTGAACGGCGATTTTAGTGCGTCGGAGAGAAATGATCAAGATTCAATTTAAAAGTAATACGGACCAGTGCCATAGCATCCATAGGATCTTTGTCACTCTATGTTTACGATACCTGTCCAGCCCTACAAATTTCATGGAATCTTTCGGATTTTGAATTCTTTGGATTTTTTAAAATTCTTTTTCACTTCATAAATTTGCGTACGTTTAAAATTTGTCGGAATTTCGATTGATTTTCTGTGCACTTTAGACATTTTTTTTTGGTTTTGAATATTTGAAAAGAATTTTCTGAACATTTTGTCACACTTGGAATTTTTGCTTGAAATGTAAAAAAATTAAATTAAAAACACTTCTTTGTATGTATTCTATGATATTTCGTGTTTCATATTTTTTTAAAGAAATTTTTAACATTTTTCAAATAACACATGCTTGGAAATCGTAATTAATGAAATTCGATTAATTTTAGAAATAATTCGGTACATTCTTTCAAATTGTAAGTAAATTTTTATAAAATTTTTAGCAGATAAGGATTGCGAGATATTTTTCATTTAGAATCAAAGTCGATAATTCTAAAATGTACATACTGGTAATGTAAATCCCTCAAGCAAATCGAATTTTTTTCTTGATCGCCAGAGTTGTATAAGCACCACGGAGTTGCGAGCACTTTTCTTGTGGATGCTGCTATTTCTTCCATTCACTTGAAAAATGATATGGAATCAGTGCAAGCACTTACTAGTACCCTCACGTCACCGGTGCCCATAACAGTTCTGGCGATCTCTTTATGTATTCTAACCAATTTCAGTAGATGTGCGGAAAAGTAAAAAAATATCTCTTCTAACAAAAAAAAAAATATTCTCTAAATGGATCTACGAATTAAATGTACATGATTTGAAAAAAAAATCTAATCACATAATTGAATATCCTCTTAAAAAACTGTTTGATGAATACAAAATCTCTAGCAAAATAAAAAAAAATGCAATTCGATGTAAAAAGCATTTTTGGATCACAAATTAAATTTGTTTTAAAAAGAGGTGGCGAATGATGTCATGGTGTTTGATCGATTGGTAAAAAATGAAATCCGTAAAATAGATCAGCGCTCCGATGAAATGAAACGGGAGTATGAATGATTTGCCATTTTGATCGTTTGCTTGATACGATTATGATTTTTTTAAAAGTGAATTGTTCTTCTGCTTGATGAGTGTAAATAAGTGAGTTTTGTGTGAGAAATGTTGTTGGTGTAATGCTGATGGTGACCATATAACATACATTTTAAGATTACGAATTAGCCTAAAAACGTGCACTGGAGCTAAATATACAGTTATATCTTTTGTTTTTGTTTTTTTTTCCTTCTCTCCTCGCATTCACTCAATTATTATTATTATTATTTTTCCTTTTGTTTTGTTTAATCACTTCTTGCTACTCCTACATCTCTCATATTGTTTTCACTTCATTTTTTTTTGCTAAACAGAAATTCCACTTAAAATTACTCAGACTTCTAACTGTTTTGACGATTGTTGAATAATAAATGGTTCGCTCCACATTCGCCGTAAATCCCCCTGTGGACAAAGAAATAGAACAACAAATTAGTTTCATTCAAAAATTGCTTGAATAATTTGTAATTATTCCCACCTTTAAATAAGCCATCGTTAGCAATGGTAATAGTGTAAACGGCACCAGGTACAATAATGCTGGTTGAGCGGCTTTAAATACTTCACTACTAACAGTTGCTGTTAGTAAGCCAAGAAAATATCTGCAAAGAAATGAAAACAACATTTTAGTAAACTCTTTAAACATTCTCTTGCTAATTTAGTGACTATTTTGGGCTCTGTAAGTCTCGAATTTTGGTTTTTTATTCGCATTGCATTGAAAATGATCGAAAATAAGTTTCCTGTGGTACGTGGTCTCCACAAAAATGGTCATAATTCAAAAAATGCCCATAATTTGTGTCAAAATACTAAGAAATAGCATTTTCTCACATTTTTATCGAAAGAATTGTTTTGTATAAAACTTACCCTAATAGTGAACAATGAAAATAGGTCAACTTTGAGCCGACCCCTTTGGGCACTGGTACGCCGACATCGGCCAGTGTGCCTTGTGATTTTTTGTATGCATCATATCGCAGTACGAAGCACAACAGTAAACCAGGCATTACAATATCACCCAAGCCCAGCATCGAAAAATGTCCACTGTTGTGTATGCTTGGAAACACCAGTTTTCCTATTAAATTACAAAGTCATTAGCCGTTTTTCTTACATATATCAAAAAATGTTAATCATTTTAAAAGAAAGGAACCTGGTAAATTTAATTTTGGTGTATCCTTGACATAAGCGCCTAAATTCAGCTTGCGTGCCACTATACCGACTGGATTTTCTGCGGGCCGTGTTGCTACTTTTACCATAACTGTAAAAAACAATTTATTCGATTAGATTTCATTGAAAAAGGTGAAGTTTTTAAACGAAATTGTTTACCATTTGTGCTAAAGATGTACGATGAGAAAAATACCCAAAACACATCATATAGCAGTAGTCCAGTCAGCAGTAGTGTCGATACTTTTAGGCTTGGTAAACGAACGAATGCAATGAATGCAACGCATAATCCCATTCCCATGGCTATAAAAAAGAGACACACAAAAAATCGATTAGTGATTTGTGGAAAACGTGATCCAACCGAAAAAATTGAATTTTGAGATAAAAAGAAACTTTGGTTTGCGATAGAGTGAAAATTAAATGGCAACGATAGGTATCAAAGGTAGATTTGATGAAAGGAGATTACTATGTATAGATGATACGGATTAATACATACCGTCCATGAGTAGCCAATGTCCGGTCAGTACCCAAATGCATACTATTGATACAGCCAATGAAAAGCTAAATAGTTCGGCAGCTGTAAATCGTCCACAAAATCCAAATGATATTCGATTACCATCGGAACATGGCCGTATGATATACTGACACATGGGAAGGAGTAAGAATGCTAGAGCTACGGTTGCAATGATTGCTGTGCAAACGGCAAATAACATTTGCATCGAATCAAAAAAGAAAAACATCACCAACAACGATACAGACGCACCAAGTGGAAGACAAAGAGCATGCATTGTGTCCAATGTGGCAAATTTATCTGTGAAACAACAACAACAACAAAAGTTATTCGGTTTATTCAATGTGTGCATTGCACTATTTGTGTTACATACTTTGTTCCTGCGGCACTGGTTCACCGGTTAGTAAATTATTTGTGCTGTCGTTTTGTCGCTTCTTTTCGCGTTCACGTTGCTCTTGTTCCATGTTTAAACTACGAAAACTGCCATAGACAATGAGTAGCATCGATATGAGACAGGTCGATACACGCGACGAATCCATTACGCTATAGGCCCACTGATATTCACGAAATTCGGTCGTTGTACCAGCACCACCAGCACCGTGCGACATTTCGTCGTCACGCACTCAGCGATAAACGACGGTTTTGCTTTGAGTATTTCGCCTCTCTCTCTCTCACTCTCCGTCAAATCTCCTTCTCGCACTCTTGCTAGGTGTTTGTTTATTTTGCTCTCTTATGTTTTTGTCTTGGGCTTTGTTAACTCATCCAAACTGTTGAATTCACAACTTATGGAGCCTGAAATAAATTCAATAAAAAAATTCAATTTTAAATAAACAGAAACGTGTTAATGAATACCGTCTAAATGAACGAATTGTTATAAATAAAGTGACAGTTTCAGATATTTAGTAAGTGCATTGCTTATTGCTCCATTTATCTTATCACAATCGGCTCAATTATGAAATACAGAAAAAAAAACGAAATAGAAATCAACACGAATATGTTCGGTAAATAATTGCACTTTATATAGTCATTTTCAAGTAGCGCTATGCTTGAAGTGCTATCTGACCCATTGCTGATAGATAATATAGAATATATTCACGAATGGTCTTATGTAACAACTGGCACCAGTCTTCTATGATCTTTTTTTTCGTATAGATAGTACTCCGTGAACAGAAATGGTGTGGACTTGTGTGGTGAATATCCAGCAGCAACTGAACAGTTAGCTTCTGGATTGGAATTTTCAGTTGCAAGTTTGCTTTTAAAAAGCACTTTATTTGAAATGTACGATTTATTCGCTTAAAATCACGTCATATTTTCAGTTAGTTTGAAGCGATTAATCGATTTATACTTCTTGCACACAACCATGTATTACTCATTTGAAATGACTTTCAATCAAATCCAGCACCAGCTCTAATTTTAAATTAATGTGTCAATATATGTTTGACCATGTATTAATTCCGTGCATTTTATGACTTTAAATGAGCACATTTTCTATTGCTCTCACTCTATCTCTCTTTCTATCTCGCTCTCTCTTTCTCTTTCCTCCTCTCCTTCCTTCTCCCATTGTCCTCCTTTCTCTGTCCTCTCTTCACTTTAAACAAAACTGCTCGGCATGGCGTGCAACTAAGAAGAACACCGATATCCACAAAAAGCGACATTCGAATGACACCAAAATCGTGTCTTCGTTCCAAGTGATTAAATTTTATTGTGCAATAACAATTATCACGATTTATCACGCTGACAAAACAATGGCAGTTATTAGTCGTTCTAGCAAAACGAAACAAAATAATATTGAACAACAAGAATTTTTGCGCATTCAATCGACATAAATTGATTTTAAATACGGCAAATTCTTGTTCACGCCATAATTAATGTGGCTAAACATTATTTAATCACATACTGTGTTAACGGAATCCACTAAAAATAGCCGCTTCACGAACAAAATCACTGTTTAAATACTGAAAAATAACAATTATGTTCGTCTGTCTATTTTTATAGGAAACTCTTTTTTTTGACACCGTTTTGAAATCAAGCGAAGCCAATGACCGATAGATTTGGTTATTCCTTTTCTTCCGGGAATGTATGAACTTATGTGTTTTTCTTTCTTTTCTCCGCCGATATACGAGAACGGCTTTTTTTTCTTCTATACCCCGGTTGCATTGAATGGGCTTCGAAGCAATGTGTTCATGTAAATATTGAGTGTGTCAGTTGGATATTACAACATAGGTGTTGCAACTCTGTAAAATATTTATGGATTTATTTGACCATTTGAAATGACTTGAGAAAATTTTATTTTTCAGAATCGAAAAAACAAACAACAACAACACGCAACATTGTATCCATATGCAATTTTATAACACCCATTTTTGGAACGGAACATATTGTATTACGGTTTTTTTTTGTTTCGTCGGAGTGGTTTTTTATGACCGCAACAAAGATTTGGCCGATGAAGAAGCGAGAGAGAGGAAGATATTTCTTTTTGCACGCATGAATGCACGAATTTTGATTACAAAAACAGAGCACGGAGATAGACGGAATGATTTAGAGGAAGAAACAGAGAAGGAGGGAGAAGGTAAGAGAGAAATAGACAGAGAGGGAAGGTGTGGTTGAGAAAGAGATATATAAAAGACGAATTACATGAAAAGACGCTCCAAGATATTGTGGCACTCGATTTCAATGCATGAATTAAACACTGAATTGAACCAGTTCTCTACTGTTGAAATGTGAATAGTTTGAGAAACAACAATTTCTATCGAATTTGAATGTTCAACACTTCAAATTGAGTTCAACAATGTTTCAATCTGTTTGGAATTTTAACTACTTTGTTTTCTAATTCTAAATTTTGGTGCAAATTTTCCAAAATCCAATTGAAAATCCGAAGAAAAAAAATCTAACTCAAACTGTGCGGTTCGACATTGATCGGTGTTCAATGAAAAAAACAGTTGTTGATCTAAATTCAAATCGGCACGCACAAAACTAAATTCATTGTCGTGAAAATCTATGAAATCAACAGCGTTGATTGAACACCAATGCCAAGTTAAGCATCAGTTACCCATAATCAGTAAATCTGTATCTCTGTCATACATTAAGTCAGATAATCTGCTATCTGTTTCCCAGAGTGAGAGAGAAAGAGAGAAAAACGGATAATAATAATAAATGAGTTTTTGTTTTTTTCCTAAAAAGGTTGCCTGTTTTAAAACGTTCGATGCCTCTGATTAAACATGTAATGAATAGAGGCGCTTGCAAAACTCATGGCTCATAAAAAACGCTGCTTGTGATCGATGCTGCACGCAACTTTAAAATAAACACACAAATTTTTGTTTTTTTGATTTCGGTACAAAGTAATATGTAAAATTTCCCCATTTGCAATGTCGTGATCGAATGCTTTTTTGAGCAAAACAAAACAACACACACCGATTCAATTAATTTCTTTTCTGCCGCCTTTTCAATTTATATTTGCATGGCGAATTGTATGACGGTTTTTTTGAAATACACGGTCCGTAAATAATAAATGAAATGAATAAATATAGAGAGACTAAGTCGTTGAAATGCAATAATGACAACAACGACGACAAAAACAACGAACAATGACAATATGCGGTGAGAAAAAGCCAAGTAAAGCATAATTGACTTGTACTGGTTTCGTGTCAAAATCCGTCCCTACCCTCTGGCCGAATCGATTATAATCGAGTTTCCTGCGCTCACCATCTCCCTTTCTATCTCTCCTTCTCTCTCTAACTTTCCCTCTTTCTCTGTCTCTCTCTCTCTTTCTTTTCGCAATTTGATTAGATTTTACCGTGTTGCGACCATTAACGCAGTCTCGCATTTTACGTGTGCAAGACGAAATGTTATAATATAAAATAAATCGAGTCGCCGATACTTTGTCAGCTAAATCGACAGATCCACTAAAATATGCCGGAGTTAAATCACCACGATTTCGATCTCACACTGTTTACATCGATCTATGTTGTTGGCAATCGCTTTTTATTCGAATCAAACTCAGTCCAAGCGTCTCAATATCTCCACTTCACTCAATCTCACTTGGGCCCGCCAATCTTTTTCTCAATCTTCGGTCGTTTCACTCTCACTTAACCCGCAGCCGGCTGCAGTCGATTTTTTGTTTTAGCTCGATGCGTAGCAGAATTTAATTAAAATGTTGCGGGGAGGAGGAGGTTGAAATTGCAAAGCAAAGTGCGAGCACAGCATGAGTTTATTACACAAATTCAATGTAGCTCACACTCAATAATAAATTCCCTTTCGCTGCTAGAGAAAAAAAAAACTAATAATAATCTGACTTTTATCTCCACACACGCTCTGTCTCTCGCATGCACAAAATCGAGAAAATGCATCGGCTGTCGTTGGTGATATTTTCGACTGGATTTATTTTGATTATTTATTTTTCGGGGCCATGAGAAATAGACGAGAAAATGCCGAGAGAAGAAAAAGAAAAGCAACGGTACACACGCACACAGTACACAGTTGGAGCATTCAGAGCAACAGTAGCAGCAAAAACAACAGCATCATATGATTTCTTTTTTTATGTGTTTGGTTCTGTTATGGAACCTAAATTTAAAGAAAATATACTCACCGACAACAACAATGACGCAAAAAAAAACAACAACAACACAAACAACAAGGTGTACAAAGGCAAGAGGCACGAATTGTTCGCGTAAAATATGAGAAAGCCAAGCGAGTAAAAAAAAAACAACTTATTGCTGAACAAAATACAATCGACTCAACACACAAACAATGTACACACACACTCGGTGTTTTAATATATATATTTTTTTCGGTGAATATTGCTAGAAGAAGCCGTGTGTATCAGCCAACCAGAACCACATTAGTTTTACTTTATTTCAACAGAAGAGCAACAAAAAAAATAACAACAACAACACACATCCAACACAGAGAGCGCACTGTATCTATCTCTATCTCTGTCTTGTCTTGTATTTAAACACAATTGGTACGTTTTCGTTTCTTATTATTTTCATCCATTGTTTAGCATTTACTTCTTTTGCTCTATGAATGTTTCAATTTATTTCTGATTTTTTTTCATCATTTTTTGTTCTCTCTATCTCTCACTTTCTTGCACCGTTTTACATATTATTTTTCTTCGTTCAAATTTTATGATTGCATTTTTGCCACTCGGTTGATGAATTCTTGGCTCATTTTTCTTTTTCTTTTTCTAAATAAATATTCACTTTGAATGACTCGATAGTGCACTTGTGTGTTGTGAAATTTGTGTGTGATTTCGTTCTCGCTCTCTTTTTTCGTTCACTTCACTTGCATCGATTTTTGACTGACACTCTCTCCCTCTTGCAAACACTCTGGAAGAAGTACAACCACAACGTTTGTGTGTCTTTTTTTTCCTCTCTTCAGCTCGATTTTTATATTATGATTTTATGTTGTCACCTCCATTTAATTTTTTATGGAATTTTTATTCAACTTAAATACATCATTCACTGTGTATTGCACGGAAAATAATCGAAATTCGATTGGAACTATAACTTTTTTTTTTATTCCATTGGCTCAAGTGTAGAGCATTTGTATATGTTTGACTGCTAGCTGCATTTGTTATGTAGCTTTCAATGTACACACTCACTTAAGCCAGTGTTCTCATCGATTTCATATTTTTCGACGTCGACGACGAGAGCGCCATATTTCGCACTAATTCGAACGTTTCGTTCGCATTCAACATACCCAACTCCACTTTACATTCGATGGCCTTCTATGTGTGTGCGCTCTGTTTGTACACTGCTGCTTCACAAACTATTAATGACAATCACACACACACATGTACACACGTTCATAGCATCGAACGCAAGCGACTAGTAACGTAGTTGTATGTTTGTTGCGTTGTGTATCTCGCAATCTCGATGTGCATTGGGTCGTCCCATCGGTCGCAATGCTATTGACTGATATGTCAATGTTTCACAACGCGCACAACGTACAAAACAATCTATAGATATTATATGCAAATATACAACGTTTTTTTGATACGGGTTATCGTTGATTTGACTTTTGTCACTTTTTGAAGGATTTTTTGTTTTATTTTCTGTTCAATCAAACTCGAGGAAATTTCATTGAACTCGGTACATATATGCAATTGGTTACCAACGCCTTAGTTTTGCACCACATTTCGATCTCAACTTCGCTTTTATTCAACAACATTTAACTACTTTTGCTTGGAATGTTTTCGTTGCGGTGAGTTTTTTTTTTTTTGAGATCGAGTCCGTTAAATTCTGGCATATACATTAGTCCCACTCATATACAATACACTTATTGTACACAATTTTTTTTTATTTCTATGGATCTGATCGGTGAATGAAAATTACGTAAATTTGTTATACATACACAATTGTCGAACGAACATAAATACACAAACATACACGTACAACTAATAAGAATTTTACAAACACGATGCGTTCGAGTGTGTATGCGTTTTGCAATGCATAAATGTCATATTTCAAAACACTACGATTCAATTGCATGGTTTTTTTGCAATCAGAAGTCATTTTTTAGGCGTTTAGTGTGTTTAAGAATTTTGACGAAGAAATGAGCCGATTTTTTCATAATCTCAAATAAAAGTATTTTTTCCGTTCGCGATAAAGAGAGAAAGAGATGATGTTTTGATGAGAACGAAATTGTCCGACGATTATTTGCGTCAATGATAAGAATTGCTGGTGTCTTGCACCAAATTAACATACTTTCTTCAACCAAATTGTAGTAAAATTCTGCTTTCTCTTCCTGTCGAAGTGAAAAATCGGGAACAAAAACGTATACTCACCTTTTGAACCAACAAGGACAATATGAAAGACATGCTCTCCCTTAAAAAATCATTCACCCAATTTGGTTTTCTCTGAAAAGTCTAAAAAAATACTCTAATCTGCATCGATTTCATGCGGAGAGAGAGTTTTAAATAGTAAAAACATTTGATAATTGTTGTTTGGACGAGAAGTTTTACCGAGAAAATGGGTACTTTTTGATGATTTTTTTGAAATTTCGCTATTTTGAAGAGAAAATCGGGTTTTTTTTTAAGAAAATATCTAATTCGGCTCATTCTGCACAAGATAAATATTTTTTTTACCAGAATTGTAGAAAAATCTCAGAATTAGAAAGAAATGTTGCGAAAAAGAATATACTATAGAAGAATGTGATTTTTTTAGGGAAAATCGAAATTTTTCGAAGCAAAATCGGGAATTTGGTCGATATCTGGCTATAAATTTGAAGAATTTACATTTTTTCAGATGAATGGAAGTGTTTTTTTAGCGATTTCCAAAGAAATATTTACAAAAAACCAACAAAGCAACCCGTTAACAAAACGAAAACTTTCCGTAAAATCTCGTTTGAGTCAAATAGGCGCCTTGTATGTTTTTGTTTTGCAAACAGTAGAGTATGCACCTGTTCACAATATTTAGTAAATAAAAGTGTTTCGCGTAGTTTGGCCACATGGAAAAAGTGGTATGGTTCAAGGCGCCACCGTTGTCGAACTGTCAAAATGAAAGTTAATGCGTTCGCGCGTAGTTATTGTGACACAAATACTCTCGCACATCGTATACATATAGAGAGCGACGCAAGCATTAATACACAAACGCACACACACACAGCCATCGAAGTCATAATGTATTGTATTAAATGTGATTCCATCTCTACCGTCGTCGTCCATATAGATCGTATAACATTTAGTTGTAATTACTTACTCTCTATATGTGCGCGTATTTGTTATATTATCTTCACATATTTTTTCTTCTCTCTAAATTCGTGACTGAAATTTTGTGCAGTGCAAATGTGAATTGGAGAAATAAAAACCAAAGTTTGTGTGTTTATCTATTGGAAAACTTGGTATTCTGATTATTCGAATCACACCCGACATAAAAACGACAAACAAAGCAAACATCAGAGAATAATCGTTTGTTATCTTTCGAGTGTGTGAAATTGTTTTGCAATTTGCTGATTGGATTTTAAACGTGCGATGGCCTTTACAAATTCAGTTGAAAACGCATTAATTATTGATTGATTTGACGTCATCATTCATTGTCGCATATTTTGATTCACTTATATAAAGTGCGTTTTAGTGCAGTCAAACCAGTTCACAAGTCAAACAGCAAAAACAACGAAAATCGAAGCAGCAGCAAAAAAAAGTGACTGGCAACAAGAGTAATTGCCAGTGTTGTCGCGACTTAGGATTCAATTACAACAATCATCTATGGAAATACATTGGTCGCAACCGATTTGACGTCCAAATTTAGAGTGAGTATAGGTATATTTTTGGATTTCGGTTGCTGCCGAAGCGATCATCATGTTCATTGAAATTCAACGCGCAACCCAATATCCCAAAACCACAACAATTTCAATTAGTCGATTTGCGCAATTTTTTCAATTGCACATTCGTCGCCTTCGCCGTCATCGTCGTTCTCAATTTGCATTTAGTTTTGGTTTGTGCGCGCGAGCGCTTGTTGATCTGACGAATTGTTTTAAATCGGGTCGACTCATAGAACTTCTTATTTTCGCTGTCAACACTCTGCTCTATTCATATTTCATATGTCGTCATTGTTTATTGTGTACTTGATAAGATTTTAGCCCGAATAAAAAACTAACATGGAATGTCGACGATGAATGTATATATGACGACGAAAAAAAAACAGCATAAAACAATAAATTTGATTGAATGGGCGCGCGCTCTTTCCACCCACCGCCAATATCTATATTCAACAGCATTTCATGTGTTCTATTTACAGTAAACAGAGATACACGGAATGAATGAAGATACCAATGAATAAGTGACAGAGAGAAACAGCGTAAGCTCGATGTATCGTTTTATCAACGTCATGTTTAGATTCACATATTAGTGAAATGTTCCGCCTTTACTTTTTCAAATAATAATAGCTGTAACCCGTATTTAAGTCAATACGTTCTAGTCGCCCCCATTTGAAGCGTGCACGATTACGTTTGTTTCAGATTATTCTACCTCTCTTTCTCACTCATCCGATTATTCACTTTGTATCTCTCGAATGTGCGTGATTTATTCAATCGATCACCAAAAAATCAAACGATTTGTTTACATTTAGATGGATTTTTTATGAGCGTGCATGGTCAGCATTAAATCTCAATATTGTGATTTCGTCAATTTAGCGTTTTATTTCCTCGAATTTGTCATGCATTTACTTTAATGTTTGTATATATGTTTATTTTAATTACAGAACGATGGCGACAGCCACATCAGAAACAAAACCCACCGAACCAGTAAATCAAATACAAAAAACCGCAGATAACATTTCGTTATGTTCGTCAGTGAGTGCGATATCTAGTTGTCCGGATCGTCATGGATTCTATGGTGGTTTTCAATTTAATGATAAACCAAAAGAGGTTTTATCACCGGCACAAATTGTCGCACGCGAAAAGAAATGGTTGCACATGATACAAAATTGGAAAGATTATATGGCGAAAAATTATAAAAAAGTTCGAGAACGATGTCGCAAAGGTACACATATTTATTTGGAAATGCTTCGAAAAGCAATTATTATTTAAAGCAAATTTTGGTTCTTTCTCAATTTTTTTCTTGATTTTTTTGGTTTTTTGTTAATTTTTTCATCTAAAAAAAACGAATGCTGAAATATTTTTTGAAAATCTTTTTTTTAACGAATGTTTTTCCGAAAATTCGAGAATTTTTGCGAGAAGATTTCCCGAATTTTCCATTTTTTGAAAAAAAAAAAAAAATCGGGAAATGTTCCGGCATTCGTAATTTTTTTCCCTCATATTTTCATATTATTTTTTTTAAATTAACAAAAAGCACGATTTAGTCGATTTAGGCGAAAAAAAATCAAAAAAAAAAAATCCTGAAAAAAATTGGATCGAAACTGAATGAAGTGAAAGGAGATTAGAATGAACAATTTCACTAAATCTGGTACTTATTTTGCAGGCATTCCCCAATCAGTAAGGCCGCGAGCATGGTTTTATCTATCTGGCGCTTATTTATTACACGAAAAAAATCCCGATCTATACGAACAATTGCTAAAAGAGCCGGGCAATGAGCACATCATGGATGACATCAAGAAAGACCAACACAGAACATTCCCCAACCATGAAATGTTTGTCGATGAAGAAAAACCGGGCCAAAAAGAGCTGTTCAATGTTCTTAAAGCATATTCTGTGCTCAATCCAAAAGTTGGCTACTGTCAAGCACAAGCACCTATCGCTGCTTTTCTTCTAATGCACATGCCTGCCGAACAGGCGTTCTGGTGTTTTGTCAGCGTTTGTGATAAGTGAGTATATATATATTCTTATCGCACGGATCGGTTCGTGTCCACTTTGGAATTTTTGAGATAAGAATTTTTCGAGAAAAAAAAGTTTAATCAAAACAGATCGTTTTTTTCTTCAATTTTTTTTTTAAAGTAGTAGTACTGTAGTATGTACCGAGTATCTTAGTAATCCGTTCTGTGTTTATTGCTTTAGGTATTTAGCTGACTATTTCACGCCTGGAATGGAAATGCTTCGACGAGATGCGAACATGTTGCATGCTTTACTGAAGAAGACGTCACCGGCTGTGCATCGTCACTTGGAGAAGCACAACGTTGAACCGTTCCTATATGTAAATCTCTTTACTTTTCTCCGCCAAGAGTTCTTGTATTCGAATTCTAAAATCCATTCTAATTATTTCCAGATGACCGATTGGTTTCTTTGCGCCATGACTCGAACGTTGCCATGGGATACATTGCTACGAATTTGGGATTGTTTTTTGTGCGAGGGCATAAAAGTTGTGTTCAAAGTGGCTCTGGTAATACTTGGAGCATGTTTGGGATCGGCAAAGGTGCGAAAATCCTGTAATGGAATGTGTGAAACGATAGCCGCGCTACGTTCACCACCAGCCAAGTACCTCACCGAAGATTTCATTATGCACCATATAATGCGACTCAATCTAACCGTTGAAGATTTTAAAATCGAACACGAACGACAAGCCACACTACATCGTAAAACGAAGAGCATGTAAAAAAGAAAATGACCTATTCTTTTGTACCACAAAAAACACACACACAATTTATTTATTCGATTTATATATATAGTATGTAGAACGACCTAAGTCACTGAATAAGCTGTTCAGTTGCTAAATATCGCGAATTATGATTGAGATTTGAACATTGAAATCCGAAACAGGTTTCGATAGGAAACTTCATGTGCAGAAGTTTCATTTAGAATTCGGATTGAAAAAACGATTTTTTGTTTGTTTCTTATCTGGCTATGATTTATAATATCAGTATTAATTTACTAACTCTATTCAAATAAGAGAATATTTAGCACAATTGATTTTTTTCCCATTTGATTCATTCCAATAATGATGTCAATTTTCAAATTCCAACACTTTTGTACGACGATTTAAATGTTGCACAAAATCCGTCCCGTTTTAAACCTTTTCTCTAACTTTCCACAGTAAAGTCCAGTAGATTAAGCTAAAGAAGAATAAAATACAAGAAAAATCAGCAACTGACATCGATGGCCTTAATTCGAACAATATATTTGATGAAATAGTTAAATCGGAGCACAACATTTTTTTAACCGGCGGAAATATGTGCAATTTGAATATTGTAGTCAATTTTTTAATCGAATTATTTTGTTTTCGAGGAGATTTTGCGCTTATCGCTAGAAAACTTGCAGAAAATGGTTGAAATTATTGAAGGATCAATTTTGAAATTGTGGAGTACGATTCGGATCGAGAAATTTAATGAAAAACAAATTAAATAAATTTAAAAAGGAAAAAAAATCGGAAATGATTTATGGTTTTTAATTTCCAAAATTTCAATTGGTTCAATTCGTGTTTTTTGTCTACATCAAAATCTGGAAATATTGACAAGATTTTTTTCCAATTATGTTACCCGTATTGTATTTGAATAGGCCCGAATTTGTGCATTATTTTCGAAAATAGTTTCTGAAATTAAAAAAAATAAGGTTTCTGAATAAATTCAACATTTTTGAAATCAATTTTTTGAGAACAAGCCCGTGAACTCCTGAAAATCGAATACAAGCAAAAATGTATTAACTGTAAAGCATATCAATCTAACATAGTCCAATTTATATACAGTTTTGATACGAATTCTGTAGAAAGTAAGTGACATTTGAACGAACAATAACAGCCATAGTTTGATACTGGCAGAATGGAATTTACCATATGAGTTTTTTGTCGGTCTAACAAATCGATGCAATACAAAAGGCCGGTTATCAAATAACTCTAGAAGTATAAGACATTTAGCGAATTTTTTGTTTGTTTTATTCATGCTTTCGGGCACTTATTTAAGCTAATAAAAAATTATGAACAAAATTCATTCGGTTTACATGAAACACTCTAGCGAATAAGTTAGTCATACTTGTAAATGTCTACACAGTTACTCAACACAATTCATGGTTTTGTATCATTTTTTTGCAAGCTAATAAAATAATCGAAATTATACTAATTTGCAATTTTTTTTTTTAGAATAAAAATTGAAATCGAAGGAGTTTTTTGTTCATTCAAAATTTCTTTCAGAACAAATTATGAGAGTGATATTGAAGCTGGATGGGTAAACAGGATTTGTTTTCGCAGGATTAATATTTTACCTTCATAGGAAAATCTCTTTTTCAGAAGTTTGGAAAACTTTTGAACATTTAATTCCTTTTTTTTTCAAAAATGTAGCAGTTACAAAAGTACAATTTATGGTTGTAGCATTGATTGTTTCTAATTCAAGAACGACAGAATCGATATTTGGATAAAAATTATTTTATTATCGATTGGATATTTCATTCGTTTTTTTATTAAGCACAGCTTTGTATAAAACTTGAATTTAGTGGTTAGAATCATTTCCACTGGATGCAATATTTCAACCAAATAACATAATCTCTGGCAATAAATCAGTTTGAGTATTAAGCAATCGATTAGACAAAACTAGAAACGTATTTAAATACATTACATGTTTACATTTGTAAGTTCTCTATCAATTTATCGAAATGGATAATGAAGATTTTATTAAATAATATGTTGGCTTATCAAAAAATCGAAATGGATAGCACCTTCATGTAATCAGGTACTTAATTTTGCCATCATGTAATCTATAATTATAGCTACTAATTATTATTATCAATTCAGATTAAATATGATGCTGACATCGATCGAAAGAAATTCCACCCGACGATTATGGAGAGTGGCTGGCTAAATCAACTTAAGTGGTGGTGCTGGCCAAGCCAAAAGAAGTGCTAAAAACAGGATTCAGACAAAATTAGTGGTGTGCCTGATCCAACATCGGGACAAGTTTCAAATACAGCAAATGAATTGAAGAATCAAGCTGGTCAAGCATCGATCGCAACTGGAAGCGGTAGCCTTCGCGGTAGCCAAGCTTCAAGTAGCACAGGAAAGATGATTCAAATTGTTTCTGGTGTCCCCAAAGCTACAGAACAACCTGGTTGCTATTCGTATCAAGCTCACCTGCCATCAAGCTTTAATGCCGGTTCGCAAGCTGTTGCATCGGCATCTGCCGGAAGCTGATCTGAATTCAGAGTCTAATCATTTTAATGTTTTAATTTACTCATGCTTTCATTCAATAAAACACGTTTGAATAATACAACTTTTTTATCACTTTATTTTAATTTTTCTTTCGATTTTTATAATTGCAGTTAATAAACTCGATTGCGACATTCACACGAAAGAGATTGCCAAACATCTAAAAAAACACAAAAAATTAACTTTCTTTATTCAGTGATAGAATTTGTTTTTGATGAAAATACAGTAAATATTTCAATTATTTGATTCAGAATATAAAAGAAATTGAATTTGGAAATGAAAATGGCACCATTTTGTTTATAATTCAAGATAATAATAAAGTAAAGGAAATAAAGAATAATAAAAGGAAAGAATATACTTAATTGTAGGGTGCTAGGCATTTCTTTTCTTGATTCATTCTAATAATTTCAAAGTTTATTTAAAAACAATTTAAACGAGCACAATAACCATATACAATTTTCAACCATTTACGATTAGCGTCTAAACGACCTTTTGAAACTTTACATTCTTTACATTTTATTTGAACATTCACACGACCTTTAATCAAAGCCAAAATCCATTCGAAATCATTCTTTTCGATAAGCATATCCACTGAAAATGTTAACTTTTTCAAACTATTTCCAAGTGCAACAATTTCGCTTAGAGTGTTCTCAGTTAATTTTGTCCCAGAACTGTACCTAACTCGAATTTCTTCGAGATTCGGTAAATTTTTAACAAGGTGGATCAATTTATTCTCCTCTAAAAGAATATCAATACATAACTTTTTCAAAAATTGAAATTTTGTTATACTTGTTACTTCATCTATGGGATATCTACAAATTAGTAGTTCTTCAAGTTGAACATTATTTTCAGCTAAAGAATCTAAACACCTATTGAGAATAGTTACTTCCTTACAGTAATAAGTTAAAAAATGTAAACGTTTCAAATTGTGGAATCGACTCAAATTCAATAGATTTTCATAATTCCTTTGATTAAATACACAGCCTTCAAATGTAAAACTAACGAGGTTTGGCACAAGACTTACAATAATTTCGAGATTGGGTAGATGGACTAAATGAGTGGCAGTAATTTTGAATGATTGCAGCTGTGGATTTAATCTTACAAAATCAATAGAATAATCATGGTTGATGTCTAAAGTGACATTGGCTTCTTCTAACTTCGGAAAATGTTGAATGATTTCCGTTGGATTGCAATTTATTCTTTGTAAATCCAAGCATTTTAATTGTGAATGCAAATTAAAATTAGAGATAGTACAATCAGCCATGGTCAATTTTTCAAGAGCATCAAATGGTGAACGTGTGTTAAAATCTAAAGTCTCACTGGTATTACTAATCTTCAATTCAATTAACGTTTTGCCACACAAATCCGAAATCAAATTTAAAGTATCATTTTCATTGCCATGTTCAGGCTTGAAGTCGATTGATTTCACTGATGGTCCAAAATGTTTTAAAAATTTCTTTGCGCGTGTTAGATCTAACGTAATCGGATCAGTTACATTACAAATTCGTAACATTTCCAATTTAGATGGAAAGGCCGTTTTTGCACTTTGTTGAAACCAAAGACATGTTTCAGCCACATTCAGATAGTCACGAGGATGCGTAATTTTTTGCAAGATGGCTCGAATGCAATCGTCATTAAGTGCATTCAATATGTGACTTGGAGAGTCATTTGCGGCTGGTATGTTCAAGTCATACAACACACGGTTTAGACCAAATTTCTTCATTAGACCAATAATTTCCGGCAGATGTATAGTGCGAATATTCACTTGTTTCAAATAGAACAACATCAGAAAATCCTTAAATGCTTCAGGAGATGTTGATGCCAATTTGACGTCGCCCTTTACTGCCGCCTCTCCATAAAACATATCATCGAATGCACTGCTTGCATTTGATAAAATGCATTTATGTGCTGGTATACGCTTTTTCTCCTCTCCGCACACAAAATACACATCGGCTGACCTCTCATTTAGGTACAAATTTCCGATTGTTGTTGCCGGTAATTTATTCTCTTCAATTAATTTCCCGGTGTTGATGGTTTCGCTTTCCAATCGTTGACGTTTTGCTGGACGTTCTTCGGATAATGCCATTTTTAACGAGCACAAGAATTGATTGAGTTGAATTCACCAAAAAATTCAAATAATTTTAACAAAATAATAGTTTTTCACTGCGTTTGTCTATGTTTCACACTCAAATGCACACGAGAGACTGATCCTTTTCAAATGCATCTAAAGACCACTGACGCTCACACAGATGACTAATTACACGTTTGTCGTGTCATTGTGTTTGTCGTGTCAAGTGGAGTCGCATATCAGTTTAACAACGACAATACTATGTGCGAACTGTCATTTTCTTGTGCATAATGGTATCGTCCAGTTTTTCCGCATTCTAAAACTTTACATTATCTACCAAAGCAACTAGCAAACAGTGACACTCACACATATGCTAAATTATAGGGGTATTTATGAAATAGCATCGTGTGTAAAATAGTTAAGGTAATTTGTAGCAAAAAATGGCAATAATTTCAATTTTCATCAAATTATTTGTTCAAATTTGGATTTGAATCAGAGCGTAAAATAAGGATTTGCCTTAACTACCGAAAAATTTCTGTTGACTTCGAATTTTTTGAAAGCATACAAACCGGCCTCCGCTCGCTCCGGAAGTGCTTACTATACTTCCCAAATGGTTAAATTGCAGACATACACGGAGTATGAGCGGAGCTGTGCGGAGATAGACGAAAACAGCATACAACGGATGAGAGTAAATCGGATGAAAGTAAATTAGTGTGCGCGCAATGGTTACTATGCGTACGCATATTCTTAATACAATTCTCGTCTATCTCCGCACAGCTCCGTTCATACTCCGTGTAAGTCCGCAATTCAACCATTTGGGTTTCAATTAAAATTTGAAGAAAATACCGAAAAATTTCCTTGAAAAATATTATTATTTTTTTCGAGATATTCAATGACAACAGAATCGATATTTGAATAAAATTATTTTATGTTCGAATGGATATTTCATTCGTTTTTTATTAGGCATCGTTTTGTATAAAACAACCAAATAACATAATCTCTGGCAATAAATCAGTTTCAGTATTAAGCAATCGATTAGATAAAACTAGAAACGTATTTAAAATATAAATGCATACATAAATATATCACGAACGTTGAGTGGCCGATTCTGATGGATATCCAGAAGATCTAATCAATTTATTTGTCGAAATTCCTCATGGAAAATGCGCCTTACTTTAATTATTAGTCACTCGAATTACATTGGTAACACGTATATTTTGTTTGATTATTGCACCAATAAGATTCGGCAATAAAATCCACTGTTTAAATTGGTGGGAATTATTTTATTTCGGTTAGTATATCTAACTCAGCCATAGACTAGTGGTTAGCGTGCCAGGTTTGTGAGCGTGAGGACACGAGTTCGATTCTCGGTCAAATTTGGTCCGGTATTTTTCCACCGTGATTCGCTCAGGAATTATCAGTGGTTTTATGCGGAATAGATTTGGCCGGGTTTCGGGCTAGTGGAGTGCTTCGGAGGGCACTTAAAGCCGTCGGTCCCGTGTGTGTGCACAAAGAATAATGGGTTCAGCATAGACACACGTAAAATGGAGTGCCTTTACGTTAGGTTGGTGTCTTGGATATGTCAAATATCCAATACGTCAACCGTAAAAAGGTAGTGCGACATCTCTGGTGAATATACCGGTAAACCAGCGATATGTGCATTCCTCCATTGAAATAAGAAGAGCCCAACGCCATCTAGGAATGAATGGAATACTTGTGACTGTCACGACAATTGACTTGAGAAGAAAGCCCTGGTCACTGGCCCTGTACGGAGGCTAGTTACATGGCTGCTATAAAGTGGGCCACACCGTGGGAAGCATTCTCCAAGCAATCGAGTGACAGCACAAGTCGGGTCGTCATGCAATAAGTTACGAAACTTGAGCATCGAAGTGAATAACTCCCCGTTTAATCCAATAATCCAATAATCCAATATCTGGAACGTTCGAAGGTATCAAACGCTCTATATTTTGTACACATATACTCTCTGGTTTTGATTTAATGAAAAATTAACAAAAACACAAACAAATCATATTTTATATTATTTTTGCGAAGATGCGTGATCATTTCGTGAAATTTTGCAATAAAAGCAAATGTATTGCTGGCATTGGATATATCACCGCGAAAGAAAGACATTGGACCGAGAGGTATACATCCCGAATTTATAAGGACAATCAAGAGAATAGATTCAATAAATGATTTTGATCATTTTTGTTTATCGATTTTGAAATAGATTATGGTGGATTTTGGTCTTCAGTTTGTCACTTATGGTGTGTGGTTATTCGATTGGAAAGGTGTGGATACAATGGCGCGATAGTCCAGTTACTGTGGGTTTCACAGAAAAAGACGAACCTATTTCGGCTGTCCCACCGTGACAATTTGCCCACGCACAAAATTCCTCAAGGGAAAATTGAATTTCACCAATGATTCGTACGAGAGTTATAGAAAAACACCAGAAATTTTATCAGACATTGAGTATGCACATTTTTACCGTAATACGAAAAATAATTAAAAATAATACATATTTTTAAATATTTTCTAGGCTAATGCGATTAGATGCATTGCTCAATATTTGTCAACGGCGAGATTTTCTAAAGCCTTTTACGCACAGACAATATGCAAATAGTTCAATTTATAAAATCATTGATGACATGGCACCAGATATGAATTCGACACTGTTTCATTGTGAGTTTCATTCAAGAGAGTTTCCATGTTATGAATACATGACCTCTGTTATCACAGAGGATGGACTTTGTTTTCAATTCAACGGATTCAACTCACATGAAATGTACACCGAAAAGTATTGATCAATCTTCTATTCTAAGTCTCTTTTCACAATCGCCCTCTGTTTTTTGTCTCTTTCTGTTCTTTCCATGACTTGTACCATGCTGAAGCATGGCCCCTGAATTGATGATAGTGAATTCCAATCGAAATGTGTCACAATGGAGTTTAGAAGATGTATACTAAAAAGGATTGTATTCAAATGAAAACACCGTTCAAAATCACTATCCGTTTCGTGTCTTTGCGGCAAATGAAGGAAGAGCAGCATTATTTATATCGATGCAGTTTTATTCAGACGATTTCAACTATTTGTGCGCTGGAGTCGTCCAAGGTTTTGACGTATCCTTGACTATGCCAGGTGAAATACCAAAAGCAATGACTCGTAACTTTCAAATTTTATCTTCGGAAAGAACGGATATATTGATATCAAACCGAAAATGTATACCACATCAAAGGGAATACGCCGGTATTCATCGAGTGAAAGGAAATGCTTTTTCAATTCTGAACGTCGATTGCATTTCTTTCAATTCTATACCCAGAATAATTGCGAAGAAGAGTGTGTAATTAATTTTACTCGAACGATGTGCGGATGCGTGAAATTTTCGATGCCAAGTACGATTATGAAACACCTGAAATTTACTTTCAATGGCTAAACTCTCCATTTATTTCTTTAGGAGATGAACACACAATAATCTGTGGAGCAGCGAAAGTTGAGTGCTATCAAAATGCCGAAATGAAATTGTTTGAAGAAGATGATTCAAAAAATTACTCCATTAAATAATTTCGTGATAGCTGCAACTGCTTACCAGCTTGCGATTATTTCATAAAATACGCCGCCGAAATCGATCGCACCAAATTTGACCGGTCAATGCAGGCAGTGCAATCCCTTAGCTGGCTACCAAATTCAACTAAGTAATGAAAATGATACTAACCTTTTGAACTTGACAATAGATTTTACTTTTCTGCACACCTAGTGTAGGAAAGGTATTGTATTAGGCCAAAAAATTAAAGTCATCCAAAAACATGTTTTCTATGCATATTTAATGTAGAAAACACGATTGGAGATGATTTTGGTGCATATTAATGTGCGTCGCTGTGTGTGATGTGTCCTGTGTCCTGTGACCTGTGACCTGTGTCCTGTGTCCTGTGTCCTGTGGCGTGTTGCCAAAATTTGTTAACTCGATAAATCTTCTTCCAAAAACTCAATTCAAATTCTGACTTTGCAGGATGATTTGGGACTACTAGGAGACGTGCTGATTAGTTTTTGATCAATATCTGTTGACCGGTGTAATTTTTTTTGGTCCGAATGAAGTACCCACAATCCATACATTTTACTTTTTTGATCATTTTTCAACCATTTTGGTGACACGATGGTTTCGTGCTCAGACATGAAATTCAAAATCTGACTTAACGGGATGATTGGGCATTACGAGGAATAGATCTAGTCAAATTTTCAACGACATTGATTGACCGGTGTAAAACTTAGACTCTGAAGAGGCACTTATGAGAAAAATGCCTTAAAATAATTTATTATTTCAATTTGAACGCTGAAAGAATGTGTAGTGGGGGATTTTTTGGCACGAGAAACCTGAATCTGATGTTAGTTTTAAGATGCAATCAATTTTTCACAGACTTTTCATACAAAAATCCACAAAACATTTCATTTTTGTATGAAAGACTTGCCTTTGTGGTACCGTAATGATGTGAAACTTTGAACAGGCTATTTTTTTGATTGAAATTTCTTTAAACTTGGTGTGATTATTTATTTTGATAAGAAAATAATATTCACAAGTTTTCACGTTGATTCAAGTTACTGTAACCATACATAGACCATAATTTCAGTTTATTCCCAAAATTTCGGTTCCATGCGGAAAAGTTAGCTTGCGTACGTAAGCCTCTTTATTTCAATTATTTTACAGCGCCCAGGTGTCACTTTTAAACATATTTTTTGTTGATTATCAAGTTTCTACCCTAGTACGCTCTGAATCCTACACTTTTACGGACATTATAGCAATTGGTGGGGGTTTGCTTGAACTATTTTTGGGGATGTCGTTGCTGAGCATCGTGGAATTCGTTTACTTTGCAACAATTCGATTGTTTTTGAGCTTTTGGCGTTCGAAAAAGAATAATGTTGTCATTCCGTTCAAACGACCAACTATTAACAGATTCACCATCCAACCTATCGGGTCATATTACCCGTAATCAGACCATACACTCAGCATAGATTGCTCATGATTACACACTCACTCATGGTTTTCTTCGTTTATGTGAGTGTGTGTTTGAACGTCACAGATCGACGTTATTGGGTTATTACCCCTTCAAACGAAATGTATTTAAGATACACAAGCGAATTCGAGTCTTACACACACTTCGTTTAGAAAGAGTAATAATCGAGGGGGAAACCACGGATTCTAATATGTGCTATTGTGCTAATTTTTTCTAATATTTCTAGTAAAACGCCATATAACAAGTACATTTGACATCTTTCTAATATGTTCTAGTTTTTCTAGTATCGAGTTCGTGGGTAACCCCAAGGTAATAATGCATGGACTGCTGCGTTAAATATCCGATTCTCAGAAAAGATCTCGGATATTTATCCATGCTCAGTACATGGTCTGCTCGTTATACTCGAGGGATGAAGTGGAAATGAATGAAGAGAAATAAGTAGAGGGAGGGCGGAGATTTTAAGTTTATGAACACCGGGAAAAAAATGAAGAGTCAAAAAGGTGTTCGCCTTCGAAATTTTCAATTTTTTTATTGTGATTGAAATTGGAATTCGTTAAAGCCACTTGTGTTTTATAAGGTGTTGTTTGACATTTTCAATTAGGCTAATTGAATTGAACATTGGGCAAGGTTCAATTCAATTTTATTTCAACCATAAACTGTGGAAAATATTACAATCCACTCACCAATTTGTATTTCATTATCTTACAATATTTATGGTTTCAAACAATTGCATGATGAAGTCATGCAAGAGCTTTTCAATTAAAAAATAATCAAGTTAATTAGATGTCGACATTTTGGTATTTCAATTAGTATATTTGAAGCTTTCCTGGATCATAGCACCCATATCAAACGCTCTGCGCCGAAATCTTTTTTTAAATAACTTTTTTCACATAAATTTACTTGAATAACTGTCAAAAATATTAATAAATATTTGAAAAAATGAAGATGCGTAAACATTTAATCGAATTCTGCAATAACAGCAGGTATCAAATATATTAATATTATTTATATTAAGGATATTTAGTATTCATGGTGTATATATTCTGTAATAACAGTATTCACGGGGTTCGATATATTGCCGAAAGAGATCGACATTGGAGCGAAAGGTATAAGTCTTCATCAGTAATATACGAGGGGAGGGGAGGGCTTTACCCTCCTGTTATTTCCAAATTATTCGAATTTGCTTGGGTTTTTCGAAATTTAGAAAAAAATCTTCCGATTTGCTAGGGATTTTCCGAAAAAAATTGAAATCATCCTGAGAAATTTATCTCGCTCTCGCACATTATTGGTCTTCATATTCTATAATTTTCATAAGTTTCGACACGAATGATTTTACCCATAAAATCACTTTTGAATAGATTATGGTGGACTGTCGCTGTCATTTTATCACTTTTCCTGTGCAGTATCTCGATCCGAAATGTCTGGATACATTGGCGCCATAATCCAGTAACTGTGACCAACGCAGAAAGCGATAAATTCATTTCAGATATTCCATTTCCCCAAATCACTATCTGCCCGCTGACCAAATTTCGCAAGGAGAAATTTGATTACGATTTTCGTGTGATTGATAACTTCAAGGGACCAAAAGAATCTTCATACATTGAGTACGAATTTCAAATAAATATCAACCTTTATCAGTATATTATATTTTTCCCTCTTTCATTCTCACGGAATCATTTATAAAATAATAATTTACAAATGTTGTGTAGGTTAATGCGATATGAAATACTGCACTACATATGCCCAACAGAACTACGAATATCATATTTTTTTCTGAAAAATAAATTTATAAATGACTCAATTTATAAAATTATTGATGATATGTCACCACAGCTGTATGACACAGTGGTTCTATGTTATACGGGTCGTTTTGTGAATTTAAAGGATTGTGGGAAAAATATGTCCACAGTTATCACTGAAATGGGACTTTGCTTTCAATATAACGGATTCAACTCGCATGAAATGTACACTGAAAAGTGAGTGATTTTTATTTATCATCTCTTCTGTTCTTCACTTCATTACTTATTACTCATTTCTCAGCATGGCCCCCGAAATGATGACCGTTAACAAATTCCCAAATGTGTCACAATGGAGCTTGGACAATGGATATGAAAATAGATACTCAGAAAATGAATATCCGCGTCGTGTTTTTATTCCAAATAAGGAAATTGGAGGATTGGAAATGCATTTGGTATCAATTATCAACGATATTAATAACTTTTGCTCTGAATTCGATCAAGGATTTCAAGTGGCCTTGACTATGCCAGGCGAAACACCAAAGCCATTAACTTGCTATTTTGACATTTTAACGTCAGAGCAATCGGACATCATGATTAAACCGAAAATGATTACAACATCCGAAGGACTACGTCACTATTCACCAAATCAACGACAATGCTTCTTCAATTCGGAACGTCAGTTGCGATTCTTCAAATTATACACACAATATAATTGCGAAACCGAATGTCTGGCCAATTTTACTCTAATTCAGTGTGGATGCGTAACATTTTCAATGCCAAGTATGTCTGAATGAATAAATTTAAATATCAAATTTCATTTAGAACAGTAATGTGCGGAGAGTCCAGGTAGAACATGAGGTTTACCTCTCTCTGACATCCGGAATTTCAAATTTCACGCTACATAAACATAAAAGTTTCAACATTTTAATTTTAAAAATGTACTATTCGGTCCTTTATTTTTGAAATAACCCTTCCGTCCCAACAGCTCAAATACAAAAAGACAAAAAGCGTTTTTTTTATTTTCCAGGAGATGAACATACAAAAATCTGCGGAGGAATAGACTACCTTTGTTGTTCTCCTGTGCAGTTGCAATTATTTGGAGACGATTATTTTCAAAATGAAACCATTAAAGAGTTTCGTGATAAATGTAATTGTCTACCCTCATGCGTACAGATTAAGTATGATGCTGACATCGACCGAAGGAAATTCAACCCGACGACTATGAAGGGTGGAAGATTAAAAAGCAATGAGTAATGAAAATCAACATGAATTCAGTCTTCAAATTCACTAACATTTTTTTGCATTATTCCACAGCACAGAGAAGTCACATTTAAACATATTTTTCGTCAGTGATCAAGTAAGCACTCTGCAGCGTACAGAAAGATACAGTACTACGGATATTATGGCGATTGGTGGCGGTTTGTTGGGTTTATTTTTGGGGCTATCGTTGCTGAGCATCGTGGAAATGATTTACTTTGCAACATTTCAATTGTTTTGGACCATTTGGCATTCGAGAAATGTGGTCATTCCATTTGAACGACCAACCATATGCAGAATTGCCCTCGGATCGATCGAGTCGCAAATGCAGGAAAAAATACAAAGCAAAAAATGAAACTTAAATCCCTACCAAACAACATACACGATGCACAGATTTTCCAGCACGCTAACACACGCTTGGTTATGTTCCAAAATGACATTTTCACAGAATTTTTTTTTGAGTTGTTGAATTTGTGCATATATGTTACATTGTCAGTATTCAAAGTGTTTCAACAGTTATTTTAATAAAGTGACAATATTAAATATAGATTTCTTTCTTGCTCATCACTCAAGTTGCCAACTACAAACACTTACATTCAACTTAACATTGACACTTAAATGTCTTATTCACGGAGTGTAATCTGTCAAACATCCATTCCAATCGAAGCCATTGTCATTCAAGTATAAACTGTGCACCAAGAAGCATTGCTGTTGCAACCATTCGAGACTTTTCTTTCAATTTCATCGACATCCAGTTGAAATTGTTAATCGAAACATTGAAAATAAATGCCCACATCAAATTGCAACGTCAATTGAGCATTTGAATAGCACAACAAATGTAAGTCACAGTTTATCTTTCCATTTCTTGTTGTGAAGATATTTAGTTTTTTATTCCCAATCCATCAGCCATTTTCGCAATGTCAATGAAAATCGAACACCCCGTTGTGTTCTGCAACAATTGTATTTTTGAAGCAAAATTGTTCAACGAACCGACAAACCGGCGAAAAATATATTTGGCTGCGTGTTATCATGTGTTGTGTGAAAAATGTCGGGATAAAAATGGTGGCAAATGTATGGTCTGCAACGAAAAAGTTCATTTCATAGAAATTTCACGCACAATGCCAGAACGGTACCGAAAGTTATTTGGAATCTTTACAACGGAACCATTGGAAAACGCGTTGAAGTTTCAACACTCAAACTTTCGTTTGACAAAATTGAAATTTTTAAAAATGATCCCGTATTTTAAACAAAAGATCGCTAAAGCGAAGAAGAAGGCCAAAGAAATCGAGGAGAAGGTTCGAAAGATGCAGATCGCAAAAAAGAAAAAGGATAACATTCGAGTCATCATTGTTGAATTTCGTAAAGATAAAAATGAATTCAAAAAGTGAGTTTCTAAAGAAAAGTGCAGAAAGTGCTTCATTGTTCATCAAAAAATATTTTTAAAAAAATTGAAAATTTTAGGCGCAAACGGGAACGAAATCAACAAAAACATCAGCCACCGCAACGAGATAAACAAGAAATGCCAGCTGGACTATCGCAACGAAACAATCGATTGAAGCCAACACAACGCCTTCGATTTGAAATGCCACCACCACAACGACATGATCAATTAAAGCCAACACAACGTCCACGATTCGAAATGCCACCACCGCAACGATATGATCACCACGGAGGAGAACGCACCAACCGATATGACCTGAATCGAAACATCAATGACGATTCAATGTATGGGGAAAAAACATTAAGTTTCAGCAACATTTGAATTGTAATTCCATTCGTAGTTGACATTGGAACTCAAAATGATCACAAAAAGTTTAGTCAAACGATGACTCATTCATGAAATAAAAAAAATGTTTGAAAAACAATTCAATGTTTACATTGAACTTTCTTCCGTTCATAGTGACTTCTGGTTTTTTGAAGGTATCACAAACAAACAACAAATTGCTTATCGCAAATGTCTTGATGTATCTTAATCAAATCGATTGGAAAGTTAGTCGAACATTCACGTTGATGTCGTACACAAGAGACGATTGCACACACATACACAGTGTGTAGTAGAATGGCACAGCTTCGAATGTGAAGCGAAGAGAGAGAGGAAGAGTGATAAAGACAGAGAACTAGAGCGAGAGAAACGTCTGACGTGATTGTATTTGTTCGGGTTTCTTCGTTGTCGTCATTTTCATTGTGTCCTTCGAAATATCATCAATTTAAATACAAAATTATCGGTTTTATAGACTATTCTGAATCATTCGAAAATGTCTTTCTTATCAATTCATCAAAATTCGCAAGTATTCTTCTGCAATTGTTGTTTTCACGAAGCAAAATTGTTCCAAGACACGAACTATATACGCCCAGTACAAATATTATTTTACAAATTGTTGTCACATTTTGTACCATTATTGTCGAGCGACGAAAAGAAACACCTGTGCCAAATGTCATCGAAACTCAAAATTCTTGGAGATCAATAGGAAAATACCAAAACACTATCAATTTTATTTCAAGAAAATGTCAATGATGGGAGATTTTCTACGTGCAATCAAATTTTGTGTGTACCAACAAACATTGGTTTCAACGCATATCTGCACAGAAATGTTGGAAATACAACGAAAAATGGACAAGGCAATGAACATAAAGAGAAAACTCGATGAAGCGAAGAAAGTTCTCGGCAAAATGCGAAACATTTCCCGAATACCTGATTATATGCTACGGTGAGTGCAACGAGAGCTATTTTTGAGAAAATGTCATGTAACTAAAATTCTTTATTTTATATTCACGTAGGCGCCGAGCAAATAATGTTGTACGCAAGCAGTTTTTTAGTAAGTTGTCAAGCCGGAGATATCCAAGTCGGAGCTACTCAAATGGTCGCTATTCAAATCGTTGCTCTCGAGACTATGATGGTACCTTTGGATGGTTCGATTCCAAGTAAAGTTTTCATGGACAATCTATCGCCTTTTCTCATGCACCAACAACCCGTGAAATACATTCGCGATTAAAAATAAGCGCGAAGTAAATCTAGAATTCTTCTTTGTTCCGTTCAGTGAGAGCAGCATTGAAGTAGCCATTGCTTTTTCGTTGTGTTTGTTCTGTAATGCACGCGCTGTATTGATATTGTCGAAAAAGCAATGGCTACTAGATTGAATGCTGTTCTCACCGAATGGCACGAAGATGAATGTGCGTTAGCGCATGACACTGTGTATATTTTTCCAAAAGAAAAAAAAATGTTCATAGATTCCCTTCAATAATTGCAAGTGCTTATTTTTAAGCGAAAATGTCTAGCTTCACCAATAGTAAAAATTCATTCAAAATACACACAAATAATTTTATCCAATTTTAATCGATTTTTTGACGCCTGTTAATCATAAACTATGACTCATAATATTCATGTGTCGATTATTCATATAAATCCACATTGTAAACATTTCAAAATTTGTAAATTGACACCGTCTAGGTTAATCGAATCATAAAACAAATATAATGGCATGGCATGCAAAATGATAATTTTTTTCACTTAAATTTTATAAATAAATTCAATATAAACAAATTTTATATGGTTTTGCTGAATGAAAATCAAAAATAATAATATAAACAGTTCTTCCGACAAAACGGATTGGCTTCAATTACTTCGTTTATTTCAGAAGTGTTCAATTTTTTCAGTTCAGCTATTATTCAATTCGATATAAAAGATTTTGTCGCTTTGATAAAACCTCAGTCAAGCATAGACATCGCATTCAATCACATTCAATCACATTCGATTTGATATTTTGAAGGACAGAAAAATGAATAACGATAAAAAAGTTTGGAAATACTTTACATGTATAAAATGCGAAACAACGCAGTGCTACTTGGATACACAGAACTTCCGGCGGAGAAGTTGCCATAATTGCTTTGAATGCAATATCATTCTCACACCACGTAATGATGTAAGTATTGTTTAAACAATAGAATAGATCATTTCAATATATAAGAGAAATTATCGTATTTTTTGTATTTCGTTCTAATTTCTTAGTTGCCACCCAGTAACAAATAAAAGAATGTCCATATTCACCATTCCGCAACAGCATTTGACGTGCGATGAAAAATATTTGCTGAAAATAAAACAAATTCATTATTTCCTTTGTTATTTTCCATACTGAATAAACCATCGAATGTATATTTAATGTATTTTTGAATGGCTGCGTATATTCGAGCGTTTTAATTTCTAAAACTATTATTTCAAAAAAAAATCCAGATTTTTCTGGCTAAACTTGATTTTATGTGGAATTTTGATGCACATCCATAGTAAGTACTTGCCAATTTCTTGAATGGGTTTTGGAATAAATCGTATTTTTTCGACATTTTGAATCTAAAAGCGGAAAGTCGATTTCTTTTCGTGAAACATCATATACATTATGTTTGTATGAAAAGGTATCTGAAAAAATTCACCAATAAAAATTCAAGTTTTTTCCATCTCTGTCTAATAAATAAAGGTAAGTACGCCCTTCTCTGTATAAAGTGTCTTCAAGACAAAAAAAAACATTCAATTACAGTCGAAAAGCCATGAAAAACGTTGTGAAAAGTGCATTGAAGTCATTTTGAGGCCTGTTGCCGCTTGTATTATTAAATAATAATAGGCATGGTTCTTTAATTAGTGATAATACATTAGAGACTTTATTCAATATTGAAAAAGGCAGTGGAAATGAATTTATTTAATTTTCATCACATATCCTTCAAAATAAATTAAAAAAGTTGCGTCTGAATGTTGAATATTTTCTCTTTTTTATTATTATGCGGTCCTCATGCCAATAAAACCACTATCGATAGCTGAAAAATTGAAATAAATTAAATGAAAACGATAATTATTCGTATTAGATAAAAAAAATCCTTTAAAACACTGTGGATTCGTTGAAATAAGAGATTTTTCCTCTTAGAAGGAAGAATGGTGATGAAAAATGAGTAAAACGGAAGCGCCGGGGGAAAATCTATAGTCATAAAATCAGTTTTGGTTGAAAACTACTACAAAATTGAGAATCTCGCTCAGCGCTGTCCTCATTTGCCTCCTCGCCATTCCTCCTCTTCAATGGAACAATCTCTGATTAAAATTTCTACATACATCTCTGTATGGTTGAAAAATGATATTACATCGATAGCAAAATCTACTGTGATTTGGCTCGGTATTAATACAGTCATAAGTTTCTTCGCACCGTGGACATCTGTAGTAGGCATGCCAACGAGCTACAGAAAGTGAATACATTTTTGTGTCTTTTTTCTTTGCTATTTCAAAATTTCAAATCGAATGTGATTGAATGGATGTCGATACTTGATCAGTTCAGACTTGTAATGAACACGACAATGTTTTCTTATACCTAATGGAATCATAGCTGAACTGCAAAAACTGAACACTTCTAGAATGAACAAAGTAATTGAAGCCATTATCTGTTCTTTCGGACAAATTGTTTATATTATTTTTGATTTACATTCAAGTAACTTAAGCCAATTCAGCGAAACCATAAATTTGTTTTTTTTTTTAAACAAAAATTGTTTTTGTTTAGTAAAATTTAAATTAACATTGCAGCCATTTGTTTGTGGATTCGATTTATCGTTTATAAAGTTTGAAATGATTACAATGATGATTCATATAATTGACACATGATAGCGATTTGATCTAATGTCTTATTACTAATTAAAGACCACTATCTATTATTACTTAAGAATTTTCAGCAAATATTTTTCGTGGCACATCAAATTCTACGGCGGAATTTTATGCTTCTTATTTTATTGGTTAGAAAAATTAGAACGAAATAGAACAAAACAATAATTGAATAATAAAACTAGGACCGTTTTGGCTTTACTATTAAAAAGGAAATTATCGTTTTGTTCTAAACATCAAATACATTATGTATTACGCTAGGTATTACGTATGTACGAAACGGTCACTGAAAAAAGTTATGAAAAAAATTCAAATTTGTTCTACATCCATCTCTGTCTAATAAATTATGGTTAGTACATCCTCCTCTGTATAAAGTATCTTTAAGACAAAAAAAAACATCCAATTTGAAATTACGCTTGAAAAGGTATGAGGCGCGTTGAGAAAAGTACATTGCAGTCATTCTAGGTCCTCTTGCTACGTGTATTATCAAGCTTCAGATCTCCATCCCAAGAGTCCCATGAACCGTCGCTAAGAAATTGGAATAAAATAAAAGAAAACAATAATTATTGCTATTAGATTAAGAAAACAGACAATATATTGAGCTGACTATTGATTTGAAATGAGACTAAATAGCACGCTATTTCGATTGTGTGACAACAATAACTTTTTGCTTCACGTTAATCTGTATACAATATTGTCTAAAAAAAAACTCTTTAATACACTACGGATTCTTTAAAATCAGAACAATGGAGACAAGAAAAGGTGAGAAAAAGGAGAGCACTCGGGGAAAATCTTTAACCAAAAAATCATTTTTGGTTAAAAACCACTCCAAGCTTGAGGATCCCACTCAATGCTATCCTCCTCCTTATTTAGCTCCTCTTGAATGGAACAATCTCTGATTAAAATTTCTACTTACCTCTTGATATGGTTTAATAATGATATTACATCGATAGCAAAATTTACTGTGATTTGGCTCGTTATTAACACAATGATGTGTTGCTTTGCACTGTGGACATTTGTAGTAGGCATGCCAATGAGGGGCAGAAACGGGATACATTTTTGTGTCTTTTTTCTTTATTCCTTCAAAATTTCAAATCGAATGTGATTGAATGAATGCCGATGTCGATATTTGACTTTTACTAAGTGCGACAATGTCTTTTATATCTATTGGAATAACGCCATTATTCGTTCATACAAAGTAACTGAAGCCATTATCTGTTCTTTCTTGGATTTACATTCAAGTAACTTAAGCCAATTCAGCGAAACCATAAATTTGTTTGTTTTACCCAAAAATTGTTTTTGTTTAGTAAAATTTAAATTAACATTGCAGCTATTTGTTTAATGATCCGATTTATCGTTTATAAAGTTTGAAATTCAATTAAATTCAATTAAATCTGTATTCAGTATTGAAAATAACAAAGGGAATAATGAATTTGTTTTATTTTCAGCAAATATTTTTCATCGCACGTCAAATGCTGCTGCGGAATGGTGAATATTTTCCATCTTTTATTGTTGACTGGATGGCAACTAAGAAATTACAACGAAATACAACAAAACGATAATTTCTTTAATAAATTGAAATAATTTATTCATAGTGTTTTAAACATTACTTACATCATTACGTGGTGGAACAGTGATATTGCATTCAAAGCAATTATGGCAACTTCTCCGCCGGAAGTTCTGTGTATCCAAGAAGCACTGCGTTGTTTGTCATTTTACACATGTAAAGGATTTCCATGTTCCCTCAAATGGATACATTTTTCTGTCCTTCAAAATTTCAAATCGAATCTGATTGAGTGAATGCCGATCTCGATACTTGACTGAAGTTTTATCAAACACGATAATGTCTTTTATATCGAATCGAATAATAGCTGAACTGAAAAATTGAACACATCTTGAATAAACGATCAACTGTTTGTATTTCAGATTTATATTTAAGCAACCAATTCAGCAAAACCGTCAATTGTTTATTTAAACAAACAATTGTATCTATTCAGTAAATTGAAAAAATCATAAATCTAAAGCGGACTTTTTGCAAATATCATGATCATTGTGGAGAAGATGTTCTAAAAATGAAATCAAAGTGCTAGTTTTATTAATGAATGCAAATATATTTATCATTTTTCAATGTTTGACGGCAAAGTCTCTTTTTATTCTATTTTTAATGCATAACGTGACACATCGAAAAAAGTTCGGCCACAAAACAGCAAAAAGTTCTACCATCTTTGTGGAATTCCTTGGCTTTCCGTAAAGTACAACTAGAAATGTAAAATAGTAATAAAAAAAACTTGCAGTGGCCGGATTGTAACCGAAAACAGACAGAAAATGTATTCAAAATCGACGAATTTTTACTCACATCCTGATATGGGTAGATGTTTGCGTTGCATCGACGACAAGGTCTCTGCACATTTGGTTCGGTGTTAAAGGTGTCAAATGCTGGTGCATTGCACTGAAGGCAATTGTAGTAGGCATGCCGCAAACACCAATTTTCGTCGACCACAACTAATGTCATTTTATTATTTTATGTTTCGAAAGAAGCCTTCCAACGTCAGAATTCGAAATGATGACTGAATCTATAAGCATTACACTGAATCGTGGTTTAACTGGCTGTGCACTACTTACAGTGTTGTTTTTTATTAACAAAATGCATCTATTATGTAAACTGTATATTTTACACGATTGCATTTATGTTGTCTAAATAATATATTGCAAAAAATAACTGCGCACCGAATCAGATTGACGTTCGAATTTTCAATGTCTTTCAATATCGATTTTTTTCCATTTTTATTTTCATATTATTTTCGATTAGCAACGATTTTTGAGTCGATGTAATTTTTGCCGTCTTGTGAGGGTAACCAATAGCATGTCTGCATAGCATCAGAGGTGGAACGATAATGGAATCATAAAACTAATGGAAATCCATGGCTATAAAAGACACATTTTCGCTTCAACCACGTTAGTTTTGACAGCAAATTGTCAATAAATCTAATCTAATCTAATCTGAGTTGAGATTGAGTAATTGTGTGTGTAAATTAAATTGTTCTCGGCAAAAAAATCCAAAAAAGTTCACATAAAATGCTTAAGCTTTTGATCGAATACTGTAACAAAAGCAAATGTACTGCTGTCGTTGGATATATCACCGAACCACATCGCCATTGGAGCGATAATAAATACCATCGCCATAATAAATATTTGATCATTCAGGCTATGTTTATCAATTTTGATTCAGAGTGTTGTGGATTTTCGCCTTAACTTTATCACTTTTGCTGTGTGGTGTTTCAATTCACAACATCTGGATGCAGTGGCATGATAGTCCAGTTACATTGGGTTTTACAGAAAAAGACGTACCATTGTCAGCGATACCAGTGACGATTTGTCCGAAATCAAAAGTTCGCAATAAGAAATTGAATGTACACCACAATAATCACTCTTTTTTGTCAAAAAAATTGAAAGGCATTGAGTATGAAATTAATATTTTTGCTTGAAAATGAAGACTCAGTTATATTTTTTTCCATATTTATGAACTTTGCCTAGGTTGTTGCGATATGAGACACTGTTCCATACATGTCTAAGCAACGTTTTTCATTTACCTCCAATGAAACATCCATTTACGAATAGTTCAATTTATCAAATAATTGAAGATATTGCACCAAGCATGAGCTATAGCAATGTTGAGTGTTCTTGGGGTCGATTGGCTACTGGATGTGATTCACTGCTGGCCCCAGTTATCACTGATGATGGACTTTGCTTTGTTTTCAATGGATTTCATTTGAGTTCAATGACATGTACACTGAAAAGTAAGTGATTTTTATTTATTACTCATTTCTCAGCATAGTCCCTAAAATGATGACTTTGAACGAATTTCGAAATGTATCGGAATCTAGATCGGAATGGAGTTTGGAAAATGGCTATGAAAATGAATTCAGCATACAAAACCAATATCCGCAACGCATGTTGTTTTGTCATCTCAAGGAGCTACATTGCGGATGGGCTTAGTACTTCACACAATCGATTTTAAATATTTATGCACTAGCTATCCAGCTTGAACCCTCAAGGAACCAAAGTGAATTTGACCATGCCCGGTGAAACACGAAAATCATTTTCACGCCATTTGGAAATAATGCCATTGGAGCATTCATATATTTCGATTAAAAACTTCGCCACTATACACCGACAAAACGCCAATATTTCTTCAATTCGTAACGTCAATTGCATTTCTTCAAATTAAACACCCAAAATAATTGCGAAGCAGAGTGTCTCGCCAATTATACACGAACAATATGCGGTTGGGTGAAATTTTCCGCTCCAAGTATGTTTGCGAAGGATTTTTCTGTCCTGCATTCACATTGCAATTATGGTTGAATTACAAAAAAGTTGATTTCTATTTTTAGGGGGTAAACATATAAAAATTTGTGGACTGTACAATATTGGATGTTATCGAAGTGTTAAAAGAAAATTGTTTAGAGAAAATTTTTTGAATGATCAATCCACCAAAATGTTTCGTGATAAATGCAATTGTTTACCATCGTGCATATTTCATATTAAGTATGAAACCCAAATCGATCGAAACGATTTTATCTCGTCGGAATCTACACGCAGTACTACGTAATGAAAATCAAATTTAAGGCACATCTAACTTCTCTAATTCGTTCTATTTTACATGTGTATTGTAGCCACTGGTTGCCAATTTTTCGTGAAAAAGGCGAAAACACGATTTTTTTTTGAAAGAGTCCTATATACTATAGGCACACATATAAAATAGTGCGATTCGGTGAAGGTTGACTAAATGGTATTACAGGGGGAGGAAAAATTTTTAAGCCTGACATATAGACGGCACTAGATACAAATTGTTCTTGTGCTGTAATTGAAGTACGAACTGTCAATAGTATTGCAGAAAAAAATTGAGTTGATATCTGTCGTCGTTTGTTTTCAACAGCATTGCATACCAAGTAACCTCGATGCGGTGATTAAGTTTCTCACAAAAGAAGGTGTGACACCAAAGGATATCAATGATCGCTTGCGTGCTGTTTATGGGGTCCTTGCCCCATCGTATGCCACAGTAAAACTATGGGCAAAACAATTCAAGTGGGGTAGAGAATCATTGTAAGATGATCCTCATACAGGTCGACCAATTGAAGCAACAGCTTCAGTTGTAGTGCAAAAATTTGAACATCACGTGCACGAAAATCCTCGAATGAGCAAGAAAGTGTTAGCAGCAATGTTTGACATCTCAGAGAAGAGTATTTACAACATACTTCATGAAAAATTGCACATGAGAAAGGTTTGCTCACGATGGATTCCAAGAACGTTGAACAAATCACAAAAAGAAGAACGAATTGCTGCTGCACACGAGTTTCTCGAGTTGTTGGAATGGAATGAAACGGACACATTTGAGCGAATAGTGCCTGGCGACGATTCCTGGATCCACTACTATGATCCAGAGCTCAAATCACAGACGATGGAATGGCACAAACGTGGTGAACCAGCATCGAAAGTGCCACGCAAACAAATTGCCACAAACACAGTAATGGCCTCTGTATTCTGGGATGCCAAAGGCATATTATTGGTTGAATTCCTTCCAAAGAATACCACAGTCACGGGCTATTATTATGCTCAACAAATGCATAGATTGCGTAAAGCGATCAGAGAAAAGCGTCCTGGTTTGCTCACTCGAAAAGTTCTTCTTTTGCATGACAATGCACCGCCTCACAAATCATTGCTTGCACAAGCTGCCATCAGGGAATGTGGGTTCGAACAACTCCACCATCCACCGTATTCTCCAGATCTGGCACCCAGCGACTATTTCCTGTTCCCAAACACCAAAAGATATCTAAAGGGGAAGCAATATGAGTCCGAAGAAGAGATATCGAACGATATTTTCAACGTATGGGAGGACAAAGATGCCGAGTGGTTTGAAGGAGGAATTGAAGCATTGAAGCATCGATATGAAAGTGTCATTCGTGTTCATGGAGACTACTTTGAATAATAAATATAGTCATTTAAAAATACAATGTGTGTTTCTATATCAGGCTTAAAAATTTTTCCTCCCCCTGTAATGCCAAATTTCATAGCTTTAATATAAACTGGTTGACATTTATACCCCTAAATATCCTTCTTACAGAATACAGCATTCATCTTTTGTCATATTTTTTGCTGATGATCAAGTTACCACACTGCAACGAACAGAAACGTATACTTTTACAGATATTCTGGCCATTTGTGGCGGTTTGCTTTTGGGAATATCGCTGCTGAGCATAGTGGAATTCATTTATTTCTTGACACTTCGATTATTTTGGACTGTTTGGCGTTCGAGAAATAAAAACGTTGTGGTTCCGATCAAAGCAGAAACTATAAGCAGTATTACCATCGAATCAATCGATTCACTAAACCAGAAATAAATATAGAGAGGAAAAAGCTTAGCTATGTTTCATCAAATGCAATTTTAAGGCTTATACTATTGTTGGTACAAGCTGTGCTGTTTTTGGTGTTTGTGTGTATTGTTTATTGTGTAAATGTTAAGCCACAGTTGAATTGTTTATTTTCTAAATAATCTACTATCTTGCATACAAATAAAAATTGAATTTTAATTCGCACTAACTGCACACTTATACAACATGACGTTTCCTTTTAAAAGCTTAATTATTGATAGTCAACCTGTACTAAGGAGACTTAAAATCAAGTTTAAAACAATAGTTTTTTCAGCTAAACAAACTAGATTTATTGATTTTTGTGCATTACTTCATATAATAAACAAATTTCTACGACTTTTTTTATATCATTTTAGTAGTTGCATAAAGGATTCGAAAAATTGTCAAGCTCAAATTCGATAAAAATTCATTGTTCAGCTATGTGGCTCTTTGTTCATGTCATTCGAACGTGTAAAAGGTTCATCACTCTCATCTGCGTGGAAAAATTTATAAATTACAATTTGCAAAGTCCTTCATTTTTAAGTAGATAAATGAAAAAAGACCTGATTCAGTTGTGTGTCCATTTGTATTTGGTAAAGCTTCGGTTGTGCTATCATCAGGCATTAAAGTAGTCACTTTGGCACAATTCGATTCATCGCTTTTATCCGAACAATCAGAAAAATTATCACATCGCCAAAATGACTGGATTTCAAACAATAAATAAACACAATATTAGCACCGTTGCTTTGAAGCCATCATGAGGTTATACTGTACCGGTATACACATTCCATTTTTACACGCAAATTCGTTGGTATCGCATTTTCTACCTGAAAAATAGTGTGAAATTACATTTTTAATGCAGCATTAATGGTTCCTCAAGTGAAAATACACGAATTACTGCGCAAGTATTTTTTTGGATTTTCACTTGAGATCTGAAAATTCACTTAACGGAAATCGGGAAAAAGGAAACTCAAAAAGTGTTCAATGTAGGAGACCCTTGTAAAAATGTCATCAGCAGATGTCGATATATAGTAGTCAGTCGTTTCCGATGAATCTGACAAAAAGTATCATTTCAAAAGTGTGATCAAAATTGAAGAAGATCACAAAAAACAAAAAGAGCACAAAGTCGTGAAAAGGTGCCTTTTGTTCTAAATTATAAGCCGTACCTGAGATACTGGATGAAATCTCGGAACCACTGCCATAGTCGTTCAAAGTAGTAGAATCGTATTCATATGAATCAGGTTTTTCAGCTTGAAGACCATTTAAAATGGTGCCAACATACAATATCCGCAGAATGAAATTCATTTTCGTCAAAAAAGCTTGCAAATTTTTTTTTGAATGACACTGGTATTTTGTATGTAAAATTTCGTTGGCGCCAGCACAACACCAATTTGAAGACTGAACGAGTGACACTGATCGCAACTACTATTTCTTGAACTATGAATTGGCGTCGCAAAAAGTGGCTTTGAATGTGCTGTTTTAACTTCAACTCAGATGAAATTTGCTAATAAATGTTGTTTTTATGAACATTATTCTTTTTTATAACCTTGGCATTGACGACGAATATTGCATTGCATTGAATGTTGAAAACGTGACTAATTTACTGAATTTTTATCCGAACTTTGAATATCTATTTGCAAATTTATTAATGTTTCGCTGGAAAGCAGAAAATGAAATCATCACCTACGTCATTCACTAAAAGCGCGCTTGGTGAGAGCCGCAATTATTTATTTGTTTTATTCTCTATCAGAAAAGAACCTTGGCTCGATTTGTGTGAAAAAATCAAAAGGAAGCATATTCGTCAACTCGACCTTCCGAAATATTCGTCAAAATGATTGAATCGCCAAAGAATCAAAATTCCTTTGTTAAAATTATTAAAACAAAAAGCTCTACATCAAAAGTCGTATAAGACGTTTCTGCGTCCAGAGCTGTTGAAGGCACCGTGGATATGTGGGCACTTTTCTTGTAGATGTCACTCTTCCTTATATTCAGTTGCGGCACATGAAAAATTATTTGCTATAAGCACGGGCACCAGTGAGTTCCCGTCCTTCTCTTGTGCCAAGAACTGCTCTGTCAGCGCTTTACGCCTGTTTTTTCCTCAATTGATCTTGAAATAATAAAACGAACCCGAAAATATTTTCTTTGCATCAATTTCTAAGCCAAATTTATTCAAATTGCTTCACTAAATAAACTGTATATATGTACAATCAACTCAAAAATATCTAAAATGTCTATCAACAATTATGTGAGTAATTCATTTCATTTTTCCGGTCAACATTTCTGTGTGATAATCTAATCAGATGGAAATCGAACGATAATTTCTTTTTGACTGTGTCCATGTTCATTGTCCAACACAGAACAAATGTATATTCCAGCATCTGTGTAATTGATGTTATACTTCTGGAATACAGCATATCCCGATGAAACGTAGTAATGCGAATTCAACGGATTTGGTACATTCCATTGTGCGCTGCTGAATGGTGACGCTTCGTCGGCTGAACAGAATAATTCCAATTTATCGCCTTGTGATGCGAAAATCCATTGTACATTCGGCAAAATGGTGACATTTAACACTGCTTTTTTGACAATTATTGACACTGATTGGCTTGTTTCGCCCAAAATGTTGGATGCTATGCATGCATAATCAGTAGCTTCGGTAGCGGTTATGTTGGATATTAAAATCGTACCATTACCTATCTCAATGACTCGATTTGAAAGTGGTGCTCCATCAAGACGTGTCCATTTCAAAATCGACGGCGAATTACCATTGGATACTATGCGACACTTGAGCAAAACAAATTCACCGACTTGCACCACTTGCGGTTCGGTTGGGTGGATTTCGATCACTGGTGCGGAATACACTGTAAAAATACGTTTTGATCAATAATAATAAAAAAAATAAAAAAAAGTTAAGCATGATTACATTTTACATTGACAATCGTACTCGCCATTGAAATCAGTCCATTTGATTCGATTCTGCACTCATAAACACCTTGATTCTCTGGTTGAGCATTGTAAATTCTCAAAACATTTGCAAATGTTTCCACATTCGATGCAAAACCATCGCCGTACTTTTTTTGCCAGATAATATTTCCGTCATAGCTTCCGTAAACGTTACAAAATAATGTGAAATCAGTGCCTTCGGCGACGGTGTAGAGGTCTTTGGCGAATGTCAACATTGGCAGTGAAAACGACGGCGGATTTGGAGTCGAGATTTTTAAATTATTTTCGGATACGGCTACACTTTGGACTACTGCTTCTGTTGTCGTCTCATGATTACAGTTTAGTTCATCATGTCCATCTACACAATCTTGATAAAATAAAAAGAATCGGTTTAAAGTTTAATTGGAAAATTAGATTGTTGGAAAAATGGGCATCATTTGACTTACCGACATATCCGTCACAACGCCAAGCTAACTGAAATGGGAAATATAATATTTAATTTGGTTTCAAAGTGAAATTTGAACGAATCTTTTTGATAAGTTCCACGTTTTAATACTCTACCGGTATACAATGTCGGGGCCATAGGAAATGCGAGAGAGGTACACAATCGAACTGGTCGCCAAGGCACTTTTCATCTGCAAAAATACATTAAAATAGAAAAAGTGGTTCAAATCCATAACAGGTCAAAATCAGCTCTTAAGATAAAAAAAAATGCGATTAAAAAAATAATACTTGTCTCGCCCGTAATGATCGATGAGTCTGTTGTACTGGCGCTATCTTCATCGTCAAAAAACGACGTGGTGGAATCGATGGCACTTTCTTCAATTTCATCTGTTGTTGAACTCAATTCATCAGAAGAACTTACTGTACTCCATTCAATTTCCTGTGAAATATCTGTGTGGAAAACCATCAATTACTATTTGTTTGTCTGATGTTTTGAAGCATAATACGAAATCGTCTCAATATGACGTTGTCTTTCATCAATTTCATACAGAGCCGGTTTTTCATGTCATCAATTTTCAATAGCAAAATTTAAAGCGAAAAATACCTGAGTCGATTGTGTAATCGTTTCCATTTTCGGTACTTTGTTGAATCACCTCTTGAATTGAAGAAATTTCAATTTCCTCTGTTGTTGAACCCAAATCCGTGCAATACATTTCATCACTTCCATCTCGACAATCTTGAAAAAAAAAAGCAATTATAGAATGTATGATTTTTGGGGAAAATCGAATACTTCGACTTACCATTCCATAAATCACACCGCCAACGCAACTGAAATTTACGAAATAAAAAAAAATAATTAAAAATCGTCGACAATTTATCGAAAATGGTACTATACCGGTATGCAATCGCCGCTAGCGCAAGTGAACTCGGTGGAATGGCATTTTCTTAATCCTTTTGAACCTTTGGCAAATGAAGACGGAGGCGAAGGTAGTAGTATATATTCGTCATCTGTGGTGCTTGTATTACCATCCCCTGTTGTCGGTGTTTCAGATGTAATTGATGGTTCCAATGCAGTTGTATCTATCACAAAGGGGAATTTAACAAAAAAATCAATTGAAATGGAAATTCCAAAGTATGAAATGAAGAATGCAAAGATTTTCCAAATAAATGTTTGTGTAACGAAAAATTGTGTTAATTTTTAAAAAAATTGAAATTGGTTTAGCAAAAATCAGAAAATCACAGAATTTTCACATCCCGAAGTGCTACAAGTGCATAAATCACCTGAGAGTTCTTCACTTGTACCGTCGCTAGTGGTGATAGTGTATTGAGTCACCTCATCCGAATAAAGTTCAACTTCCGCTGGAAGAAAATGAGACATTTAATCTTCTACAATTTGAATTTTCTCCGATTTCAGTTTAAATTCCATTAATTTTCACTTAGAACAAATTTTTGAAATAAAAAGAGAGTTGATATTCAATAATGTTCGATCAATTTACTGAAATTAATTTCGGAATTATTCGATGAATAATTTGCAGAAATGTTTTTGGCACGAAAAATACGATAAAAATGCATGCACCGCGGTGCCTATAAGATCATTCGAGACGAAAAGACAAAACAGTCATTGCAATCGGGACATACCCAAATAATCATATCCGTACGTTGTAAAATCACACGACAAGACTCCAAATAACAAAAGCCACGCAATGATCTTCATTTTCTTGTACAATCACCTCCTCACTTCAGATTATTACTCAATGTTTTGGGTGAGAATTTTTTTCACAACAATCACTGTTTAAAGATGAGGTTAAATCAAACAATTCAAAATCAAAATTTTCTACTTTTAAACTCGTAAACAAGTTTCAAATATTGATCTGGAAATATTTTATATGGAAAAAATACACCTGTAAGTCCGTAGTGATAGTTAAAAATTGCAAATGGAAATGCTCAAAAAATAACAAAGCACCACTCAGTTTGAGGGTCAGAATAGAACTGATTCCATTATTGGCACATATCGCTGCTAAGATTCACCTGTAATCTTGCATGTGTCTCGAAAACAGAGAATAATTTCAAACGTGCTTCTCTTAGTTAAACATACATCTTTGATACTTCAGTCAACAAAATACCTGAACTTGAATGTGTTATGGACGTGACAAATGTCCAATTTTTATGGAATATAATGTAGGTCGGCGATGATAGCTCACAAATTTATATTAAATTAGTTTGACGTGATTGAATCGTTTTGAATATTTTTGGAATTGAGTTTACGGAAATTCCGACCGAAATTATTGTTTTGAGACTTACAACGTGAGATACAATCTTAACATATGTAAATTATTTGCCATTTTTTGTTTGAAAACCATTGAACGATTAGAAACGTAAGCCTCCTTATGTTTTTTTTTGTCTATAAATAGCTGCAGCATTGCTCACATAACTATAACTACGTTATCTCTTCAGCGTTCGAAATTTGATGATGTTAAACCATATTTACGCGTCAACAATATATGATTTAACTGATTTGCGGTAGATTGCGCACATTAATCTCGTTCGAGATTGTATTCAAAACGCAAACACCGAAATGCTTACATACACATTGCGGTTAAAGGTAAGTTTTGTATCAATCTAGTATTTATACATTGCTGCGAAAAAAGTAAAAAATTGAAAAAGTTAAACGAAAAAAGCATGCGAACAATACTGATGATATTTTACTGAACTACTTATTCATTTTCAAAATAAAAACCTGTGAGGCGTCCATTAATATTAGAAGAAATTATCATTCGAAGAACACATCAAACAATAATTAAATAACAATGACACGAACGATGGCATTGTGTATTAACGTGTTTCTGTTCTTGTTTTGGATTTTTTTATGGAACTTCATATTTTATACTAGCAATATGGGATTCTATAGAATGGTTTATCTTTTATCTATGTGCCTCGTAAGTTTATCAAATTAAAGAAAAACTATTTTCGCGTAAAAGTTAATTTTTCGTTAATTTCACAAATAATGAGTTCAAATTGCAATTTCAGTGATTAATTGTGTGATGCTTTTTTTATCAATATGCGGAATTTTAAAGGTATGCTGATTTTGAACGAAATATCGAATGAAACGAATTCATTTACTTCATTTTTTGAATAGAGGAAAGGTTGGCTTATACCAATGATGTGGTACCAATGATGTGGCTTGTTCCGGCCCAAATTTGTTTCATCATAATGATCGGATTTGAGTCTTCCCTTTGGTTTTTCTTTTTTGGTAATTTCAATTCGTATTTTTTGAATTTCGTCAGAAAGTAAGTATCGTGAGGAAGTATCCAAATTGAAAACTGCATTCAAACAAATCGTTATTGATTAATAGAATTTCATTGCCGTGACGCCTTTTTAACTAGATTAAAATGAATTTTGACCGAAATATGTTTAAAGTTTTGTTTTAAAATTCGAATGCAGAACCATTTAATTATCACGAATGAAATTTAGAAAAGCTCGACTTCGTCGGATTTATAAGAAAACTTATGTCGCACCAGAATTTTAACTAGTATTCAATATGTGCTCAATAACTCGTTCAAAAGCGGCATCCCCATCAAAACACCGCCGAATCAATGAATAGGCGTATGATTTAAACCACAAATATCGTTTAGTTATCATTAACAAAAACTCTGAAAATTTGTTTATCATAAACTTTTGTGTTTGAAATGTGGTGTCTCTATGGTTTCGGGTGACTCCACTGGAAATTACTTTATTTATTCAGCTTGAAAGTGAAATTTATGATTAGAATCCTTTCATTTTTTGTGTAAGAACGTTTAATTTTTACGAGCTTCGAAGCGCCGATTTGGGTTCCCTCGTGATTGCTTGAGTAGTGAATAATTTTTGGTAAATGATTCTTTGAAAAATTTAAAAAAAAATTGCAGAAAAAATCATAGGTGATGACGAGGGTTCCTAGGGTTCGGATGACCCCCCTCTTAAATATTTTTAGAAACCCTGAATAATTTTGAAAATAAGGACCTTTTTTTGCTCTTCACTTTTTTCTTCGAGAAAAATTCTTCCGTTTTGCCAGGGATTTTCGCCAAAAATGTGAAGAGCAAAAAAAAAACGAAAAAAGGGACAGATTTGGATAGAAGGTGAGATAGAATCGTGAAAAAATCTTTCAATTTGCTAGGAATTTTCCATCGTGAGAGAACCCCCTAAAAAGATGAAAGTTTTAAAATTCAATCAGTATTATCTAACATCGTTGGGAATTTGTTCGGATCGACAAACCGACGAAGTAAATGAATTTTGGCATTTTACCAGCAATTATGCAGTGGTATTTGGACTGGTCGGTCCCATGCTATTGGGCAGTTTAATTTACGCATATCAACACCTGAATCACTTAACATTGGCATTGAGAGCGATTCTATTGATGTGTGCAAGTTTGCAGTGCATTGGATCATACATAAGCATCGGACGGAAAATGTCGCAAGTCAAACGACTCTTCAAGTTACTTCAGGCATTCATTAATCGAGGTAATTTTGAATGGTTTCCAATTATTTAATTTTTAAATTATTAAGCATTTTTCATCGTTCAGATGTCAAAGCGACCGAAATGCTAATTTATACCAAAACCGAAGAAAAATGCCGAAAATTAACGCAGTTCATATCGGTTGGATATTTATCGATGGCAGCGGTGTTGTTCGCAGCGGCATTACTTTATGCCATTTTCTGCATGTCATTGGGAAATTTTGATACGGCCACATGGCTCTTACCATATAGTTTATACATGCCATTTGATACCTCGACGATAAATGGATGGTGTCTTTTCTGGTTAATTCAATGCTATGTATTGTTATAAATTGTTGTTATATTGTTATTTATTGTTGTATATATTATAGGTTGCATTCACCTATTCTTTTACTACAACATGTTCGGTTACATATTTTGTAGCTGTTGCTTATTATATTGTGGCCATGTGTGATCATTTTAATGCATTGATTCAGTCGCTTAGTTTGGACATTGAGCAGAATAAAGGGAGTCAAGTCAAACATTTCGTATGGCGGTTGAAGGAGATCGTTGAGTTACATTCGAAGAGTTTCGAGTATGTTTTGAAATTCAACATTTGACAAAAAATCAGGGATTGTTTCTCTGTGTAGGAGGAACGGAGAAAAGGAAAATGAAGAAATCTCCTCTTTCTCACCATTTCTTCTCCTCAGAGGATCAATTCCGGCCGAAAAATCAATAAATTTGAAATATTCGTTTCAGAATTTCAGAGCTATTCGGCGATGTATGCAGTGGCGTAATATTTTGGATGCTCTCATTGAACATTGTATTTTTCGCATCAGCTTTATATCAAATGGAACATGTAAGTAGATTTCGAGATTTCGAATAGTTGCCATAGAGTATCTGAATGGACCTTGTTTTTGAACGTCAAGTTCTTACGTAGAAACAAAAATCGATTTTGAATATTTCGCTGCTAAAAATCGATTTTTCAACTAATTTAAGACAATCGGCAGTTTGGACTTGATGATTATGTATGATTTTCTTTGCGTAATTGTCTCGCTACTGTGGCCGTATGCTTTGTGCTATGGAGCTACATTGATTTCAACGGGCGGCTTATCAACAGGCGCCACCTTGTACAATTCAAATTGGTACCAGTTTCCAGCCAATCTTCAAAAGCATATACCATTTATTCTGGCCCGTTCTCAACGCAATATTGTCTTAAGTGGATTTCATTTTATCGGTTGCAATCTGGAGAAATTCATTTGGGTAATTGTTTTCTTTGTTTTATTAAAGATGTGGTAAAACATGTCATTTTACACTTTTACAGATGAACAAATCAACCAGCTCATTTTATCTCATGTTTCGAAATTTAAATTCGAATGCAACAACGTACATAAAATGAAAAATGAAACAAGCTTTTATATTGTAGTGTCATACTTGATTCATGCAATAATTACAAAGATTTAAATCAATGTCCGAGAATGAAAGTGTATGGTGGTGTTACATTTCAATAAGTTGTGAATAGAAGTCTCGCTTTCATTCTCGGGCAATCAAATATATTTGATATTTTGGTGAAAAATAATACGATAAATATTCATAATTTCAGTATTTATTCATTACCTTTTTGGATTGTTTGTTTTGCACTACAATCATTTATATGTGCACAGAGACTGTTGTTTAGAGCAGAACTCTGAGGAAGAGTAGCTCTGAGGAGCAAGAGCAGGCTGAGGAGCAGTGCTATTATTAAAATTATAATTAAAATGAATAAATTTTATTTTTGCTCCTCACTGAGGAGGAGCACTGCTCCTCAGCCTGCTCTTGCTCCTCAGAGCTACTCCTCCTCAGAGTTCTGCTCTGAGCAACAGTCTCTGTAATGTGCATAATTTTAAATAGAGTTCGTTCGATGTCAATTGACGTATTCAGAGCTGATATTTTCACTCTGGCAGTGCTCGTACACAATGCCTATATTTTCAAAGTCTACTCTGTGCGAGCACTATAAGAGTGAAAAAACCACCTCTGGACGTTTTTTACCATTTTTCTATCAAGGCACGTGTAAACCATAAAATTATCAAAATAATTTTCTGCGCGCAAAACAAATATTTCCGATGTAAGCGCGTGAAAGAGATGTGTTTTCAGGAAGGGAAAAAAACATTGCTGTAATTCGAATGGTTTGTTCATAACCTTGTATTTATTTAATTTAATTGTATTTTTACAAATAAAATGAGTCATTTGTGAAATTGATACAGCAATGATAAATTGTTGCACTTTAATTCAGACATTCGCTAGACTTCCATAGGATTGGTACTAATACAAATTGTGATGGATTTTGTCAGTAATTTTATCAAAATCTTCGTTTGTCATTACTTTACCGTCGTGACGTTTTTGAATTTCCTCAAATGTTGGCGTACATAAAATGTTGCTTATTACATCCTTGCCTTTTTGATACAACGACTTATTTTCTGGTTGTGGCTTAGCTTTCTCGTTTTTAGCTGCTTCAACCAAAATAAAGAAACAAATAAGCAAATAAAGCAAATTTCGATTCAACATGTGAAATAAAGTGCTTTTTTAGAAGAATTTCTTTTTGTAATAATGTACAGTATGTTTCATTATAGAGAGAGGTTGATTAAACTACCACAAATTTCAAATATCTTAAAAATATTTCTGGTGTTGCAAGATGAGACTCTAAGCTACTACGCCAATTAACATTGACAGCTTTCAAATCAGTACAGTGTTTGTTGTGCAACGAAAACATTAATTCCGAACATTTTCATTCACGGTTTGAAGCCGTTTTTTTGCATTTGCATCCAAAAGGACAAAGAATGTCGATTGCATCGACTGCTAAATACATTAAAAAGTCTAGGAGGTTCTGTTGAAATATGATTATTTATATTCAATGAGTTAGCTTGGTGAACACATTAACTAAGAACATCATCTTGTGAGATGCAAATTAAACATTGTATGAAATGTCATTAGTGTCACTTTGGCAAAGACATTGCAAAGCAATGCCAAGTAAAATACTTTCTTCTCTAATAAATCGTTCAACACGACGGACGTGTATAAAATAAAATAATTATTTATTAATAAAATTCCATCAATAAATTTCAGGTTATGGGCCCAGATCACCCATAAATAATTAATTTATTTAAGAGAAGCAAAATAATTTAAAATTCCGTGTTTTTGTCGTGGCATTTTTTTTTGATAAATTGTTCACTTTGATTCGTTCGAAAGTGAGGTTAGATTTCATTCCGACGGTATATGCATTTACATGAGTAAATCGAACAAAACCACACCGCCAAAGCTCATTGCAAAGACCAGCAACAAAATAACACAAACGATTGATACATATAATCCAGAAACATCGATGGCATCGTCAATTTTAGCATCAATTGAAAAGTTGCGTGGGCGAGAAAATTATTCTTCGTGGAAATTTTCAATGGAAAATTACTTGGCATTAGAGGATTTATCGAAATGTATAACGGGAGATGAAACGTGTGAGAAAAAGAATGCCAAGGCAAAGGCAGCAATCGCATTGAGTATCGACAAAACAAATATTGTGCACATCAAATCAGCAAAGACATTAAAAGAAATGTGGAATAATTTACAAACAACTTTTGAAGACAAAGGCGCAGTGAGAAAAGTCACATTGATGCGCAAAATAGTCAACACAAAATTGGAAAAATGTGCGTCGATGGATGTCTATGTAAGTGAAATCATTTCTACGTCTCAAAAACTAATTGATGTTGGTTTTGAGGTGCCAGATGAATGGCTGGCAATATTTTTACTAGCCGGATTGACCGATGATTATTTGCCAATGATAATGGCAATGGAAAGTACCGATAAGAAACTTTCAAGTGACAGTGTTAAAACCAAACTGTTACAGGAAACATCGGCAAGTAGTACAACAAACGATGATAGGGCACTTTTCGCAAAGAATCGTGGCTCATTTCGGGGTAAAAATGGATTGATTTGTTACTCTTGTAGACGAAAAGGTCATAAGTCAATTAATTGCCCTGAGAAAACCAAGAAATCGGCTGATAAATTTGGGCAAAGACCCAACAAAAATACTGATAAAAATAACAGTTCGTCTGTGGCATTCAGTGCGGTATTTTTGAGCGGTAAATTCGATAGAAATGATTGGTTTGTTGATTCAGGAGCGACAAGACATATGACAATGAGAAGCGATTGGATAAAGGAATCACGGAATGACGATATATCACCGATACGTGCAGCAAATGATGAGCTGATGGAAGTTGAATGCAGTGGAATGGTTGATTTTAAGGCGAATCTAAATGGAAAACAATCGATTGTGGAGATTCAGAACGTACTTTGTGTACCAAGATTGACAGCCAATTTGCTTTCCGTAAGTGAACTTACTGCTAAAGAAAAATTAGTTATTTTTACTTCCAGAGGTTGTGTGATTCAGGACTCGGATGGAGTAGTGCTAGCAACGGGATCATTGGTGAATGGATTGTATCGTTTGGATGGTATAGGCGGCATGGCTTTGGCAAGTATTGGATCGAACAACACAATGGAAATATGGCATAGAAGAATGGGTCATATTAATCCATCTTATTTGATAAAAATGCGGAATGGTGGTGTAAATGGTATTTCATTCGTTGAAAATGACCGTAAATATGCATGTGTTGCATGTTGTAAGGGTAAACAAGTACGAAAACCTTTTCCCAAAGCAGGATCAAGAGCCAAGCAACTATTGGAAGTAGTGCATGCGGATTTGGCTGGAAAAATAGAATGTAGTTCTATTGGTGGCAATAAGTTTTGCCTGGTAATCGTTGATGACTTTAGTCGAAAAACGTTTGTATATATGCTAAAACACAAGAATGAAGCTTTTGAAAGATTTTGCTCATTCAAAAGACTTGTTGAGAATCAAACTGGATTTCACATCAAGGCTTTTAGAAGTGACAATGGTACAGAATTTGTTTCGAAGCATTTTGAGCATTATCTTGATAGGCATGGAATTCATCATGAAACGTCGGTGGTATACACACCACAACAAAATGGTTTAGCAGAGCGAACTATACGAACATTGAAAGAACGAACCAAATGCATGTTGCATGATGCCAAGTTACCGGAAAAATATTGGGCTGAAGCGATGAATACGGCGGCCTACATAAAGAATCACACAACCTCAACAGTCTTGGGCGATAAATCACCAATCGAAATTTGGACTGGAAAGAAACCGGATGTCAGTCATTTTAGAGTTTTTGGTTCGATGGCAATGGCGATGATACCCAAGGAGAAACGACGTGGATTTGAAGCCAATTCGAAGGAAATGTTATTTGTTGGCTACAGCGAAAATCAAAAAGGATATCGTTTAATGGATCCAAAGACCAACAAAGTAACAGTTTGCAGAGATGTCACATTCTTCGAAAATGGTAACAACATTTTGAACTTAAATAATGATAACCAAGATTTTAGGTATTTTACAGATGAAAATGAGTCTGTAATTGAAAATGGTGACGTCGATGATAACGATACAACAATTGTTGAAAATGTATCGAATGGCGTGCAACATGGCCAAGACAATGTTGCAAATGAATTGCATGATCTAGTCGAACTTGGAGATTTGGGCATACAGCATGGCCCTGACAATGCTGTTATAAATGAAATTACACTTGATAGTTCGACTGATTTTGAAGACGTTGTAGAGGATGATACGTTTGTACCACCAAGAATGGACTATGCAAGTGATGATAGTAGATTGGAAGACACAACAATCAACGAAAATGAAGAGCAGATAGTACGTCGATCGCAGAGACAACATAGACCAGTTGAACGATATGATGCGGCATGTTTGGCGGAAGCAGGATTAAATGGAGAACCATCAACAGTCGATGAGGCGCTGAATGGACGAGATAAAATTCATTGGAAAGAGGCCATGAACGAGGAATACCAATCATTGATTGAAAATCGCACATGGGACTTGGTACATTTACCTGACTGTGCAAAACCAATTCGAAATAAATGGGTCTTTAAATTAAAAAGAGACTCAAATGGTAAAATTGTACGTTACAAAGGCCGATTGGTGGCAAAAGGTTGTAGTCAACGCCCTGGAATTGACTATGAAGAAACGTTTTCACCAGTTGTCAGGTATTCTTCTATTCGAATGTTAATGGCAATAGCAGTTAAAATGAATTTAAACATCGACCAAATGGATGTTGTGACTGCATTCTTGCATGGTGAAATAAAGGAGGCAATATACATGCAACAACCTGAGGGCTATGACGATGATAGCGGACGTGTTTGCAAATTACGAAAATCGATCTATGGTTTAAAGCAAGCAAGTCGACAATGGAATTTAAAACTGAACGACGTTTTGGAAAAAGCTGGTTTCACACGATGTAAAACCGACTCATGTATTTATGTTCGACGATCAGACAATTCAATAATAATTGTAGCAGTATACGTTGACGATATGTTGATTTTTCATAACAACAATGAATGGAAAATTCAATTAAAATCAACACTAACAAAACACTTCAAAATGAAGGACTTGGGAACTGCATCGGAGGTTCTGAACATACGCATTAAATACGATCGTCAGAAAGGTATTTTGAGTTTGGATCAACGAAAGTATGCAGAAGAAATATTGCGGCGATTTAATATGTTTGACTGCGACCCAGTAAAATTGCCAAGCGATCCAAATCAAAAATTGAGTAGTAAAATGTCGCCAACCACGGAAAATGAGCTAAGACAAATGGAAATAATACCGTATCGTGGTGCAGTGGGAAGTATACTACATTTGGCACAGTGTACACGACCAGACCTTTCATTCAGCGTAACCAATGTGAGCCAATTTAACCAAAACCCTGGCCAAGCACATTGGAAGGCAGTGAAGCGTATACTACGTTATATAAAGGGTACATTGAACTGCAAGTTAACATTTGCCAGAGATGGTAAATATGGGGAAATGTGTGCATATTCGGATGCTGATTGGGCATCAAGTTTCGAAGATCGTAGATCATGCACAGGTTACGTTTTCTTATGGAAAGGAGGCGCTATATCTTGGTCATCAAAGAAACAGCGAACAGTAGCACTGAGCACGGCAGAATCGGAATACATGGCACTAACAGCAGCGTGCCAAGAAGCAATTTGGTTTGATCAATTGAAGTACGAGGTCTTGGGAGAAAGAAAACCAAATTTTCAAATTTATTGCGACAACAAAGGAGCGATAGACTTGGCACAAAACGGAGCATACAGTGCACGGACAAAGCACATTGACATTCGGCATCATTTTGTTAGAGATCTCATACGTAATGAAAAGATTAAAATTTGTAAAGTTATAACTGATAAAATGATAGCAGATAATCTCACAAAGGCTGTTCCTTTTAACAAACACGAATTTTGTACCATTGAGATGGGTTTAAATTATTTAAAGTAGTTAATGGTAAATTCAATTTTTTGAACTGATATAATTAAATACAAAGCGAAGTTTATTTTTTTTAATATTGTAACCCATTGATTAAGTGGGAATGTTGAAATATGATTATTTATATTCAATGAGTTAGCTTGGTGAACACATTAACTAAGAACATCATCTTGTGAGATGCAAATTAAACATTGTATGAAATGTCATTAGTGTCACTTTGGCAAAGACATTGCAAAGCAATGCCAAGTAAAATACTTTCTTCTCTAATAAATCGTTCAACACGACGGACGTGTATAAAATAAAATAATTATTTATTAATAAAATTCCATCAATAAATTTCAGGTTCGTAACAAAGTGAATCCAGCAGTATAAGCATGAAAAAAATGTGAACGATCAGCCCAATGTTAAGCCAAACCGAGTCTCCTCGCCAGAGCAAGATAAGCCAATAGTTATGTTGTTCGACGAAAATCCAGGTATTTCGTTGAGCCAAGGTGTTGAACGGCTATGCCATCTTGAAAAAGACGTCTCGCGCTCCACAATCAAGAAAAAATTAGATGTTGCCGGTGTTCGTTATCGCAGTAAATTGAAGAAATCACTTTTGACAGAAAACTAGAAGAAAAACGCATTGACTGGGCAAAGCAAAATTCAACAAGAGATTGGAGAGAAGTTATATACACTGACGAGCCATTCTTTTGGCTGGTGAATAGCACTACCCATGCCTAGTCTAGAGCCGAAAAGAGAATGGTCGTTCGCTCGGTAAAGTATCCGAAAAAGGTGCATGCTTATGGTTGCTTCTGTGAAGCTGGTTTTGGAAGGTTGACCGTATTCACGGGCCTTGCAAACGCCGTGAGGATCAACCAACATTACTCATCGACACTGTTACCCACCGCTAAGAAGTTCTATGGCAACGGCAATTCGAATTGGCTTCTACTAAAAGATAATGATCCAAAACACAAAAGTCGTCTCTGCTCCGCTTGGAAAGAGGAAAATGACATAAAACAAATGGAGTGGCCGCCACAGTCACCCGATTGCAATCCGATCGAAAATGTTTGGGATTTTATTAAGGCAAGGCTTCGTGGTAAAACACACCGCAATTTGAAGCAGCTCAGTTCATTCATTTAGCGCCAGTGGAAATGTTTTCAACGTGAATATGCTGAAAATTTGAGCAAAAGTATGCCCAACAGATGTGCCCTTGTGATCGAGAAAGAAGAAGAATGGATTAAATATTAATTTTTGGCGCCGTAGCTTAGATACTAAATAAAATGTATATAAAATAATTTTGTAAAACTCTTGGGTTTTTTATAAAAAATCAACCTCTCTCTATAATGAAACATACTGTATAGTGTTATCTCTGATAACTTACCGCTGACTGTTTGCAGCTGATAAACTTGGTCTATGTATGTTTTTACTTTTTCGCACACAGTTTGTGTATAACACAATGTATAAAGTAACTGGTGTGATAGAATACAAGGTAAAAGAAATTATGTTTTGTATTTTAAAAAGTCATCATGATTTAGCTGTACTCCAAGGGCAGCAATAATTAGTCAATAAAAGGACGTACTCCTTTCTTTGACACTGCCACTGACAATATTGACTGTCCGGATGGACGGACATTTATTTTGTTCGGAAATTCGACGGACATTTAGGAATTTTCCCAAAACACTCAAACGATCGAATGAGTTTCCATTTATTGCTCCACATATCCGGCTCTCAGTAACAATCTCTGCTTGCATCAATAAAATTAATTGGCATACTCTGAATTATATAAGAAATAAAACAGAATTCAAGCATCTTTTCATGTCCACCGTTTGGACATCTTTTCATGTCGTTTGTTTAAAAAACATCAGATGGAATGGTTTTTATGTGCATTTATTCAACAAATTCAATAGTGTAAATAAGATACAGATCAATAAAATATCCAAAAATCTAGTAAAAGATACTAATAAAGTTATCTAATGATAACGAAACATATCATTATCCAAAAAAGTAACAATAAAATATTCAGACCTCTACAATTGGGTGTGTGTATTGTGTAACGTGTCTCATTTTTTTCAAGTTTTTTTCTTTTTTTCATTTTTTTTATCTAGTCTTCGTTGTGCATGAGTAAAGTACAGAAAAGAATAGGGCTCACAATCTTTGATAATAGTTGCATTTGGACGGTGTCTTGACTAATTAAAAATATTTATAAAGTGTGCATGTGTTAATAACAATCAGAGTATTGCTCAGCGCTGCTGCCATCCAGAGCATATTAAAATATCTTGCTGAGAATGCGTCGTCCGTCGCATGCGAAGGTACGTAGCAGTTTATACATCACAGCGAACAACATTGTTCTCTATTCAATCGTTTAGATGTTTTGAGTCACATAATCGTGAAGAGAACAATGCATTCATTCTTGTTCGCTGTGATGTATAAACTGCTACGTACGTTCGCATGGGACGGACGACGCATTCTCAGCAAGATATTTTAATATGCTGTGAATGGCAGCAGCGCTGAGAAATACTCTGATAACAATAATTACGAGCAATTTCTTATGTTACTATATGCTTTGAATGACACCAATCAATTGTAGATTAAAGGTGCCCATTGAATATAAAACGAATCACTTTCCGAGTGAAAATATTTAGTGAAGACATTTTTTGAAGTGAAAATTCACAAAAATTTCAAAATTATGATGCGTGTTCAGTGTTCACTCGGGTCAATAAGCGATACATTTATTTAATTTGGCGAAGAAGCGTGTAATATGAGTATCCTCCATTGACAACCTAGCGATTGAATTCAAAAATTTAAAATACAGTTTAATGTTGAATCTCAATATTTGGTCATCACATGTACAAAATTACCTTCTTATATGTTTCACGAGTTAAAATATGATTAGCGAACCCTTTGAGGGCAACGGGTTGTTGTGTGGCCATCATGATCATTGGTAGCATTTTTTGAATTTCAATTGGGAGTGCATACCATTCGCTTTCAGAAATTGTGTCATCAATTGCTGCAAATCGACCACAAACTCTCTCGATAAATTCACAATAGATGAATTGCACAGCAAATGACCAAAACATTAACGTAAGTGGATGAATCAATTCCAATAAATTTCCAGAGTTCTTGTTCTATATTCCATTCGAACACACTTTTAGTTAGTTAATACAAATTATAAATGTTTAAACTTTACCAATTCCATTTGAAAGATAAAAAGTGTACAACAAATTGTGGAAATACTCCAAATTAGAACAAATGTCATTGATAATTTATACATATTCGAAACCTCATAAACGAGTCTGAAATAATAGATTTACAGATACTGAATATCGAATTTAATAACATATGAAATGGGTTTCGAAATATGTACGTCACCTCTTCGCATCGCAATGAAATTGGATGAAATCCACGAATTGTTTCTTGTAATCCACGTCTCCATCTGAATTCTTGATGCTTTCATTTAAAACGTTTAATTGCCCTTTCAGATCGACGGTCAGCGATATCAATATTTCACATGATCCAACTAGAAAACTCATATTACAGGCAGAAATATACATCAAATAGTAAAACATCAAAAATTGAATTATGAAAGCAAAAAAATATCCATGAATTGATCTCCAATCGAAGGGGAACCTTTTAATATAAAACAATGAATTATGTAAAAACTTCAAAGTGATTCAGTTTCTTAAAAGTTCGGAAGCCAAGTGTCATTTTGACAGAACCACGCGCCCGGGGGCAAAAATACAGTGTGAAAATAACTGACTTTCGAAAATTTGAAAAATTGAAATACGTTCTAAATTTAACGAAACGTAATTTTTGAACTTGCCACATTGGAAACGGTAAACTGAATGACTCAACCCCCAAATCAGTTGTAAAATATAAGAAAAATGATATTATCAATTTTGGCAACATTACACTAGGCAACGTCAACTTGACAAACACAATGTTTATTATCTCGGTCCATTTCTCCACCTTTTCGTTCGCGTTAATGTAAATCATAGCTGATGTTGGAGTTTCCAGACCTAAATCACACAATGATTTCATTTTGATTTTATTGTCAGGACTAGAACTCACGTTTTCCAATCACAATTTCAAAATCCGCAATCATTTTAAAAATTCGCCGAATTAATTCCACATAAACTAACATAAGAGTGAATAAAGTAGCTGACACATAAAATGATTCACTGTATTCTCTCAAGGTTTTTGCCTCGAACAAAAGAAATAAAATGGCGAAAATGCCACAATTTCCGAGTAATATCACAATAGAAATATTTTTCAAATTAAATGGACTCTCCTCAAGAGTTTGAGTTGGACAAATGCTTATGATTTTTAGTGGTTTGTTAATCAGTTGAAAGATTTTCATGATGCTTTGATTGTACGTCACTTTGAATAGGCTTTCGAATGATGACTGATCCAACTAAATTTGCATTGAATGCATTTCATGGAAATGCTTATTCAGCTATTATATTTATAGAAAAATATCGACATTTTCTTTTGTAATGCAGTAATTACTGCCAAGGGGTCAGACACAAGATTTAAAATATTTAAATATGATTTTGGAAGAAGATTCATGAAGATACGAATTAATTTGCAAAGATTTGAATTTGAATGTTTTTTTTGACAAATTCGAATTGAAAGTGATTGAGAATGGGACTTAGGATTTGCGAAGATTTGAATTTTGAATTTTCGTTGTGTTTACCCCTAGATTGGTACGCAAATCACAACTGAAAATAATTCAACATATTTGAATGCTAATGAACAGTAACGTGGAGTTTAGGCAATTTTATCGATTTAAAATGTAATTTCGTTTTGTGATTATTCACAAGTTGATACACGTTTTTGGCTAAACGACATTAAAATCACATTAACCAAATAAAAATCGATTAGAATTCAAATGTGCACTTGCTATCATATTACTTTAATTTAAGATATTATATAAATAGAATGCAGTTGTTTTCGATCGATGATAACTGACCTTAATTTTTGGTATTTTTCCATTAAACAATGAAATAAAGAGTGTCGGGAAAGGATTGGAAGATATGAAGGAAGGGATTTCATTTTTATTTTGAAATATGTCTTGCATCCTGTTTCTTAGCGCAATATATGTGTATTCATAATTTAAAATACTTTGCTCCTCCGGCTCCACATACATTGATCTGAGTAATAGTCTCTGCTTGCATCAATATAATTAATTGGCATCCTCTGAATTATATAAGAACTAGAACAGAATTCAAGCATCTCTTCATGTCCAAATTCAATAGTTTAAATAACATACAGATCAATAACATATCTAAATAAAATGTCTTACATCCGTAAGATGAACTTTTCCGCACTGTGATCCACAACATGCATTTATTAAAGAGGTGAAATGCGCTCAATAAGCGTAATGCTTTGTTTGCCGAACTTCGTATAGACAGTGCCATCTATATATAGAATGGGATATTATTTCACAAGTTTGAGAATGAGCGCATATGTTATTCCAAAAATTGTTGAAAAATAAATTAATAAATTGTTTCATTTTTTTGTTTTGAAAATGAAGTTAGCACAATTAGCATTAGATAATTTCTATTAAAAAAAAAATAAATTTATATGCGTTTTAATTTAACTTAAAAAGCCTCGGGTGTAGAGTTTGTAGATCTTGTAGAAATGATATTGTTAAAATCTCCATACGTAAACTCATAAGTGTGAGTGTGACATTTGACAGATAGATACAAAACGTAATGTTATTGTTCTCTTACATACTTGTCATACACTCGTGCGAATTATTTTGTTCTGTTAAGTTGGTTTATTCCGTTCATTTATTTTATTTATATTCTTAATCTCGCAATCACATCGCAAAATTGCGTAAAAATGGCAGATTCTATTAACAGTTTTATTGATCTTGACACCGGCTGTATAAAATATCCTGATGGAGACTTTACTTTTATATTAAACTTTATTCTGTTTAGTTCGCCAAAAGATAAAGTGAAGGCGTTAGTATGAGAGATTTCATATAAAAAAGCTACTGTATTAGAGATCTTATTTATTACAAATCTTTCACTCAAAGAATTCACGAGAAAACTGAATCTGACATTAGTTTTACGATACAAATAATTTTCGAAGCACTTTTCATACAAAAACTACTAAAAATGGGAATTTTTATATCGCAGCCATGCCTATATGATATCGTAATCATGTGAAAATTTGCAGAGGTTTTTTTTTTCACAAAAAGTTAACATTCTGATAGTTTGAAGAAATTTCAATACATATTAAGGGTACTTCCCATACAAAATTTCGTTTTTGAACAAAAAATCCAAAATTTTGTTCGGGAAGTACCCCTAATATGCGTTGAAATGTCTTCAAACTCTCGGAATGGCATTTTTGTGTGATAAAAATAACCTGTGCAAAGTTTCATCTCATTACGATATCATACAGGCATGGCTTCCATACAAAAATCCAAATTTTTTGAAATTTTTGTATGAAAAGTGTGTCGAAAATTATTTGTATCGCAAAACTAAGGTCATATTCGGTTTTCTCGTACCCAAAAACCCCCCTATACACATTTTTGAGTGTTTAAGTATACATTAAATATCACTTTTGGAAGAAAAATTGAATTTTTTCCATAGATGGCCATGGGCATCACACCAGACATGACACTTCACTCTGTCAACCAAAGTCGCTCAAAATCTAATGGTTTCTATTCCTCGGCACCCCCAATCATCCTGTGAAGTCAGATTTTGAATTACTTTTCTTGTTTGAAAGTTATCGTGTTAACAAATTTTTGCGTACAGCGTACAGGGTACAGCGTACAGCGTACAGGGTACGCACATACATTCGGACATCGAAAAACCGCTAGATTCGTGTTCCCTGGCCCCAAAAACACCCAGAAAACACATTTTTGATGGGTGTTAATTTTTCGACCGATTCCAATACTTTAACTTACACACTAGGTGTGTGCGGAAAAGTAATAAAATGTCTTACATCCGTAAGATGAACTTTTCCGCACTGTGATCCACAAAATGCATTTATTACCTATCTTTTACCGTAAATATGAATTCATGAGAAAACTGAATCTGATATAAGTTTTGCGATACAAATAATTTTTGTTGGACTTTTCAATGCCTGTATGATATCGTTATCATGTGAAAAATTTGCAGACGGTATTTTTTTCACAAAAAGCTAACATTCTGAAAGTTTGAAGAGATTTCAAAACAATTGAGTATAATTAGTACTTAATTAGTACTGCAGTACCAGTTCGGTAAAGGAAGAAATTTGGAAACAGTGTGGAAAAGTTAGACTTACGGATGTAAGTTCCTTTTTATTTTTGTTGCAAACAAAATTGTAAAATTGTATAAATTGAATAAGTTTTGCAATAGTAATAACGAAAATAATTAATAGAATTTATTATAAGCAAAACTAAAAAGTCTTACGGGAGTAAGACGAACTTTTCCGCACGGTGGTAGTTGCTTATTTTAGTAACCTTAGACCCATCTGTGGTGTTTACAACTTAATCCCGTCTTATTATACAATTAATATACATTAATACTTCAAGTATCACATATTCACATAAGTATATGCATCGCATATGTACATACTTTTATGTATCACATGTGTATTTTTACATATGCGCAAAACTTAGTTGAGTCCGATCTTTTTCAAACTTTCAGGGATTATAGTACAAGATAAGCTAAACATTTTTTGTTCTACGACTTTTTGATCCTGCCGCCATTTTGGCCGTGGCCGGCCTTTCAATTTTGAATAATGGTCAATTTTTCTACAGCCACTGAGGCTCAACCCCTTGACTTACAGTTGGTATTTGAATATCGTTGGAATGGCCTTGGAATAAACTATCAATTGGCGTCTGTTTGTGCTTATAAAATGCAAAATTGTCATGGTGTCATTGGTGAATAATAAAGAGTGGCCGGTCGGCCATTTACATATCGGCCGCCCATACACATATGTCACATATTTGTAATACTTTCACTGTGTTTACAAAGATAAAGGTCCAATACATACAAAAAACGATATTTGATTATATTTTTTATTTTTTGTATGTTTAATTTGCAAAAGAATATACCTTGGGTCAATTTGACCCGAGAGACATGTCTAAGGTTAAGCTAGTTAAAAAGATTTTTCAAGCCTTTCAAACGGCGTAAAGACTCAGAGAAGAAAAAAAAAAGAAGCCATAAGAAAACCATAGATTTATTGCCTAAAACGATAAAAAATAAAATTCACATATAGTTGGCCCTGCATTCTATGCAAACTTGTTTTCCGTTGCAACGGACTAAGTGGAAAGTATACGCTTATTACATAGAATGTAGCGCCAACTATACGTGAATTTTATTTTTTTATGATTTCACGCAGTAATCTTATCGCTTCTTTTGGGCTGATTGCAATACTTTACTGCACACAGTGGGTGTGCGGAAAAGTAAAATACAAGCAAAAACTAACTGAAGTAGAATGCCGTGAATGGCCCCATGTATATGAAACATCTGGAATATAATTAATTATTACCTGTTATATTTGCTGAATTTGTTTTTCTAACTATTGTATTGACTTTTATTACACGCGCATTATCAAGTATCACAAAGAAAATATGATCATAATAATCAACAAATAGGTAAATGGTATAAAAAACCTGTGTTTTGGAAAATGAAAAATTATTATTTCAGATCTTTGACGGTAAGCGAATTTCTCTTTCCACATGCGATGAAGGGTTACTTAACTTTCATATTACTGTCGGTGACAATTTTCGCTAAGGTAAAAAGAATGAGTCGAATAGTTACAAAAAGAACTTTCAATCCTGTATTTTATTTTCAGTTTGATTTGACCAATAGCGAACCGGATGATCCAGCGTTCACAACATTTTTGAACATCTTGAATACAAAAGTGAGAGCTCTACTGGGTAACAAAGGACATCGTAAAACAAACAACTTGTCCAAATTTTTTAAAATTGACTCAAACCTGGTACCAAATCACATACGACGACCACGTTGTGTTGAAATAGAAGGTAGACTTGCAGATTTTGCCGATAACATGATGAGTTCGAGAAGAAGATTTACCGCAGACCCAAACTCCAATAGTTTTCTTATTCATTGCCAAAAAATGTCTGAATATTTCACCGATATTGCTAGTACAATTTTAATCGAGCCAACTGCTGATGCAGTTATTTGGTATGAAGGATATGATGACTTAGATTATGATCAATTACTCCAAAATTTTCGCGTAAAAACCATCAATAAAAGTTATATAAGAAGAATTACTGACCGAATGATAAATGATATAAGACATAGATATAATGATATAACCAGCAGATTGATTGCTAAAATGAATGTAGCAAGCGCGTTAAGACGTGAATATATAAATTTGGCAATACCAAAAATGCAGATTTTGACTCATGCATCGATGCAAAGTATTATTGTAACATTGAAAGAACCTCAGCAGAGATTGATAACGGCACTCGAGAACACAGTAGCAATTCTAAATGAATTTAATGCTTACAGAGCTCAATTGGCAAAGTCATTCATGCAATTGTAATAAGCACAGAGTACAATTGACATACATTTTACTTCAAAAAAAATAATAAATATACAAATTATTTAAAGAAACCATATTTTTGAAGTCTTCTATCTTTCTTCCTATGTGTTCAATACGAAACTTGTGTCCAATTAAATTGGCAAGCTTCAAATTTTTGGTTCAATTATATTTGTTATTGATTGTGAGAATATCGAAGGAAATTCTTGTTGATATTTGAAAATTTAAACAATATTATTTGTTTATACGTATGGGTGAGTTGGAAAGGTATAATCGGTCTACACATGATTGTTTTTGTTACAATAATACACGATTTCAATGTCCAAATTAAAAATGTTAATGTCTAATTGAGAAAACATACCACAAATAGTATTGACGAAAATGAATATTTATGGAATTGGTTCACACAATTGGGGAATCGATTTAAGGCCATAAAAATGCGATCCAATGGCGTGTAGACCCTAAAAAATAACGATCTAGAGGGGAATCACATGGGATATGAAAATGGACCGGGGCGAACGGAGGTTCGTCCGGGTTCAAAGTCGTAGAACAAAAGTTGTTTGTATTGATGTCCTCTCTCATATGATGCATGTCCACGTTGTATTCGATGAAAAAAGATCAATCGCTCCACCCTACTCATTACAAAGTTTGTACAAACTTATAACAAACTACAAATCTATGGCTGAACATACCTAATATCGCTCATACAAATAAATAAGTAGTATTTCTGAGTATTTGTGAGCTACTCTGTGTGTCGAAAAGACAATATTTTTTTATTCTACAAACCGGTCATAAACCAATATTATCAATTTTTGATAACAAAAAGGGCATACCAATCCACACGGCAAATCGTTTACTTCGTTGGGCCATTATCCTGTTGGGATATGATTTCACAATCAACTATGTCAACACAGAATCATTCGCATACGTTGATGAACTATCGAGATTAATAAACCAACAAAAACTTCAAAATGATTTGTTTACAATTGCTTCAATATACTTGGAAGAAGAAATTTTGGCAATAATCAATCGAAACATTGAATAAATACCAGTGAACTACAATCAACTTTGTGACGAATATTCGAAAGATAAATTTCTTCAAACATTAATTGAACTGATTTCGAACAATTGATCAATGATCATCATATTCTACAATTGACAACAACATTTTTTCTCAATTTTATCGCCGTCGAAGTGAATTATCGTGAATATTGCTCGTTCATACGTTTATTGGGCAAATATCGACCATTATTCAAATTGTGCTTTATCTGGAAAGGCACATCGAAAAACTGAACTGCGTTCATGGCCGATTCCATCTGAACCTTGGGAAAGGTTACACATCGATTTAGCTGATCCATTTCGGAACTTCTATTTTCTCATCGTTGTTGACGCATATTCAAAATGGATAGAAGTGATTAAAACCACATCAATAACATTAAGTAAAACAATCAACATACTAACATCAATTTTCGTTCGTTTTGGAACGCCTCAAGAAATTGTTTCAGACCAGGGAACACAGTTAACAATTGGCAAGATTCAGAAAAAAATTGACGTCGAAACTGTTTTTGAAAAACAGTTACAAAACGAGTACCACAATAGGATAAAAGTTACGTTGTTAAACCCTAGGGAGGAGACACCAAAGAATAAATTCCAAATCCTCTATATAAATTACTAATCCAAAAAGACAAATGTGAAATCGAAACTATTTTTCCTATTCCATGCACTGTTTCGCTATTCCACGCGAATCCATTCACAGACGTTGCTATTTCATTGCAGTTTCTCGAATCTTTACACTAAAAGTCTAATCCCATTCCACGTGAATGCCCCCTAGATAAAACCTATCAGTAATGGAATAGTACAGAGCAATTTTACTTTTCCGCACACACCTAGTGTGTGAGGTAAAGTATTGGAATCGGTCGAAAAATTAACACCCATCAAAAATGTGTTTTCGGAGTCAGGGAACACGAATCTTGCGTTTTTTCAATGTCCGAATGTATGTGCGTATCCTGTACGCAAAAATTTGTTAACACGATAACTTTCAAATGTGTACATTTTGTTTATTTTTCACGATTTTCCGTCGGAAAAGTGGGAAAAATCGATTTAAAGTTATTATCGCAATATTTGTGTACATTGAGAAGATAAATTTCCATAAATTACGAACGAACGAACGTGTTCGTTGTTCGTACGAACAATCCGAACAACTCATTTTCTACGAACGAACGTTCTTGGACAGCTATGTATGAAACATCTGGAATAGAAACAAATAAATTGGTTGTATTTACTTTTCAAACACGTGTATTGTCATAAATGATAACCACATTTATAATTTGAAAGAGTAGATAAATATTAAAGAAATAAAGCGAAAATGTGTATAAAACCCCGTGTTTTAATAACTGAAAACTATTATTTCACAAACTTGAATTTCGGCACGTAAGCTAATTTCTATAGTGATGAAGTTCTTCTTAATTTTCCCATTATTGTTGGTGATAATTTTCGATCAGGTAAAAAGTATTAGTCGAATAGTGAACTTTTAATGATGTGTTTTATTTCCAGTTCGATTTGACCAATGGTGCGCCGTCTGATCCAGCGTTCACAACATTTTTGAACATCTTGCAAACAAAAATTGAATCTCTGCGGGGTAATCGAGGACATAATGAAACAGATAATTTGCACATTGTTTTTCAAATTGACTCTAACATGGTGCCTAATAACATAAAGCGACCCCGTTGTAAAAAAATTGAAGATAGATTGATAGAATTTGCCGATAATCCGGTCGGTTCTTCAAGAAGACATGCTGCGCTTCCAGTTCCCAACACTTTTCTTGGAAATTGCAGACAAATCTCTGGAATGTTCAATGAAATTCGTAGTTCAATTTTGAATGAGCCAACTATTGAAGAAATAGATTCGGACGACGATGAGGAAGAATTAAGCTATGATCAATTACTTGAATCTTTTCGCGGTAAAACCATCAACAATAGTTATATAAGTAGGATTACTGAAGATATGATAACTGGTATGAACCAAGATTATAATGATATATGCAGCAGATTAATTAATCAAATGAATGTAGTAAATACAGAAAGGGCTGAATACATAAAATTGATACTCCCAAAAATGCAGATTATGTCTCTTGCTTCGATGCAAAACATTTTTGAGACAATGGATGAACTTCAGCAGATACTATTATCGGAACTCGAGAAAACAGTAGACATTGTGTTGGAATTCAATGTTTACAGAGCCCAATTGGCACGATCATTCATGCAATTGTGATAAACGCAGTAGTTGTATTAGAGACACACATCTCTAGTAAATTACCAGAAGTGACGCTGTACATTATTGAATACCAGTTGACAAACATTGTACTATTTTAAAAGCAATAATAAATACAAATTATTCAATGAAACCACATTTTTTGTTTTATTCATTTCCTTGGACGTCCTTCATATCTCTCATTTGCGTCAGAATCTGTAGGATTTTTAACATTTTACGTATTCTATACAGATACACTATACAGAACTTGTATAATTTGCTATTGATTTATATGTCAGTGTTGCTCAGATGTTTGACAGATGCGTTGGCACATGAATTATAATAACATATGTTACTTAAAGATTAAGACTAAATTCAGGCGTTACATTGCGCTACATAAACAAAAATAAAAATGTCAACCAATGCACATAGGAAACTTAACGGGACTCCTACTACTGTCAAACACAATTTGCAGAAAAATTTCCATTCGCGATGGCGTACAAATTGGATTTGCGCAAGTCTGCCTCAAACTGTTTTGGGTCCCGGGTCGTCCATCCAAACTAAGTAAGTGTTCGGACAACGAAAAGTCTGCTGACAAGTGTCAAAAACAGGTTGATCAATCAATACGTCGATTATCGCGGAAATTTGGTGTCTCCAATGTTACAATTCATCGCAATTTGAAGAAAAACAACGTTTTTTATCGAAAACGTAAGCGAGCACCAAAATACACACCGAGACAACTCGAAATAATACCAAAATGTTGCCGTGCACTTCGTGACAAACATTTTTCAAATGGGCATTTCATCATTTTGGATGATGAATCTTACTTCACCTTCTCACACCATGAACTGAGTGGAAATGATGGCTATTACACTGACAACATTGAAGCAACACCAGACAATGTTAAATTTGCCGGTAAGTCAAAATTTGAGCCGAAGGTGTTGGTATGGTTGGCTATGGCTATCTCATCGAAAGGTGCTTCAACGCCAGTGCTTCGGCCACAAAGAGCCAAAGCCATCAATGCAGACATTTATATCGATCGATGCTTGCCGCAACTGAAGCGATTTATTGAAATCTATCACGCCCGAGACGAAATAATGTTTTGGCCTGATCTTGCAAGCAGTCATTATGCGAAAAAAACATTGAATCAGCTCACTGATCTAAATATACCATTTGTACCGAACAACCCACCAATCATTCCACAGGCACGTCCAATCGAAGATTTCTGGTCGACTCTCAAACGTAAGGTGTACGAGAAGGGCTGGGAAGCCAAAAGCGAGCAACCATTAGTTGGTAGGATTAAGCAAAAGTTGAAAGAAATCGAAAAATCGATCTGCCAAAGCATGATTTTGAAGGTTCGATACATACTGCGTAAAATCGAAGACAATGGCCGGTTGAGTGTACTTTAAATTTGTTTTCGGATTGCCTATGGTGGTCGTTTGATTTAGTCTCAATCTTTATGTAACATATGTTAGTTAATTATACCTACCTTTTAGTTTGTTTCATCTACTCTTTGATATGGTTCCGTATTGAAACATTTTCATTGTCCAATGTCCATAAAGAAATTATTGTTGGCATAGCAATATGTAACATATGTTCAATTCTAGATTCAATTCTATTATTATTGATTTTGAGAATTTCGAAGGAAGGCTTGAAGATTTAAATATTAATAAGATTTTAATAACTTTATTGACAAAACACACCACAAATAGTGCTAATAAGATAATATTTGATTCTCACGAAAATTATTATACAGCTTATCAACAATCGATGTTTCCGTGTTCTTTTTAAGTGAAAAGTTAAATACGTATGTTATCTTTCAATATGTCAGCCGTGCATTTGAAGGCGAACATTTCAAGCATTCGATCATCAGTCATTATTCGAAAGCATACCCAAAGTGACGTGAAAACCCAAGTGCCATGAAAATCTTTCAATTAATTAAAAAACCACTTCAAAACTTGGGGATCTATCCAAGAGAAACTCTTGAAGGAAGACCATTTAAATTGAAAAATATTTGCATTTTGTCATTACTGGGTTACTGTTGTATTTGCTCTACGTTATTTTTGCTCTTCGAGGCAAAAACCATGAGCGAATACAGTGAATCATTTTATATGTCAATTTCTATATCTCTCATGAATTTGATTCTCTTAGAATTCACCCCAAAAGTGTTTAGAGTGATCGAGAATTTTGGGAGTGTAATTGAAAGGCGTGAGTATTATATTTGGGAAATTCAAAACAAAAATCCTTATGAGATCATTGAATGACAATAATTATGTGTATTAGGTGCGAAAACTCCTATATCGGCTATGATTTACATTAAAGCAAACGAAAAGGTAGAAGAATGGACTAAAATTTTGGAATTGGCCTTAGTAAAGTTAACAGTGCCTGGTTTAATATTGATAAATTGCATCAAAACATTTTATTTATACTTTGCAACCGATTTGGGTGCGGATGCTTTTAGTTTGCCTTTTCCAATGTGGTGAGTGAAAGTAATTGGATTTTTATATTATTCCATAATTCACTTGCTGTGTTTTTGAAGGTTCCCTTTCGATTGGCGATCAACATCCGGATATTGTTTCGCTTTAGCAATTCAATTTTCTATGTTGTCCTATTTGGCCCAGTTAGCTGTCTGTAATGCGAGTATGATAGTTGGATCATGTGAACTTTTGATGTCGCTGGCAATCGATCTGAATGGACAATTGAACAATTTGAATACAAGCATCAAGAAACAAGAGGGAGAAGTGTCTTACAAGAGACAATTGGTGAAATTCATTCAATTTCATTGGGATACGAAAAGGTAATAACATTTCACATTTTGTTAATTTATATTATCAATGCCACTACATCTATCATTTTAGACTTGTTCACTGCTATTTGGATATGTATGAATACATAATAACTTTTGCTTTACTTTGGGGCATTTTCACTATCTCTTCGACACTTCTTGTCTTTCAAACCCAGGTTAAGTATTCAAAGTTAATTTAGTATATAGAAACCATCTTAGACCAAAAGCTTTGTAAATACATTAACTAAATGTCGATTCAAACCGAATGTAGGTTGGAAACTCTGAAAATGTAATGGGATTGATTCATCCGCTTACTGTAATGTTTTGGTCGTTTGCGTTGCAATTCATCTATTGTGAATTTGGCGAAAAAGTTTGTGGTCGATTTGAAGTAATCGATAACGCAATTCCTGAAAGTGAATGGTATGAACTCCCAATTGAAATTCAAAGAATGCTGCCAATGATCATGATGACCACACAAGAACCTGTCGTCTTTAAAGGTTTTGCAAATGCTACATTGACACGCCAAACATTCAAAAAGGTTATTTTGAAAATGTGATGACTTAGTGTTGAGATTAAACATTAAACTGTATTTTAAATTTTTGAATTCAATCAGGTTGTTAATGGAGGATACTCATATTACACGATTCTTCGCCAAATTAAATAAATATAGCGACCCAATGATATAATTTTGACATTTTTGTCGATTTTCAACTCAAATTATCTTGTGGCCATAGCTGTCCACGAACGTTCGTTCGTTCGTTCGTAGAATATTTTTTTGGTCTTTTTGTTCGTTCGTTCGTTCGTAGAAAATGAATTGTTCGGATTGTTCGTACGAACGACGAACAACGAACACGTTCATTCGTTCGTAATTTTTGGAAACTTATTTTCTCAATGTATACATATCATATTTAATTCTTCAAAGGTATGTAGGTTCTAGAGTCAGTGGTCTCCTCATAGTATTTCCTTTTGTTCCGCATTGCGTCCTGAAGAATTGAATCAAGCTTCAATTAATTAAGAATTAAATCAAACTGGCGCAAATTGAAGTTTACTCCTGAAACGCATCTAATGCATTAGATGCGTTTCAGGAGTAAAATTCAATAAATATTCCAAATATGTCCAAATTGTTTAAATAGTGAAAACTAATAGCTGCTAACATCGAAATTAAACATTAAAGGAGATATTATAGCACTGTTTATTTTAATTCTCCATAAAATGGATTTGATTCCAAGCATTTTGAAATTTGATTTTCAATTTAAACACAAGCATTTTGTAATAAGCCAACAGCTTGTAAGATTTCATAGCTAATTGGCTTTTCACAATTTTTAATTTTTATTTTGGCCTCACGCATTTTAAATAATCGTTTTTTCAATTTTGGTTTCTCATAAAAAAAAATTAAACAGTCCGGTATCACACTTTTTCTATGTTGTTTCTGCCAATGCACGTAATAGTTCTCTTTGTTTGTAAATTTTGACTCACAATTTTTTGCACAACATTTATAGTTTTTGACTTTATCCGCGTGAAGTCGTTCATGGCGATCTAGATTATTTTTGTTTTTCTTAATAACTATGCCACAGAAGCAACATAAAAATAATTTTTCTGTGCGTTCGTCGGTTTGTTTACGCATTTTGTATCGAAATAACATTGAAATATCAGCTGTCACATGCTTCTCAGATGGCGCTGGCAACGTTTTGCAGAAAAGTCATATTTTTGACAATTGCTATCGGGGGATGATGCGATATAACTAGCGCCATTACCGAATTCAGTGTAATCTATACTAAGTTGCCGCCAACTAGTCAAAAATACTTTTGCTCCATAGTAGCGCTAGTTGTGTTACAGTTTTGCATTTTATACAGTCTTTTATGGAATATAATTGCAGTGTGTATTGTTTTAATTTACGTAAAGGTATACCTCTAGTTTGTTTCATTTACTCTTTGATATGGTTCCCTATTGAAACATTTTCATTGTCCAATGTCCATTAAGGACTTACAGTTGGCATAGGAAAATATGTAACGTGTGTTCAATTCTAGATTCAATTGGATTTTTATTGATTTTAAGAATATCGAAGGAAGGTTTGAAGATTTAAATATTAATAAGATTTTGATCACTTTATTCAATAAAGTTTATTGACAAAACACACCTCAAATAGTGCTGAGAATGTATAATAAATCAATTGATTCACACGTTTTCAATAAACATATTTGGTTCCTGTGTGAAATGAGAATTATGTCAAAGCTTCGATGTTTCCGTATGGTTTCTAAATGGGAATCCAAAAAAGTATAATTATCTCTCGATATGTCAAGCTGGGCATTTGAAATGGAGCATTTCAAGCATTTGTTCATCAGTCATCATTCGAAAGCATACAGAAAGTGACGTGAAAATCCAAATGCGATGAAAATATTTCAATTGATTAAAAAACCACTTCAAACCTTGGGGATCTACCCAAGTCAAGTTCTTGAAGGAAACCCATTTAATTTGCAAAATATTTGTATTTCGACATTTCTCGGTTTCGGCTGCATTTGCTGTACGTTATTTTTTTCTTTTAGAGGAAAAAGTGTTATGGAATATACTGAATCATTTTATGCATTCAGTACTGAATTCCTTTTACTTTTAATTTTTCTGAAATTAATTCGAAACATTTTCAAATTTATTGAAGATGTTGAGAGTATCATTGAAAAACGTGGGTACCATTTTTTTGGCAACAAAATATATGTGGTATGGCTAAAAATTTGTATTTTAGGTTTAAAGAATCCAATGTCAGCTGTTATTTACATTAAAGCAATTAAAAACGTGGAGAAATGGACCGGAATATTTTATTTTTCCATGATCAAGGTAACAGTACCTGGTTTAATATTGCCAAATTGCATCATGACATTTTATGTATACTTTACAACCGATTTGGCTGCTGATGCCTTTATTTTACCTTTTCCAATGTGGTGAGTGGAAGTAAAAGAAATTTTAAAATATTCCATAATTCATTCGCTGCATTTTTAAAGGTTCCCATTCGATTGGAGATCAATTTTCGGATATTTTGGCCTTTTGGGCAATTCAATTTTCAATTATATATTATCATATGCATATTGCTGTTTGTCATTTGAGCTTAACAATTGGATTATTTAAACTACTGGTATCGTTAGCCATCGATCTGAATGGATATTCCGACAATTTAAATGAATGTATCAAGAATCAAGAGGGAGGCGTGTCTTACAAAAGACAATTGGTAGAATTTATTCAATTTCATTGGGAAGCGAAAAGGTTGTGTACATATGTTTAGAACTCCCTTTCAAGTGTTATAAGTCTGCATTCGATGATTTCAGAATTGTTAATGTTATATCGAATTTTTATGAGTATATAATCACATTCGTTCTGCTTTGGGGCATTTTGACGATTAGCTGCACACTCGTCATTTTGGTCGTTCAAATGGAATTGGTGGAGTACAATGTTTCAATTCAAACTTCATTTAAAGTTAATGAGTAAAGGGACATATAACGACATTTTTATCCAAACTGAATGTAGGTTGGAAACTCTGGAAATTTAATTGATCTAATTCTTCCGCTTACCTTGATATTTTGGACATTCACTGTGGTATTCGTTTATTGTGAATTTGGCGAAAGAGTTGTTAATCAATTTGAAACAATCGATGAAACAATTTCTGAATGTGAATGGTATGTGCTCCCAATTGACATTCAAAGAATTCTGCCGATGATCATGATGACTACACAACAACCTGTCGTCTTTAAAGGCTTTGCAAATGTTACATTGACACGCGAAACATTTAAAAAGGTTATTTTAAAAAATGTGACAACCAAATGTCAAGACTAAACATTAAACATTGTTTTGATTTTTTGCATTTAAGGTTGTCAATGGAGGATACTCATATTACACGCTTCTTCGCCAAATTAAGTAAATATAGCGATATATTAACCAGAGTGTACACACATGTTTACAGACTAGGTTTGTCGAATTTTGTTCCACTTTTTTGTCCAACACCATAATTTTGAAATTGTTGTCGATTTTTAATTCAAAAACTCAAATTATACATTCTTAATCAACGTAAATAAACCTTTGGTTTGTTTAATTAATAAATAAATAACATCACATTTGTTTCATTCATTTCGTTGGATATTGAAGTTCTTTATATCGGGTATCACTTTGTTATTGATCCTATTTGCGTAAATATATAACTTTGGTTTGTTTCTTTGATATGGTTCCGTATTGAAACATTTTCGATGTCCATAAGGGACTCGCTGTTCCTAATTCTATGTTCAAATGTTATTGATTTTGAAAATATCGAAGGAAAGTTGTTTGAAGATTTAAATATTTATAAGCTTATGATCACTTTATTGACAAAACACACCAAAAACAATGTTGGTGAGAATGTATAATAAATCAATTGGTTCACACGTTTTCAATAAACATATTTGGTTCCCACGCAAATTATACAGTTTATCAACTTTTCAATGTTTCCATGTTGTTTCTAAATGAGAATTTAACCCTCAAACGCACACGTGGGGTCTCTTAGGCCCTAAGAGTTA
>NW_022198772.1:725314-746012 GCF_009176525.2 Contarinia nasturtii
AAATTGTCGTGATACAAAATAATAAGGGGAGCCAACGACACGCACCTATAAGAATCTCATCATTACTTAATAAGGATCCATATAGGCATTTTCTACATAATAATAAAGAAAATTTCCGAAACTATAATTTCAGATGTAATTTTTTTAATTTTCAATCTTATGTTTGAAAAGTTTTCGTTGAAGGTAGTCATGGGTCATGACATAATTTCATAGTTTCGCGGTATCCATTCTTAATTCGAATATAGATGACTTCAATATTACCTTTCCGCGCACTTAGTGTGGGAAATTGTTAAAATTAATTTGGAATGAAATTTTGGAAGCTTAGAAATTTATTTAATTATTAATTTGAATTGTAAATTGTCCAAAAGCGGAAATCAAAGTCGAATAATAACATACTCATAACTTTCAGAACCGATAAAAGCTGTTCCGAAACGGAATTTCCGACACAATTATCGACAAGAAATAATGAGTGACATTTTGGTTTGTAACATTCTATTATGGAATTGAATCGTGTGCATGGTGGAAGTCACTTTAAGAAGCTTGAATGCGCTACGCTATTATTAAAATCACTAGGTCAATTATGAGTGATTAATTCTTTGCATACCTGGTATAATGATATATACAAATCCATCGCAACAACAACATTTTTTCTCATGAATGACGCAGCTATACGAAAAAAAGAGCTTTGACAAATACGTATCATATGTCTGATAAATTACAGTTTTTTTGTTCTTTCAAAAGTAACTTTATTTCCGGATTTTTGTGTTCAACATTATTTTCCTTCGAATTCATTTATGTCGCTTTCTCGATGTTTATTTGAATCCAATTGAAGTAATGCGAAATTCTCGTAAAACCATCAGGATAGCCCTTGGCGCATCTTCAACAAAAGCACACATATATTAAATGAAATTTTATGGATGGAAAATCGAATGTAAATAACTCACAACACAGCAAAGCTGGTCAAACCGACAAGTTCATCGCCCATTACAATGGGGCCACCACTATCTCCCTGCCAGAGTTGATGAGATAAATTAGGTGTTAACAATTCGAACGCCATATAATCCCAATTCTAATACTTACGTTACAAACACCTTCACCAACTTTGGTGTACGTACACAAAATTCCATCGAAAACTGTATTTCTGTAAAATCGTCTACACCGTTGATTGGATATCGCTTTCAAATTGACAACTTGTAAGAATCTTGGAATATTGCCATTTGCCTATGTGAAAATTTATTGAAATATTTCCTCTTTTTTGTGGCACAAATTAGATTTTACTTACGCTCAATCGCCCCCCTTCAACAAACAATACTTATACAATATTTTGCTAAATTTCATACAAATCGACTAACATTTGAAATAACTTACATCCAGTAGCTTGGAGTTGAGCACCGTCCTTAACAAAGTTTGTCGAATATTTTATAGGTTTGACATTTGAATTAAATTGCATTTTTGCCATTTTTATCAGCGCTATGTCATTTTGCATGCGTCGCGGTCGATCATAGCTTTCGTGAATTATAAATCGTTCGGGTGTGAAGCGTGTACCGCCCGACTGTAAGTCATTGGTGCCAACTAAAATTTCAATGTTTGATGTGGACCTAAGAAATTAAGCCATTGATTTTTAGAGAAATGAGAATGAAAATGTATTCTAATACCCTCCAACACAATGAGCCGCTGTGAGTATCCAATTTTCTGAAATTATTGCACAGCCACACGTATGTTGGCTGTATCTTTGCACCGAACATTGACACGGTGCCTGATCACTGGTTGCATTTTTACCGCCGACAATACGCGATGATATCTCATCGACTAAATGAAAAACCACAAAATATCATTTAGATATTTACATGTCAAGTGGTGTGGCAGTGTTTAAAGTAAAAAAAAAACATTTTTAGAAACTTTAACTGAAATTTTTTTCGGAATTGACTTACTCTCTTCTGTTTCACCAGCAATCGTATTCACAATACAAAACAAAATGAACGAAGTCAACTTCATTTTGGCTAATTTATTTATTTTCTGCCATAAATTAGCTAACAAATGAAAACAGCTATGATTCCATATTCATTCGTTACACTATATTTATATCGAAAAATTTCAAACAAGAAAAAAGACTTGAATTTGTTTTATACTGTACACATCAATCATTCGGGTGACTTCCATTGTTTTCACATCAGATATTATTATATCATTTCAGCGGTTTGAATGATCTTTGTATGATATCACTTGTGTTTGCTAGCGATATCTTTAGTATTTTTTTTATTTGCCTTTTCAAGTTGCAGAACGCAGACAAAAGCCTTTTGACGTCCAGTTTCCTGGACAGAAATAAATATTTATCAAGGTAAAGACGTTACAAACAAATTCACATTTATGCATTATCAAGAAACAAATCAAGATCACTGAAGATCGTTTACGTTAAATTAGTAAAAGCGCAAAAAGGAATAATATACACCTATTTCGTTTCTCGCATTTGAATTCCAATCATTTTTCAAATTTCGTCTTGATGTACTTTTTAGAAGCAGAAAGTATTTCGATGATCATTTCTCGCATTTCGATATTCATTTCGCGCATTTAATCTTCTCTTCTCTCATTTCTTAAGAAGTTAATTAACTTCATGTATTTCGATGTTCGTTTTGAATTCGAATTAAAAAGAGTCTTTGGCTGCTGTAAAGCCTTAATTAATTATTGATCAAATTCGCGTGTTCCAATCAATTTAATTTTAAAAATAATTCAAAACCAAACTTGTAAATTACCAATTCAATTATTTTATTCAAGTATTCATGTATGTCATTAGTTAGTAAGTCAAACAATACATTATTCATAAAAATCCTGTCAGTTCGAAGAAATGTCAAAAGAGTCACGAGGGGCTAAAAATCAATATTCGACTGTTAAAATGTGAATTTTGAAAAGTATTCAATCTACCATGGTTTTGATGACCATATAATAAGAAAACACCATTTTCAGCGCCTAGAATGAAACATAAACATCAAAATCCAATAAAAGAAAGTCAATTTTCATTTACTTTGGTGAATGTTTCCAAATTCAAAATGACAAGATGTAGTCCATGGTAATAAAGTGGTCGTTGTGCATTTCCAATCATAAGGATCAAATATTTCTGTTGTTTAACAGGAAGAAGTTGCCAATTTGATTCAAATAAACAATCGGCCATTCCATAGAAGCTATCTGTTGCCACTTTCCCGAAGAAAGAATACATAAGAAGACCCCATACACTGCTCGCAACTGATATTAAAACGGTTCCAATGCTAAAGTCGGTATGTTTCAATTGCTGAAATTATTTTTAAAAATTAGAGGATTATTCCAACTAAATTGGGTAAAAAAAACTACCAAATTTAATAGGAAAATCCTGCTGGCCAACGAAAACGTGCTACACGTCAAAACAACAATAACATAGGGACTGTATATTTCAGATGTTTGAAAAAACCAACTGAAAAGAGCAAATATACGCAAATATATATATACATTTTGGCTTTTCATTTGTCGTTTGGCTGTACCTTTTGATGGTGCTGTGAAAAAAGTGCAGCTTCCGAAAAAAATCATTGCAATTTTGATCTGATTTCAATGTATCCAAATCGGTTAGCCATTGTTGAAACATTTGATGAAATGCACGATGGTGCAAACACAATGAAATGAACAGCAATAGCAATATTCCAATTGAGATGAAATAAGCTTCCGCTACAACAATTTCGTAACTTATCTGACACAAGTAGCCAAACATCGTGTATTTGCTCCATGGCAAACTGTCAAATAATCGTATTAGTTTCATTAAAATTTGATTAAATTTCATTATATTGACCGTAAATCATACAATCTTACACTATTTTATATGGATGGTACATGGTTTTTGTGTCGAAAATTCCGTAGTTTATTTTGGAAAATAGGGCGGAACATATGAGGAATACGGCAATATTGGCGGAAAAACCTCCGACAACATATTTCAGATAGGATTGCCACATCCATTCACTCGTCTCGTTCGCTCGAACCAAAAACTTGAACGAATCCCCATGCTCACCTAGATAATTCCCCATTTTCAACAGTTTTCCTTCACTTTCAAAAGAGGATCTACTTACATTCTCTATAGATTTTCGACAAATTTTCAAACATTTTCGATAAATTTCGTCTTGAAAAGATAATAATGACAATTGACATCGCAGCACAAAAAAGAGCGAGGATTTGAAACATCGCATTTAACGACTCTTTGAAGTCAATTCGAATATACTTGATGAAAAATACAAAACTCGCTAATATTGCAGTGAGAAATAATAGCAAAACCACGAACGTAATGAGAATATAAATTAATTTGTATCTCATTTTGGTGGTTTCATTGGCTGGAAATACACCAAACACTGTCAAAATTCGTTGATTTGTTAACAATGGCTTCATATTTTCCTGAACATCAACTGCGGACAACAGAAACCAAACTAATTCGTGCTTTGAATAAAATAATGTGATTCCGTGTTTTTAATGAAACGCAAACTCAATTGAAAGTTAATTGTCAGTTACTTAATTATATATATAAATTCAAATCTCTCACAGGAAAACATGTTTCACACGGGAAAGGGAGCGAAAAGGAGCCATCAATCGAAACAGTGCTCACTCCACGCTTTTGTCAATGTTGTGAGAGAATTTTCCAGATCTGCGGGCGTGAGGGATGAAATCCAAACAGGGACAATTTATTGCGCATTTTACAGGAACATGTTGGTGCGTGTTGATGTCAATTGGCTTTAATTATGCCATGTGTGCTTCACACACTAATGCTTCCAACAAGGGACTTTAAAATTGTTACTTTTACGAGGGTTTTTTCGTGACGAAAAAAGTGATAGTCGTGTCGGTCGTTGTTTTTATGCTCACAAACGAACAACATTCTTTCATATCCGTATCCAGAGTCTAGACTCCAGACTTAAAAATTTTAATTAACATTTGAACTACACACATTCAACCCTGACTAGCATTATATGGGCTTCTGTGTTATTCTGCCGAACTCCGCTCAACGTGGCGCCATCTCTATACACGACGTTGAAGTAATAAAAGTTTTTGTGTATTTCTCAAGTTTGAGAGAAATCGCATATTTACATTCATTTTAGTTGCGTTGAATTGTAATTTAATAACTGGTAATAAAAAATGTCAACAAAATCAAAGAGAAGAATTATAGAAGTCACAACAGTTATTATATACATATTTATGGTTTACTACCGCCAATTTAAGTCATATGAAACGCCTTTTTATTCGGTCTTCTCTTCATTACAAAAAAAATTATATAAATATATACACATAGCGTAGAGCATGTATTTCTTTCGACGTGAAATTTCGTAGCATTTAAAATCTGATTGCAAATTTCACTTAAAATTAATCGAGCACACTTAGCAATTTTATTGATGAAAAAAATTTAATTTAATATAAAATCTCAAAACAAAGTACCATACAAAATGACAATTTGTTTACATGCTCATCGTTGACAGCCGGTATATGTGATGACATAAACCAAAGTGAAATGCTCATGTATTTGTGCGAATAACATTGCTCTCATTGGATCACATGTTCAAAATTCTTAACGTTGATTCGTTTGCTTATGCGCATTGTGCATGTATGTAGCGACGCTCAACAATCAATATTCAAATACATGCGAATACATGTGCACTTCATTTCGGTTTTTGTCATTCTACTGTTCGTGTAGAAAAACGTTCGTGTGAGTGACAACATTGATTGTTTTCATTCCACTGTTTTCTCTCTCTTGTGTATTGTTTTGTTTCTATTTTATTTTATTTTATTGTGTTTTAAATTGAATATCATTTTAAAAATTATTTATTACTTAAATGTTTTTAAAAAAATTGAACAATTTATTAAATTACAATTGAGAAATACACAAACAAATCTATAACTTAGATTTTGTGTAAAGAGATGGTGCCAGTAGTAGAGCTTTTTTCAAAAAGTCAAATGTAAGTGGGACTTGCACACATTCTTCTAATCAGAACTACTCATTTTCGTTTTTTCGGAACTATTCATTACCGTTCGATTGAATTTTGTTTTACATGGAACGGATATCCTGAAGTACAATCGAAAACACGGAAATCACATAAATTTCAAAAATATCGCTAAAATTATGATGTTTTTCTCCAATTTCATTGATTGATATTTGCAATAGATTGAAAGTGGTCGTCACCAGCATGCATTTTTGGATTTGTGCGAATAAACGAAAAGTCAAAAATAAATGTGTTAAACGTACAAAGTGTCCATCCGTCCGGACATAAATTGTATTGAATTTTATCCATTCGTTTAAAGAAGATTCAATGTAAAACTTCAAAACGGACAATTCATGTCCGTTCACACAAATGTCCGTGTCCGTCCGTCCTAATATAATAATCAAATTTTTCCATTTGACACAACTCAAAAAGATGTCACACTTTTGAAATTGCGACTTAACGGAGATTATGGATAATCCGGGATTATCAAGCCCGAACAGTAGGTCACGAACCATACATGGGACAAATTTAAGGCAAATGAAATCAACAATGTAGAATTTACGATAAATAGAATGGGTTTTTGGAAGTGAGGATTTTTTGTGCTCGTCAAGTTTAGTTTCAAGTCTTTAATTAACCAACCATGTCCATGCAATTTAAAAAAATAATTTATAAAAATCTCAATATTTTCAGAAAACAAATATAAAATAAAAGAAGTGTAGAGAATAATATGTGATTTTTTCGAATTTCGGAGAATATGTATAATGTGTATGATGTCCAAAAATAAATATAAAAGATAACAACGAAAGTGCACACAAAAACCGCTCATATGTACGTGATTTAATGATTGTTTGTGTTAGTGTGAGTGTGTTGCTTTATAAGTATGATTTTCATGCTCTGCAATAATCATTCAAACAGTCTTCTATCGTCTGTTGTTGAGGCAAGACCGACGTTTTTTTTTACTGTTCACTCGCGCAATTTCAGCATTTCATTTGACTTCGTTTATTTTGAATCGGGTTTCTTATCGCTCATCACAGTGAATCTTAATCTCTACACAACTGCGAACTCTCTTTGGCTTAAGCGAATCTTTGTATCAAACTTTCAATTTGTTGTAATTTTTCAAAAATTTAAACGGAATAGTTTTCGATTTGTAAAAAAGTAATCAAAGTTTCAAAAAAAAAGTGCTTTTAATTTTATGTGAATCATATTTGACATTGACGTGTCCTAATTTTATTCCGTTTTCAACTTTTGATAATCATTATCATACGAAACATGTCCGAATTGTGGAATCAAAAATACGCCCAAGTGACATATAATTGCGTAAAAAGATTGTATGTAGATAAATTCGAATTGGGTGTACGAATATTAAATCCGAGCTATGTTACGGTCAACAACAATACACCACCAATTCAATATGATCAGGCGTCTTATGAAATCATGTCAATTGAGCTCGATTTGAAAACGGATGATCCAATATTCAAGTATTGGTTTGAGGATTTGAATAAAATGATGCAATTATATGCCGAACATTTTTATGCGAAAATTAACAAAAAATTCGCGTTCGAACGAAACATGTATGCAAATGGAACTGCCGCACTGACGCCAATCGATGCGGATATTCAATGGTTGCTTATGCTAAATATGTGTCATCAAAGTGCATTTCGACGATATGAATATTGCTGGAAATTGCTGAAAGACGAACCAAGATGGGAACACAATATTCGAAAGCTTAGCACGGAAATGATGAATTCACTCAAACATTTCAATAAGTCATTGAATTACGTAATACAAAAGATTTCTTCTCGTCGTGATTATTTCATTGAGTCGAATAAAGATCAAAGCTGGTCGAATGAGAGCAGTGCTGCTTTTGTCGAAATGCAAGTGTGGTTCGATGACATAAGGGCGGTCATTTGCGATACATGCCAATTGATAGAGAACATGCGATTGCGCGATCCAGTATGCTGCAATGATGAATTTAAACAAATTAAACACAGCCTTGGATTGTTGCTCAATTTGACTGTGGTATTGGAGCAACAACCACCCGAAATTGTGAAAACAGAAACAAAGTGAGTGTTTTTGGTTGAGACCTGGAATTTTTCCTCTGAGAAGGAGGAATAGTGAGGATGAAAATGGGGGGGAGAGCACAAAAAAAGATCCTCCCCAGCTCACTCCTCCACCTTCTCAGAGAAACAATTTTGGTTGAGACTGAGTCGAATTAAATTTAAATGCGGACTTTTTAGTCACCATTTTAACACCAATTAATTAACCAATTGAATCATCTAGAATGACTTCTCCAGAGATTTTATTGAAATAACATTAAGTATTATAATGTTTTAGTTTTTCGTCAAAAATTCGCATATTGCTGACATTGAACAAATTGGACATCAGTGCTTTGTTCGTCACGATTCGTAAGTTATGTTTTTGTAACGCTATGGTTCAAATTATGATAAATTTTTCCATCTTTATATAGATCACAATATCACTCCCCATTTCCAGAATGAGGAATGTGCCGGCAAAATGAAAAATATACCAAAATTTGAATTCGAAATAAATGAACATGACGTATATTCCAAATATGATAAGTTAAAAGTGTGTGAAGGTTTAGAACGAATTCGAGATAAAGGGAGCGTTATTGAAAATAGATATGTCTTAAAGTATTGCCTTAATTTGAGAATCTTTAAAATAAAATACACCGTGAGTAAATGACTCTCAATTTTACATGTCCAACAATGACTGATTTGTTACTTTTTTCCAGGCTTCAATAATTTCGCGGTCCATTTTCGTAATTGTACATAAAAATCAAGAGGCAATGGCCAACGCTGCCAATATATGGGACAAACATTTTTCAGATATCGATCGAATTAAAAACCAATCAGTTCCTTGGTCCAAGATGTGTGTTGTCTTAAAAATATTTTTTAAAAATATAACCGGCTGCGAATTGAATGATGGCCATTTGTATGCTTTACGTGAGTATCACATTTTTTCAAGAAATTTTTTCGATAAAATGTCCAAAATGTTATTTCTTGAATATTCATGATCGATTACAGATGCGAAGACTTCGCAAGACAAAATTATCGACGGTGAAAATTTTCTTTGGAAACCATCTTGTAAATCAAGATACAAAAATATCGTTAAAGCAAACAACATTTTTTCATTTTGGGAATGGTTCTACGAAATCATGAAAATTGTACGAGATCACATCAAACCTTTATGGGAAAAAGGTCTCGTCCATGGATTTGTGAACGAAACAGCCTTGAATCAACTTCTCGACTACCGCATTGGTACTTTTTTGCTGCGGTTTTCGGATAGTGTGCCTGGTAAGTTTTTTTTTAAATCGAATATTTTCTATGTGATTTTTTTTTTTAAACAAAGATTTATCATTTTCTTCGATCTTCAGGCGCAATAACAATCATTGGGGTCGAATGCAATCCAGAAAATGGCATGAAACAAATCTATCGAGTCGGACCAATTTTAATCGAAAATTTTGCAACAAAAAATCATTCAAAAGGCAATTTTGAACATATTCCATTCACTGATATTATTCGCAGTCTAGAACTATGCACATATCTATGTGATGGCACTCCGAAAGATCAAGCTTTTCATAGTTTCTATGAAAAATCGAATACCAGAAAAGATGTGAACACTGAGAAATATAAATTTTTAAAATTATTTTATGGAACGGAAGATACACAAACTCTTGTTCAAAATACTCCGGTCGCAACTTACTCCCAAAATCCATCTGGTTTGAATGGGTTTCGAAGTTATATGTTCACCTCTCCAACCCTACAACATTCACCGACTCAGTCAATAAGTTTCGGTTCATCGTATTCAATCACGCCAACTTCACCAGTGCAAAGCCCATTAAGTGTCACTAATTTCGTTGAAATGCTGAATAATGGCGGAGTATATTATGACACAGATGACTCGTTGTGTAGAAACGGTGAGGATTCGATCATGAAAGATGTAACAAATTCAAACGGTATGGAGAGTACTACGGTACCCACATTTTCTGTTAGTTTTAGTAGCAAATGTCACTTCAAGCAATTATTCAATTCGTATGCTGACGAAGGAAATTATAATTGGCAAACCAGCTATGGAAACGATCAAAACCATTTTTGAGCTCGAAGAAAAATTAGTTATTTGGACAACGTTCGCAGCATTTGTTGCCATTTAACAATTTACGATCTTTATTTTAAGATAATATAAACTGATTTTTTTGATATTTTTATTTGTCAAACGTTTTGAATATTCTAATAAATATCTACATTTGAAAAAATTCAAACAAGGCTTTTCCACATATACCCATAGAAGAATTAAAACAAAATTAGCGTCTTTATCATAGTTTGCTACGTGAGTAGGTTTTATGAATTCGAATGAATCTTTCTAAACAAAACCTTATTCAATTTTTAAATTTTTGAGTTCCATCGTTTAGCGAAAAATGGTAAAAGAAGGAAAATTTCAAGCAAACAATGGCTTAAATTGGATTTAGTTTTAGGTGTTCGACGGAAATTGGTAGTAAGCAATAAGAACCAACTTAGTTTAATATACTGCAAAAAATGAGATTTAATCGTCTGTGAAGTAGACTCAATCTAGAAAAAAAAACCTTGAAATGAGAATGACCTGAACCTTAATCACTGAGACACAAATAAATTCATTTTTTTAGATAGAATATGAAACGAATATGTTGAAAACAAATTAAAATACACGATAATTTATTTCATTTTTCGTCAAAAGAGACGGGCTACTGTATTTCTGACGAAAAACTGATTAAGATTTTAAAAAAAGTGCGATGTTGATAACAATTATAACTACACTTTCGTCGGCCGTTGGAAAAAAAAGTGATATTACGTTAAATTGGGGGTCTTTTATTTATTTTTCATAAAATGTGTACATTTATCAATGATCATTCATTTATTTCTAACAATAATTTCAAAAATGATTTTTTTCAAGGTCAAAAATTATGAAATCCAACATATTTATTTATTTATTGTAAACAAAAACAAGTTATTTCGTAAAAAAATCACTTGGAATTCTCGTAAAAACAAGAATCAAAGTTCTAAATCGATTTTAACTGACGGAGAGACTAAAAAAACAAATATATGCGAAACAAACCGATTGAAAGATTATCATCACCGTTTAATAATCTCTCGGTTTCTCTTTTGATATAGAGTCGTTTATAATCTTCTACGCAGTATACGGCATTCAGAGAACCCCGATCACTCGTATTTTCCTAATTTATTTTTAAGTGGGCTATTAAAGTTGCGTGTTTGCGAGACATTGAGTTACAAAAATAATTCTAAACAAAACAAATTCAACATAAGAAATGTTAAATAATAATTAGTTAATATTTATTATTTAATTTATCGATGTACCTTAAAACTGAGCGAAATAACAGAAGCCCATCAATTTAGTGTATTGAAATGGTTTTAAACGTCACAAAAAACGAAAACACCATTTTCAGCGTCTAAAACAATCAGACATCAAAATCTAATAGAAAAAGAAACTTTAATTTCAATTACTTTGGTGAATGTTTCCAATTTTAAAGTGAGACGTAGTCCATGGTAATAAAGTGGTCGTTGTGCATTGCCAATCATAAGGATTAAATATTTTTGTTGTTTAACAGGAAGATGTTGCCAATTTGATTCATACAAACAATCGGCCATTTTCATGTATTTTTTCCTGAAAATTAGTTTAAAATCAAAATAAATGCAATTCGAATGGAAATAATAGCATTTTTTTTTTGAAGAAATGAAAATTTTGCTCATAGGACGAGCCTAAAAGTGTCTTTTACATGTATTTATATGCAAACGTCATTCCATGGGGTAGAAATGAATGAGACGAAATTTTCTCTCTCATGGGCGCAGCAATATTGAAAATTTTGTAAGCGCTTATATGTAAAATTGGTGGCGCTCCTGGTATATTTCATGGAAAAAGAAGAACATGTTTGAGTCTCACTCGTTTATATGTAAATTACATAGGCATTTTCAGGCCATGCGTCATTCTCTCAACTTTAGAAGAATCCCCCTACATTTATGTAAGAGGAACTAGAAGAAATGGTTTGTGCATTGGATACATTTCCACTATTGTATATTAAATAAGACATGAACCACCACACATTTTTGTTAGTTCGATGTTTATAGGATAGATACAGCGCCATTGAATGTCTGACAACTATACTTGTCCTATGATTTTGCTCTTGGTCTCGAACTTTCTGACGGCTCTGTATAAGGTACGTATAGAGAATATTAATATTTATAGAATGTTTATTTTGAAACTAAATCATGCAAAGATACGCGTGTTTTCATTATAAAATGAAAAAGATGTGATTTTTCGAATTGGAGGTTTCAAGTCTTTTGTTTACATTCAAAGTTCATCGCATTTAAGTTTAATCCATTTTCGGCCGTTTTCACAGAATAAATTAAAGTTTTATCGGTGTAAATTCAATGTTTTCTTATATTAATTTATTTCATTTCCAAGTTTTTTTCCCTTCATTAATTGGTTGAAAAATATTTCAACTCTTTTAGAAACATGACGGGATAGTGGCCGTTTTATTGCGTGTGGTAATCAAATCAAAACAAAATAATTTAATTTTGATTTATTTATAAATTTGAAGTAGGTTGTGACACAAATTCAGAAAGAAACGTCTGAAGAAATAAAAGAAGACGGGAAGGAACTTTGAATTAGCTCAGGACTTTATTTATTGGTAGTCTTATTTAAAGAACAAAGTAAATGTAATTTGGATTTCAAATTGTCTTGAACGCGAATTTGAAATCGATTGGAATTGATAAGAGACAACTGCCAATTTAATGAAATAACTTACAATTAGTATTGAATGGGAGAAATTGTTATTGATTTCAATTTCAATTATATTTCAAAAGGGTATTTAATCTGATTTAAACTAATTCATGGAGAATTCAAAACAAATGCTATTAAATTGGAAAATGTAAAAAAACGTATTAATTGTTCAGAGATTTGAATCATTTTTTGTGTTTCATCAGTTATAATAAGTGGATGTGGGTTCAAGTGAGATTAAGTTTGTGCTTATGTATAGTTCATTAATTCTATTTTTTGATTTTTTTTTTTCGAAATCAATTTCAGTGGGAATTCTGTTTGTGAATGCGGCTCTGCATGTGTCTCGTTAAGGTTGATTTTTGTGCAAATCCAATTCGGCATGACTTACACTTGAACGGTTTGTCACCCGAATGCGTTCGCAAATGATTTTCCAATAACGTTTTGTATCCACCAAAGAACTTCTTGCAAATATAGCAATGATAACACCGCCGACGACAGAATTGCTCGTGTGCTTTGCATTGCCTTTGCTTCATAAAACCATGATGACAAATCGAACATTTGAATGGCAGCTTCTTGGTATGCAATTTCATGTGAACATTAAGCTGGGATTCCTGTGTGAACTGTTTCAAACAATGTTGGCATTGGAATGGTCTGTTACCAGTATGTACGCGCATATGTTGTTCCAAATTCTTATTAATCGATCCACAAATGTAACATTCATAGACATTTCGATTGCATTTTTCTTCATGTAATTTTTGTTCATCCTTTTGTACAAATCCTCGGCGACATTTCGAACAGCGGAACAATGGTGAATCAGCGTGCAGTTTCATATGCTCATTGAGACTCTGTTTTGATGTAAATTGCTTCAAACATTCTGTGCATTCAAATGGTTTGTTTCCGCTGTGAACACGCATATGAGCAAACAAATCTGTTTTCTTTGATCCAAAAGACTGCTTGCAAATATGGCATTCATAACGGAGTGCCTTGCAATTGGCCTGATGCTCTAACTTTTCATCTCTGTTGTCGAATCCATCCAAACATACATCGCAATGGAACAAAAACTCTCTAACATGAGCTTTCTTGTGACTCTGGAGAGCTCGCTTTGATGTGAAACGTTTTGCGCAGTAATCTAGGGGCTTTCATCATTCGTTCATACAAATTTATACACAATATTCACGTCCTATTCATCATATATACGATTAAAATTTCTCGCCTATACCAGTGAATAAGATGTATTTCAAACTTCAGTGTACACACACACACACAGTATTGCTACACAGAATCGAAGAAGATCCGCACAAAAGAGAACAAAAAAACATGCCATAGACGAAATATATACGAAATATACACCAAATATATGCAGTTATGCACATTTATTTGCGCGTATTACAGATGATTTTGCAATATAGTTCACTATTTAGAGTATAAATCGTATACATTTGAAGATAAAAGCCCCTAGGCAGTAATCGCACCCAAATGGCTTTTCGCCAGTATGTTTTAGCATATGCCTGTTCAAATTGGATTTGAGTTGAGTTGAGTATTCACATTGTTCACACTTGTGTTTCTTCCTACCCTCAATTCGAATTGTCTCACCGTTTTGTTTCTTTGTGTTGTTTGCTTCATTGCCAACGTCCATCGATGCTGGATTGTCTTCAGCTTGTGTTTGTTGCATCGGATTTTGATGACCATCATCTCGATCGTCTGCCAAGTTGCCGCTCTTCTTCAAATTTCCTTCTTTCTTTTCTTCGGTCTCTGTCTTCACTTCGGCCTTAACCTCGTCAAAATTCAACTGTTCAAAATCATATTCGACGGGATATTCGTTGGAATCAAGCACACCTCCAGTGTTTCTGTTATCCATTGCCGGAACGTCAATCAATACGCCAACAGACTGTAGTTCTTCTTTGATGTCCATCTCTTGTTTGATTTCGGATGGATCGATGATACACTGAGTGCTGCTTTCGCCCATTGTCGCTGAAACGTTCTTCGACGTACCTTTGTGAATATTTCGCCTAGAAAATAATTAACGTGAAATACTTTAGATTTTTTGTATCTCGTTTTTTTGTTCACTATATTCCACAAAATGGAAAATCAATGTAATTGTGAATTATAATTGATTCTATTGAACAGACGTTGGAACAAATGATGCTTAGTTATGCAATTTGCAATTACAACAACTACAATACAGTTGGAAAACTAATGAGTCATCCAAAATGACTTACCTCTTTTTATTCCGCATGTTTTTCTGCACAAATATATGATTTCAATCAATTTTGGACTGTTTTATTCACTTTAATCGTTTATTGTTTTAGGAAATGTTGAAAAAATCTCGCGTTCAATTAAATTGCAGCTCAAAATAATTTTCAATTGTTATCGATAGAAAAATGGCTGCCAAACTCAACAAATCATTGCATCGCTGTTTGTGGTTCGTCACGTAATTATCGTCGACACCAGGAGGACGCTATTCAGAATAAAGAAAATATGGTGGCTTCAGTGTTTGTGTGCAAGCTTATTTCTCTCTTTCTCTCGCTCTCAATTGTGCAATTCGCAAATGTATAAGTTTGGCTCAACATTTGATAGCATAGATGTCGCTAATGAAACACGAAAGAGACAATTTCGGCTCAAGTTTTTGAAACAATAAGCAATTGAATTAAATAATCACTTCTTCTGTAAAATGAAGGAAAATCAAATGGTTGTACAATTTGCATTTAAACGCCAAAAAGTTTATTGATCAAAAGGTGTTTATTTCAATAACAATTCCATCGGTGTTTGAATTCAGCATAAGCTCAAAATTCAAATCAGATGCTATTAATGTATTAAGTATGAATATTAAATTGAATAATTTATGAAATTCGATTAAATTGATATCAAACCAATTAATTCATTTTTGTGTTTCATCACTAATAACTGGATATTGTGATTTAGATTCGTTCAATCCGTTTATGGATGCTTTTCTCTTGACTTTACGGCGTTTTTTTCCTTGGCTGATATGTGGCACAAGTTTACAAGCTAACATATGACTTTTAAACAATTCGCCATATTTTTTAAGTAAATATTTGCAAAAAAACAAACAAAATTAAAATAAATAAATAATGATCAAATTCCCATAATTCCAATGCTATAACGACTGGAATGTATCTTTCATGTCATCGTTTTGACATTTGGCGCAACCATACTCACACAATATTGCACACAACTAAATACGGCACACAACGCGCTCCTATCAATCAAATATCAATCAAAGCATTGTGGTTGTTTTGTATTGTACCAAAAAATATCGTCGTAAAAATGGAAAAAGTGAGTTGTTTTGTGCAAATTTTATTTGGAAAATGTATTAACTTCAAGCAATTTTTACTTTTCATCGATTCGATATTGAACAGTGTCATAAAATTTTACTTTTCTGGAACTCATCGGTGTCAAAACATTGTGATTTCGATTGGTTTCCATCAGATTATATGTCGCTAAAATGAAAATAGATTTAAAGAAAAAATGAATGAAATTGAATTTTCGTGTTTTATCGTCATCAAAACCAATGTGTTCATATTTGTGTCTAACCTCACTTTGTCGTTTTTGATTAGAATAGTACAAAGAAGGCGGTGAAAAGAAAGCGCACCCAGGCTCCAATTGGATCCACAGATTCTGCTGATTTATACATTGAGCAACTCCAAAACAATGATGAAGATCGCATCGAAGCTTCACCAAACGTAAACGGTGACAATCTCTCAAACGATGGTCAGTCCTTTACAAACAAAATCAGTCAAATTTATGATGGATCCACAGATTTTGAACAATTATCAATCTATCGTCTCAAAAAAACCTTATTTTCACCCCTAGACTGGAGCTCATCAGACGATGAGCAGCTGATGCAGATAATAAAATCCAAGATAAATCCAAATGACAAAGTCAACTATAGAACGCGACTAAAGCGAATAAACTGGAATGAAGTCGCATTCAAAAGTTATACCGCGAAAGATTGTGAGGAGCGCTTTCGAAGTCAATTGAAGCATGTACGTCGTCAGCGCAATTTAAACGAAATTGTCACTGACATTGAAACATACGTAAAAGAGAGAGATCAAAAGAAGCCACTAAGCAGCTACCAACTATTCGTCAAAGAAAAATTTGCACGTTTCAAATCCGATGAAAAGTTCGTAAGTTCAATTTTGATAGCGAATTTTATTGGTTTCGAATTTTAATGACATTCATCATTTATAGTCGGAAAAAATTAAGAAATTTTCAACCCAGTACAACGAATTATCATCTGAAGCGATGCTCCCATATATACAGAAGGCTGAACAACTCCGATCCGAATATAATCAAAAGAAAGAAAATTCGAAGTGAGTTTTTGTATGTAAATTTTGAAAAATGCGGTTGAATAAGTGAATATTTGTATTTTATAGTTCGGTCAACGTTCCGAAGAATGACAAGCCCACACCATTCCAACTATATGCCGAAAGTAGAAAGTCCGAAGGGGAGAGCTACAAAACTTCACGTCAGAACTATGCAAATCTTTCACGGGATGACAAATTCGAATGGATCATTAAAGCAGTAAATAAATCTCGAAATGGAACGGTATGTTTGCATTACATTGGACTGAATTCTAAATGATCGAACGGTGACTTTTCGTCTTTTGAATAGGAGAATGTGTTGAGCATTTTGAGTAAAGAGGAGCAGCGAATTTACAATGGTGAAGTCAAAAGCACACCAACATCATATGCGCTGTATGTCAAGGACAAATTGGAAGGCGGTCAACTCACCAAGAGTGCAATTCCTGAAATCGGACTCCAATGGAGGTCAATCGATCCAAAAAAGAAGGAAGTTTACAGAAAGGCCGCTGCTATTGTGAGTTTGGATCTCTTCATCTTCGTTTTGCGAATTATTTTTTAAGAAATTCAATTTTTTATTTACTTTCTTCGGGGAAATAGTTAAAAGAGAAGGCCATCGAAGAACAAAAGGTATTCAATGAACGCCATGGTATTGTTGTGCCTCAAAAGGTGAAGCGAAGAAGAGCGACAGTCGTTGAACGACCACTTGGTGATGATCATGCGGAAATGACATCAGAACCAGAGCCGAAGAAGAAACGAAGGAGTTCACTATCAAATGCCCATGCATTTGATTCATTTGAGACAAATGCTGAACAAATTCAACAAAATCCATCGCCAAAATTTACTTTACACGATGAAGTGATGACCGAAGAAGGGAAGAAATTGAACACAATTCCTGGTGAATGCAATTCCATGGACGGAAATGATGGGTCTGCCAGATCGGTCCAAGCCAACCCGAAGACGGAAGGTAGAAAAGATGAAAAATCAAAAAATGCCAAACCTGAGGAACCGCCAATGGATCTTTTCAGTTATTTTGCCAAGTATATTCATACCGGCAAGTCACGCAAAGCGATAAAGAAATTCGGTAAACTGACGACGGAAGAACTCAAGCAATTCAAAGCTGGGTTCAACGCAATGTTGGGAAGATACATAGCGACATTGTCGAATGAGGAGGCTGTTGCCTATGTAAGTGTACAATATTTGAGCTAAAATGCATGTCTCATATCTTGTTTTTTTGGGTCCAAGGTTACAAAAATCGAAGCAAACCAGGGTGTTGAAAATGACATCGATGATGATTCTACAAATGGAAAAAGTCCACAGGCTACCGTGAGTTTTGATTTTATTTTTCAATACTTTTCATACTTTCTTAGTATGAAAGGGTAATGTACTGCCAATGGATATTTAAGACTTTTTTTACTTTATCCGGCAAACAGGTGAAAGAGAAAGCCATCGAAGAACTCAATGAGCACCATGGTATTGATGAGTCTCTCAGTTCGGCCAGTGTAAGCCCGAAGAAGGAAGCGACGAAAGTCGAACATCCCGGCAATAAACCGCCGCCAGACGTTTTCAGCTATTTTGTGAAGCATATTTATGAGGGTAAGCCAAGCAAAGCAAAAAAGGCATTCGGAAAATTGACGAAGAAACAATTCAAGCAGTTCAAAGCTGAACACAATCAAATGGTGGAAAGGTATAAGTTAGGGGCAAATCACTTAAAAATTACTTACTTATTATTATTGATTGTTTTACGATTATTTTTCGATTATTTTAAATTAATTCTTTTCTTTTGTGGTTCTCCCCTTAGGTATAAGACACAGCGAAACAAGTATATGGCATCGTTATCAAAAGACGAGAGAAATGCTTTTGTAAGTATGCTATATTTTAGGTAAATGTTACGGTCTTCATTAAATGTCTCGTTCATTGCTTTTCTATTCCAAGATTGCGAGTCTTAAAGCAGACCAGGGTGTCAAAGTTGGCAATTCGGGAGAAGGTTCACAGGACTAGAATAAATCAAACCATCCGATGAGTCATTGCTTCAGTCGAACTGATGACATAGTTATCCCAGCGGTTCGAAATTAAGAATTATTTCGTCAAGTATTATCGTTAACGTTGTAATCTATTCAAATATATGCAGTAAATGTATTTAGCTGTCGTCATCTGGATATTACAGCTCATCTGGATATCGTCAGCAGATGATATGAAGTGAAAACAATAGAAGTGATTGTTATAGGTATTTAAGCTTGTTATATACTGGTATTACTATAAAAATCACTTCTATTGTTTTCACTTCGCATCATCTGCTGACGGCATCCAGATGAGCTGAAATATCCAGATGACGGCAGCTAAATATATTGTCTGAATATATGTCCCAATTTACTATGAAATGAAAAATAAAATAGAAGAACAACCATCTAGGTTGTTGGATATAATCTAAAGTAAATGCCAATTTTTATCATACAATGCCGATATTTCTACTACCATATGGTGAAGGAATTTCGAAATAAAACGCATTCAATTTAAAGAGCACCATTACTTACGCTTCTAATTACTCTTGATCATGAAAGATCGTGGCGAATCTTGAATTTTAAAGTAACTATTTGAAAATTAAAAATGGATACGCTGGTTAATGAAGGTGTGTATCGATTTATTCAATGAAAAAGAGTTTAACATTCAAATACATAAATGGAAACGAATATGGCAATTCAGGTAACTGATTATTAGGTATTCTTTAATATGTTATGTTAGAATTCTAATGGATCGCATTCAAATACGATTGTCCAAACGTTGTATATTTCATTTTCAATTCTATTTCAGTAGGTATTTAATTTGACATAAACTAATTTGTTTCAGTATTAAACTTTGATAGAGAATTGAAAGCAGAAGCTGTCAGTATGTGGTATGTAATATTAAATTAGAAAATGAAAAAAATCGTATTGATTGAATTAGTTTTGCTCTTCAGTCAGAAATAACTGGATTTTGGGCTCATTTTGAATCAAGTTTTCGAGTCTGTTTTGTTCATCAAGTCAATAATTCATTCTGTTTGTGGATGAGTGTTTTCATGTGCGCCGGTAAGTTTGATTTTGCTGCAAATCCAATTCGGCATAACTTACACTTGAACGGTTTGTCACCCGAATGCGTTCGCAAATGATTTTCCAACGTTGATTTGTCTCCACCAAAGAACTTCTTGCAAATATAGCAATGATAACACCGCCGACGACAGCTTCGCTCGTGTGCTTTGCATTGCGTTTGCTTCATAAAACCATGATGACAAATCGAACATTTGAATGGCAGCTTCTTGGTATGCGATTTCATGTGAACATTAAGATGGGATTTCTGTGTGAACTGTTTCGAACAATGTTGACAGTGGAATGGTCTGTTACCAGTATGAACGCGCATATGTTGTTCCAAATTCTTCTTGTGTGATCCAACGAATTTTCCACAAATGTAACATTCATAGACATTTCGATTGCATTTTTCTTCATGCAATTTTTGTTCATCCTTTTGTACAAATCCTCGGTGACATTTCGAACAGCGGAACAATGGTGAATCAGTGTGCAGTTTCATATGTTCTTTGAGACTCTGTTTTGATGTAAATTGCTTCAAACATTCTGTGCATTC
>NW_022198773.1:0-1355 GCF_009176525.2 Contarinia nasturtii
CTTTTTCTTATAGAAATTCGGATTCTCTGCTTCGTCGCTGAACAAATAGCGCATTGTATTGGTGATCAATTGGTAATTCGCTTTGCGTATCTGTTTCAATGTTCGACATTTTTGTGGTGTTTTGGCGCGTGATGTGCTCGCAACCGGCTTATTTGATTTCGGATGGTTTGCCAATTCTTCGGAAATCACACAATGATTCAAATATGCCCGAACATTATTATACAGACTACGTATGATGCACATCATGAAATTCATATGGTATTGCTTAGATGCATTGGTGAAAATGTTACCATAACCAATTGGATTTTTCTCAACGACTTTGTGCTTCCGACAGAACTTGCTTATAGTTTTATCCAATTTCCATGTTTTTCGCAATTTTGTCTGGCCATTGATACAATTACCATACACACCACGAAAATAACCATCAAAATAATTACGATAGTATTCACACGTAGTATTCCAAAATTCGGTACGAATGGCATCTTTATTGTTCGATTGTATGATTCGCATGAGGCTACAGTGTACGTTGAGTGCGCCAAGTCGCCAATTGTGACTCATGTCCGTGACAATTTTATTGATAATGCTAGACAATTCATCCTTATTCACTAGATTTTCATTGAACGACTTACGTTTGCCCATTTTGATCGATTGGAATCTTTCTGAATCCTCATCACCATCGTCGCCATCGTCACCATCATCGTCATCGCTGACATTCACATTATTCGATGTATTCGGCATACTGGTGGCACGAGTTGTTCGTTTCTTTGGTGCCGGCTTTGGTTTCGATGTTGGCACATTACTAGTCGATTTTGTTCGTTTTGCACGTTTACTTCGTGCGACTGTGGTAGATGGTTCATCGTTTTGATCATCGGTTGGTGCATCGGCAATATTAAATTCATGCCGTAGCCGTTGTAAGGCATTGACATGACATTGTTCAAATTTTTTCACCAAATCTTCGACCTTCCGCTTAATGTGTGATGATATTCTTATATTATTGATATTCTGGATAAATTGTTTCAAGTGTGTGCCCAATTCATTTGCAACTGCTTCAACTGCTTCAACTATAGAGAGACATTGCCAAAGATGAGAAAAATGCATTGAATTTTTAAAATAGTCTCAATGTTTTACCGTTTCGTTGCTGTATAACTGAAACACTATTTGGGATGCTTTGTGGTCCATCCAATGTATGTGAGCGCAGCTCTGTGCGACGATGAACAACAGACTCATTGATTGATTGTGTTGGCTGCGAGCCCACCGATTGCGAGCGAATTGCACGTCGTTGTGGTACGACTGAGGCCGGTGTTTGTGGCTGCTGCTGTTGTTTAAGCCGTCTTCTTTTGGCCGCCAACGTTTCA